>NC_069389.1:89765620-90072763 GCF_027475565.1 Acinonyx jubatus
TTAGTGCATGACATTTAGAAAACAATTCTGTGCAAGTTCTGTCCTCATGGTCGTAAATGTCCCAGAGCACAGCAATGTCCACAATTGATTGGGTCTGCTTGTTGTTGACGGGTGACGTATTTAAATGATCCTGTCACAGACATGACACATGAAACATTTTTGCAATTTGTAATCAGAACTTTACCTAACAAAAATTATTGCAGCTGTGGTAGGATTGAATTCATTCTTTCACTCCCCTTCTCCCCAAACCTATCAAACTGTCAGCAGTCTGCCTTTTGGAAAAAAAAGAAAAAACAAAAACTCGACATTGTTTGGCTCTAGTGTTTCCCCAGTGTTACCATACGCAGTTCTTCTGCTTGTGCTGTAGGAAGATGTCTGAACTTTTTTATTGAGGTGTAACTGACATACAACATGATGTTAGTTTCAGGTGTACAATATAATGATTCCTCACTTGTATACACTGTGAAATGATGTAGAATGTCATGGTTCAACATACGTATAAACTGTGAAATCATCACCACAATGTTTTGTCACTATCCATCACCATAAAAAGAAGAAAAAACATTCTTGTGATAAGAGCTTTCAAGATCCACTTTCCTGGAAGCCTCCGTGCTGCCTAATGCATTTCCATGAGAACATTTTTTTATGTGTTTATAAGAAAAGATCATTTGCAATATATTGTGTTTGGTTGAAAAAACAAAACAACCTCAAGAAGCTAAGGAGCTTAACAGGCTTGAAGAGAATGAGTTTCCATAATATTCTAAACTAGAGTGACCATCAGATACGGATATTGGCGGGTTGGGCGTGGAGTTCGCATAGATGAATTTGGAGCATTTGTCTTCTCAGTCACCTAATATAACTGGTATCCAACCTCCTGTCTAATTGCTGCCAATTAATTAGGGAGCCTCTGCTTCACCAGATTCAGTGATATGATAGACATTCTCTATTGCTTAATAAGGGCAGAACATTCCATCTTTGGACTGCTTTTACTATTTAGAAGGTGCTCTCTGATATGAAACTAAAATGTCTTCTTAAATTTTTTTTTATGTTTATTTGTTTTGGAGAGAGTCAGACAAAGTACGAGTGGCGGAGGGGCAGAGAGAAAGGAAGACACCGAATCCGAAGCAGGCTCCGGGCTCCAGGCTGTCAGCACAGAGCCTGACACAGGGCTCGAACTCATGAACCATGAGATCATGACCTGAGACGAAGCTGGATGCTTAAGTGACTGAGCCACACAGGTGTCCCTAAAATGTCCTTTCATAATCATTGGTCCCATATGTATGACTTAGCGCGAGAGGGAATAAGCTGAATCACTCTTTTTCACCTTAAGACCTCTCGAATCTTTGGAACCAACTCAATTTTGACGACGTCTCTCTTCCACTACTCTTTCGTCTCAGCATAACGTTTCCATTTCAGTCAATGGTTCCCTATAAGAACTGATTTCGTGTTTCTTTACCATCCCTGTCAAGTGCTTTCGAATATGTGTACATATACTTCTCAGAGGGTAGCAGACAGAATGCTGCTTTTGTTGGCCGTATCACAATGTTCTCTCATATCAAACTTCCTATTGACTAAAACTCTGATTTAAACTTTCTATTATATATGATCTATCACAACCAGTCCTTCATGATCTTTTAAAATTTTTGGTTATGCTTCTTAATGTGTCTTATATCTCTTCTGCCTTCTGCCATCTCCAACTATGGCAGATCAACCTTCTCTTTCTTCATCCAAATAATTGATACAGTTGTTGAACATGAAATAGCAAGGCCTCTAAAAAGAACCACCCCTGCTGATATCATGATTTCAGACTTCTTTGCTCCTGAACTATGAAGGAATAAATTTCTGTGAGGGAATAAATGTCTGAAAGAAAGAAAGAAAGAAAGAAAGATGAAAGAAAGAAAGAAAGAAAGAAAGAAAGAAAGAAAGAAAGAAAGAAAAAGAAAGGAAGGAAGGAAGGACCAGGAAGTTTATTTATTGGAAATATTCTAGTATAGAAGTTCTTAACCTGGGACTCATGAACCAATAGAAGCTTGATGAATTTTATGCAAATGTGTGTATGTCTATTTTTTTCTGGGACAAAATTCCATAGCTTTTTATCATATTCTTTTTTTAAAATTTTTTAAAATGTTTATTTATTTTTGAGAGAGAGAGAGAGACAGAATGTGAGTGGGGAAGGGGCAGAGAGAGGGAGAGACAGAATCCAAAGCAGGCTCCAGGCTCTGAGCTGTCAGCACACAGCCCAACACGGGGCTCGAACTCACGGACTGCGAGATTATGACCTGAGCTGAAGTCAGACACTTAACCGACTGAGCCACCCAGGCACCCCTAGCTTTTTATCATATTCTTAAAGGCGTGCATAGTCCAAAGAAATTAGGACATTGTATTCTAGAATGGCGTAGAAATACTTTGACTACACATTCATTCAATCACTTAAAAGATCTATTTGAGCAGTTTTTAGCCAATGGTTCTGCATCTTGAGCACATGCATAGCATGAAGGACCTTGTTCGATGCTTTTGGATATGTATACTTTGCATATCACGTACCTCTGAATTTCAAGACCATTGACCATGTCAGAGAATGAAATGAAGTTACTTTAAGTTAATATCATTTACATTTTTAGTTGCTCACGAACACTTCTTTTAATAATCTATCATAGAATCTTTCCCGTGACTCAGGTAGTCAATCATTCATTTAACAAATAGTTATTCAGTTCTTGCTCTGTACCGGGAACTATTCTAAACACTGGGGCTAAAACACAGATAAGGTCTTTGGTTACATGTAGCTTAGGTACTAGTGAGGGAGTCAGACAGTAAACAAACACAGAAGTTAGATAATTTTAGGTAGTGGTCACTGCTCTGAAGAAAATAAGATAACGACATTGGGTAAAAAGTTACTGAAATGGGGGCAGGGCAGTAACTAGATGAGTCAGGGAAGGTCTTTCTAAGAGAATGGTATTTTAGCTTCGAACTAGTTGACAAGGATTTAGTTGACAAATGTGTAGGGGAAGAATAGTCCAGGCAAAGATAACAACAATACAAAGGCCCTGGCACAGGAAAGATCTTGAAGAATCTAAGGAAGAGAAAGATGATCAATGTGACTGAAGCATAGTGAATAATGGGGCAATAATAAGTGATTGAATTTAAATGGGAAGCAACACAGTTTTGGCAATGGTGAAAAATGTAGACTTTGTTCTAACTGCAGTGAGGGTTGTAGGATGGCAATGATAAAGAATGTATACTTTGTTCTAAGTGCAGTGAAGTTTGTAGGAAGCAGCAGGGTTTCATGGTCTGATTTACATTATTCAAAGAGTCTAATTGTTGCTTGTGGACAGTTAATTGTACAGGAGCAAGAGTAGAATGGAGACACTTTGCCTGTCTTTAAGTGTGGAATCTGCATTCTTTCTCATCTTAAGAGAGAGAGAGAGAGAGAGGGAGAGAGAAGAAAGGCATGCATCTTTGGCAGTCTTCCATGATTTCTTCTCTTCTCCATGAATGCTCAAAGACAATTAATATAGATTCACCAACTGTATACATTCTTGGATTTACTTCATATGTCCCAGGAGACTGAAAGGTGGATTTATACACCTTAAACATTTGTTCCATGTAAAGAGGCAGAAGGCAGTCATTGAGTAATCCACGAAGACCAGTGGAAGGTCTGCTGCACCAAAGAGTAGAAGGGTTGTAGGACAGTAATGGAAGCCAGGTTGCCCAGGGCTGTGTTCTCCTGAATTAGGTTGGCAGCCTGTCTCCAGATGAGGAATTCAATCTGGAAGGAGACCCGGTATCCTGAGTATAGGCCACACAAGAGGGCCAAGAGTAGCAAATAAGAGTCCCTGGGATGGTTTTTTTTTATCCGCAAGGAACATGAGTCACTTGAAGAAGTAATGGCCCACCCAGGCATTGGTGGCCATGAATAGAGGCCATCTTGAGCCGTCTATTCATATTGTTGTACGTTCACAAAGTGACGGTGCAAAGGAAAGAGAAGTTAAAGAAAATGGGATAATCTATTTTCCTGGTGGCCTAGAGCAGGGATGGTGCAGAAACAACTTGTCTCTTTCCGTAACATTCCTTCACCTCAGAGCACAGAGAACATGGAAGCCAGGGAGTGGGAAGACATAATGCTCCTAGCTGTGCCTCCTGGCTGTGCCAGCCAAGTCTTCACCTGGGGTCAAAGGGGAAACTCTCATGGGAGGAGTAGAGGGCCCATGTCTCCCCTCTGGGCTCCCCCATGTATGTTGCCTTCTCTCCACCCCCCCTTGCCAGGAATCTGTTGTTTTTCTTCTCCCAATTTATTGTGATTGCGTGTGTGTCTCTACCACTCCCCCCATGGGGGAGGGTGATATACAAGGCCCTCCTGGCTCCACTTTTTCTACCTTGGAACTGTGCCAGATAAAATCACTTCTCTTTGTTCAGTTTTTCAGAAAGAAAGAAAGAAAGAAAGAAAGGAGAAAAGAAAGAAAGAAAGAAAGAAAGAAAGAAAGAAAGAAAGAAAAGAGAAAAGAAAGAAAGAAAGAAAGAAAGAAAGAAAGAAAGAAAAGAAAGAAAGAAAAAGAAAGAAAGAAAAGAAAAAGAAAGAAACAGAGAGAGAGAAAGAAAGAAAAGCATTTAAAACACTAGAATCCTAGGTTTTGGCATTCATGCATGTTGTTTACAATCTTTTCAACCTTCCTAGGCTTAACTTTTTTCTTCGCAATGGTTGTGTTTTACACTTTTCAGCTTGAAATAATTCTCTTGACAGGGAAGACAGAAACAAAGTAGGATTTAAAAGAGTCTGCTTTTCTCATGTTATCCATCACCCTGGACAGCTCTCTGGTTTATGTAGGTATTCACTTTATTTTTTTCTGCTACATCAGTGTAATTTATAATTGTATCATTAGAATTGTCTTTTTGAGAGTTTCCTTGAACCATATCTTGAATTCCAGTATCCCATACTATCTCTGCCATTTACTACCTGGGACAAAGTATTTAACCTCTCTGTGTCTGTTTACTCTACTGTATGATGGAGACAATAATATCTATCTCCTGGAGCTGTCATGAGGATTTAATCAGTTAAACATATAAAATGCTTTTAATAATGTGCAGCACATAGAAAATGCTCAATAAATGCTAGCTGCTATTATTGTTGTTGGTATTATTATTATATTTGGGGCATGAGATTCAGGCTCCATACTTCCTTCCTATCACTTCACTATGCCAGCCTTGGAATGTCTATTCTTTGATTCAATGTCAGCCTTTCTTGACTTCTTTTTTTTATTGTTCACTTTTTTGGCATCAACTCCCGAGGCAGCATTTGGGGGGAAGTTATGCAGACCTGAGTTTGAGTCCAGGCTCTGCCTTTTGCTAGCTCTGTAACGTTGGAATAATACTGATTACTCTCTCCAATCTTCAGCTTCCTCTTTAGTAAAATGGGAATAATATTCTCTCTCATTATTGGGGAGGGGAATATATGTAAAGCTAGTAAACAGCATGGTCTGTGGTAAAAGCTCAATACTTTCACATCTGCTTCACTTTTCAGTGTTTTTACACTGCCCCAACCTTGTTGTGCTATCTCTAGGGAAAATGAGAACTGTTCTTAGACTATGATTCTCAAAACAGGATCTCTTCTCCAGCCGGGCCTTCTGGTCAGCAAGGCTGCCCCTCTCAAGTTCGCAACCTTATGCCCATTTCTTGGCAATTCTTGGTGCTTTGATGCCCTTGAATACTACCAGTTATTTTGAATTACTTGATACTTGGCTTTTTCTCATTGTAGTGCAATCTTGAGTGGAATTCAATTTGTAATTCATACCACAATCAATGTAGTTTTCAGGGAACAAATATATATGCAGTGCACTTTAAATTTTTTTATTAATATTTGTTTATTTATTTATTTTTTAAATTTTTTTAATGTTTATTATTTTTGAGAGAGAGACAGAGAACCAGCAGGGAAGGGGCAGAGAGAGAGGAAGACACAGAATCAGAAGCAGGCTCCAGGCTCTGAGTTGCCAGCACAGGGCCCGATGTGGGGCTCAAACTCACAAACCTTGAGATCATGACCTGAGCCAAAGGCAGCCGCTCAACCGACTGAGCCACCCAGGTGCCCCAATATTTGTTTATTTTTGAGAGAGAGAGAGACAGAGCGTGAGCAGAGGAGGAGCGGAGAGAGAGGGAGACAGAATCCAAAGCAGGCTTCAGGCTCTGAGCTGTCAGCACAGAGCCTGACGCAGGGCTTGAACTCATGAACTATGAGATCGTGACCTGAACCGAAGTCGGACACTTAACGAACTGAACCACCCATAACAGACTCGTAAATACAGAGAAGAAACTGAGGATTGATGGGAGGGGGTGGGGAAGAGGGGAAAATGGGTGATGGGCATTGAGGAGGGCACTTGATGGGAGGAGCCCCTGGGTGTTGTATGTAAGCAGTGAATCACAGGAATCTACCCCCGAAACCAAGAGCACGCTGTATACACCCTATGATAGCTAACTTGACAATAAAATATATTTAAAAACAAAAACAAAAACAAAGAAGAGACCAAAAAAATACATAGATGCAGTGCAGACTTTTTCTATCTATGCCATTCAGTAGTGATGAATCCAATACCGTCAGTCTGACCTATTTTTTTTCCCCTTACTTTAGTTTGTCCTACGTTAGCCTCAGTTTCCTCGTTGGTAAAATAAGGATGATTACTGTACTGAACTCACAGGGTCTTGGTGCAATATAAATAAGAAAATTCAGTGACAGTGCTTAACATAGTGCCTAACTCACAGTAAGTGCTCAATAAATGGCAGATACATAGATGTAGATATATAGGAATACATAATAATGGGTGTCTGAATCATATCGACATGGACCTGGGTTCAGTTCCCAATGCCGCTGCTGATAGCAGGGATCCCCATTTCCTCTGATTATCATCGAAAAATCTATTACTCTTATATTCTGTCCACTCAACCCTTGGCCTCCCCGCTAAATAACTCCCTGCGTGTACTCAGACAGATAGCTATTTGCCTCTGCCCTGGGGTGGGGTAAGTCCCTTTAACTCTCTGAAATAGGAAAATGTATTATCCCTCCTTTACAGATGAGGAAAACTGAAACTCAGAGGCACGTCCTATGTTATTTGGCCTACCTGCTGAATTGCAACCTCTCCTGATCAGCAGAGCTGAGCTCTGTTTCAAGGCACTCAATTCCTACCAGTCCTGGGGCTTTGTTCCACATCCCTGTTATATTATCACGAGGCTGTGATGCTCTGCCTGGCTGTGGCCAATTCTTGCCAGTCTCTTCCCACAAAGCATCAAGTCCTGTCCCTTAGACCCATCGTTTGCTGGCTCAAGAGGTCTGCTCTGAATGAATCACTCACCCCAGACTATGACATCTCAACCTCCTGGCTTCAAGTATCCCATGCTTGGAACTTCCAGCTGCTGCTATGCTCCACAGGGGAGACTTACTCTCCTGGTTAATGAGGCCAGTTGGAAGCAAGTATGAGGGGCCCACACCCTGCCTCGGTGTCTGTTCTTCATGCTCCCCTTGGGTCCGTGCTGTTATGATCCCATCAGACCTTATGCGTGAACCCACAGGGAATGAAAAAAGAATATTTTCAGTCTGTGTGGATGAATCTTCTTTAGGTAAGGTCCTTCCTTGAGCCTTTGGAATTTCACTCTACATTTCTCTACTTATTAAGTCTATTAGGCAATGTGGAAAAGCATTATATAACCCTCTTTAATGTCTTGCCAATGTGGAGAAGGAAATTTGCCCAAATTAATGATAATTTTACAATGTCAGGATCCTCGCCGCATGCATCATGCACCTAACCTTTAAAATTCTTCCATAAATGAATTAATCTGTTAAAACTAGAGCCATTTCCTTTTAGATTTGAACCCACCTGGGGTGGGAGCGGGGGCTTAAAAAACAAATTTTTACGGCCATTGTGATGATTAATCATATGCAATTTTATTTTTATAAAGGTTTGCTTATAAGAACACATGTTATTGTTCGGTGCTGTAATTATGGGCTTTGTGATGAAAATGAGCTTACCTAGTGTGAAAGATACTGTCAGATGTTGACATTCCAGGAAGTCTCAGTTTCAATATGAACAATTCGAAATAGAAAAGAATGCCGGTTTTGAGGGGGGAAAAAATGAGACAGAAAATCAATAGTGAAGAAAGAGTGAAGCCATCTTTCAGTCTTAGTATATGATGGAATGGAAGTAACTTCCAACTCTAAGGATTTCTGAGATGTCTTTTGCTATGGCAACTAACACCATAGAATTTATATAGTTGATGAAAGAGGAGAATAAACTTTTATGTTCTTATCTATTAAATTGATCTAGATTTTGTAGAGACATATATCAAGGGATCAGGATAGTGAGGTTCCCAGCTTCTTGATGGGCTTTATTTATGGTGTAAAGTTTATTTTGGTACTGAAAAGAGCTTACATTCAAAGAATGTTATATATATATATATATATATATATATATATATATATATATATATATATAATTTAAATCTCTAAATCTTTACAGAGACAAATTGCCTTAGTTTTGTGAAACCTTACTCTTTGGGAGTGGGTAATTTATTGCGAAATGTTGGAAGAAAGGTAATTAAAGGTATAGAAGTGAGTGATCAATCACTTCACAAGTGATTAAGTGCCTTTTATGTGCCCAGCACCGTGCTTCCAATTGTGTCAAATGCAGTTTGCAATTTATTCAGGTGAGATGAGACTGAGGGAGGTGCCACTTTATGTCTCCTGTTCTATAGGCTGGTTTATGTGTCGCCAAACTTTCTGCTCCAAGTTGAACCTAAACGCAAGCGAAGAAAGTCAAGTCTGAAAGCGAGCTAGACGTTTGCCGAATGTGAAATAATACAAGGCTTAGTGTCAGGACTTCAAAATTGTCAAGAAAGCCAGTGACAGGAAAAATAATCAAGCCAGGGCTCAGACATCCTCCTAATTGCGTTCACACCCCAGTGGTAGTTTCTGTTACTGTCTTCTTAATCAGGAGAGCAGAGTATTCTGCAGGGAGGGAGGCTAGAGAGAGTCATGGGATTCAGAATACTCGACTGCTGCTTATGTTGCTTTGCTCCTCACAGGGCTTGGCACGCGGTAGACACTCAAATATTTTTTGAATGATACAATGGCTCATTTATGGTTGTAGTGGAGAAAGAATCAAAGACTGGAGGTAAACTGGTAAACTGTCCCGACTGTTGCATTCACTCCCCTCTCTGAGAAAAAGCTTTTTTGTATCTGTTGTGTGTTATATTAAAGGTTGTGCACGGTTCATTTTCAACCATCCACACGGCACAGAAAATACAAAGAAAGTATACGTCATCTAAGATCCAGATATTTGTGAGGCTCAAGGTCTCTGCATTTGTCAAATGAGGATAATAATAGGTCTTATATCATGTGGTTGGTGTGTGGGGGGGGGGCGGAATAGGGCAGGGCTGGGCACAGAGAAAGTGCTTAATAAATGTTAGTCATAATCCTCATTATTATCATCACCATCGCCATGAAAATTAACAGCCAAAGGAAGATGGAAAGAAAGAAAATTTAGTGTCAGGGATGTTTTAGCGGTAGAAAAAAGTGAGGCGGTGCCTGTTCCTAGGAGATTTCTAGGAAGGGAGAAAGAAGAACTATAGAAATAAACATGATATGTGAAGCGTAGATCAGGGAGAACATTTTAGGGGGATTTCACTTTAAAAAAATAGATCATTTCCTGACAGCAAGAATGCAGGGAGTAGTAGGGGGGATTGAGGTTGGCATGAGAGGAGAGGGTCGAGTCCCCAAGGTAGCATTCAGCAATAAATTGTATGAATCTGGGCTTTGTTGCTGTGGGGAATGAAACAAAAAAGCCTATTTTCCCTTTCCCCAGCTCTCTCAACTACCTAGAACACTGAAGATAAATTAAGAGAGCCTTGAGTGAAGGTTCAGGCTTCAAAAAGAAAGAAAACGGTGTGTAAGGCAAACAGCGCAGATAACCGTGTGGCTGTCTGAGCTATGGCTCAGTTTAAAATTCTGCCGTAATGGCTTTTTACTGCAGCAATTAGAAAAAAAAAAATAAAGCAGGTTGTTTCAGATAAACAAAAGCTGAGTAATGATGGGGCTCCTACAGAAACAGAAGTGACTGATAAAAATTGAAATTCAGCAAGCGCCCCGAGAAGAGCATATTGCCAGGCAAAAAAAAAAAAAAAAAAAAAAAATGCATATGGACCCTGTTTCCAAGGGTTAATGAGTGAGAAAAAGGATATGTTATTTTTGATATTTCTGTTTTTCTTGCTGAAAAAAGCAAACTAGTGGCTGGCAAAAACAAACCTGGAGAAGTGAATAAATTCGACATCGATTCTCACGTTTGACAATAGGGCTGGATAAACAGGGAGCTAGGCAAGAGCTTTTATGAATTCCAGCCTTGCGATAGGGAAGTCGACAGATACCCTCGACTCATACCTCACTTGGCTGGTTTGGTTGGAGATAAGGGCGTTTTGGTTAGCTGCACTTGTTATTGTTTTAATTGACTGTCATTAACTCGTTTATGCAGCAAAGCTTCCTGACCTAGGGGCACCCTTGCGAGTGTGATACTTTGCTGGCTTTATTCATGTGTGTGCAGTTGTATTAGTGCAAGTCAAGACTGTGTATTATTAAGAAATAGTAGTAATATAGTGTGATTTTTATTTTAAAGTTTTAATTTATTTATTAAGAGACAAAGAAAGAGGGAGCATGAGTGGGGGAGGGGCACAGAGAGGGGGAGAGAGAGAATCCCAAACTGGCTCTGCATTGTCAGCGCAGAGCCCCGGGTGGGGCTTGAACCCACAAACAGTGAGATCATGACCTGAGCTGAAGTCAAGAGTCCGAGGCTTAACCGACTGAGCCATCCAGGCGCTCCGTAACATAGAGTTATTTTTCAAATAGTGAATGATATAGCACTCTCCTACACTAAGTCAGACCTGTTGGTCTCTTTTCAGCTCCCTGAATGTTATCAGGGTCTTATATGCCTCAGGGCCTTCAATACATGCCGGTCCTTCTGCTTGGACTGTCCTGCCTCCTTCCCCTTCCCTTTGCTTACCTAAACTTGTAATTAGCTTTTAGGTGCTAGTTAAATGGCACTGCCTCCAGAAGTCTTCCCTGATACATATGGCCTGGTGGCATTCTGAACTTGTCTTTTGGAGCGCTGAGTATGAGCGTAGTTATTTCTTAGGTATTAGTTTGATTCCATCTTTCCTACTAGACTGGTTTGCGAAAGATAATTAATTATCCTTCACCGCTTCCCGTCTTGGGTTCTAACCAATCGGATATGCACATGAAGAATGGAGACTAGCGGTCCATAACCCAGAGGTACAGGGAAATTGTTAGAAGACACAGATTGGCGGCCTAAGGCTAAAATGGGCCTTCCTGGTCTCTCTCCCGCTAGGCCCTAGGGCTAATCTGACCAATGTACCCACTCCCGTGAGGAGCAGGAAAAGAACAGTCTGTTGACAAAGCGGATTCCAAAGGTGGTAAGGGTGCTGCCTGTCTTACTCATAGGTGAGGCAGAGACTGGAAAGGACAAAGCAGTGGCTCTTTCCTGCTTTTAGAATCAAAGGGACCTCAGTCACTCTGATAACCTGGCTCAGTGAGTGATTGAATCCAACCAACCCGATCAGTCATTCCTCTTCCTGTGGGAGAGCTGAATGTGTTAATAGAGAGAGAGGTTAGTGGAAGTGAGAGTTAGGGGTGGGGTAGTGGAAGGAAGGAACGTATCTGCATCTCCCTCAGACTGTGCGCCAGGGATCTTGTCTGTCTTATTTTACGCACTGCACCCCTTGTGCATTAAAGAGCAGTTGCAGAGTTTTAAAGCAATTAGCACATGCTCTTAGCACAGTACCTGGCCCATTGTAAGCATTCAATATATGTTTGTTGAATCATGAATCAGCCTTTCCTGAATTCCTGACTCATGGCCAAATGGCCAACCAAACTTTGAAAACGACACTGTCATTTGGTGGAAAATGTGAGGCAGGAAATCTGGTTCTAGCCCAGGTTGGGCTACTTGGCATTCGACCTTGATCGAGACACTTAACATTCCCCTTGAATCTCAATGTTTCTTGTATAAAATATAAGGTCGTTGGACAAGCTTAACCGTGACTGGTCCTATATAGCTCTAGATTATGATGCTAAAATGCAAGGTTCAAATGCCCCTTGCTTTAACTAAGCAGAAAAAAAAAAACCTTAGAGCAAAAAGTAAACTCTTTTTTTTTAAGAGTTATATAACTAAAGAGTTTCTAGAGTCAATTAGAAATGCCAAGCTTCGAAGAGTAAACTCTAATTAGAAATGTAAGAAAGCTACAGGTGATTCTGAAAGGAACTCAAAACAAATGCAAAAACAAGTTCTTAAAAAAGGGGCAATTAGAAAGTGTTTTTAAATGTAATTTGCAAGACAATTTAAATCTCAAGTTTTTCTCCTGCACAATTTACTAAATGAGGATAAATCTCTGTCAATTATTACTTCCCCCTACCGGTTAAACCACCGAGGTTAAAAGCAGTAAGCTCTATGATTACAGGGAAAGTTCTTGGCTATGATGCTTCTGAACCTGCAACTCAGGTTTACAGTTAATGTATGTGACTCATCAAGTTCTGAATTATGGCCCTTAATTAATATCTGACCCTTTTTATTTTATCTGAATGCTTCACACACAGTCACAGAGAGTGGTATACCTAGGTTCTTTCCTTGATTTATCCTTAGTGACTAGCTATGACTTTCCAGTTTATAGGTGTTGACACTTCCGCTAAGATGTTACTAGTCAGGCAGGACTTTCCTGAAGTTCTGAACTCACAGAAAAATATTTTGTCTTTATATTTTTTTGTTATTAGGCATGTTCATTTGTAAGCCCAAATTCATGCGTTTAGCAAAATATTTTAGATACTACTATATTTCAGACTTAATGGTAGACATAGGAAATACCACAATGAATAAGAAAATCTTTGGTTTTAAGGAGTTGGCAGTCTAGTGGAGGATACAGTCATGCAGAAGTAGAAAGAAAAACATTAAGTTCTTGAAGTTGACACATGAACAAGGTGCTATGGGAGTAGAGAGGAAGGATTGAATAATTCTTTTCCAGGGAGTCAGGTAAGCCTTCATGTGCAAAACGCCATTTGAATGGGTATTAAATAATGCATAGAGAGTGAGTATATTCCTAACAGAGAACAACACGTACAAAGGAATGCAGTTAGTGAAAGGAATAATTTGTTCAGGAAACATGAGAAGAATAGTTTCTTTTTTAAAAATATTTTAAAGCTTATTTATTTATTTTGAGACAGACAGGAAGAGAGAGCAGGGAAGGGGCAGAGAGAGCAAGAGAGAGAGTGAGAGAGAGAGAGAAAGAGAATCCTAAGTAGGCTCTGAACTGTCAGCACAGAACCCAACACGAGGCTCAAACCCACAAACTGTAAGATCATGACCCGAGCCGAAATCAAGAGTCAGATGCTTAACTGACTGAGCCACCAAGGTGCCCCAAGAATAATTTCTTCGGCAGGGAAATATTTGCAAAAAAATTACAGAAGATTGAAATTCCTATATATATAAAGAACTTTTCCAACTTAATGAGAAAAGATGAACACCTCATCAGAAAAATGGACAAATATTAAAACAAAATATTGGGTGCTTACTATATTTACAAAATAGTAACAACAACATACTCCCTGCCCTCATGGAGCTTGCAGTCTAGTGGGAAATGCAGATAGGTTGATAAATTATAATTTAGTGCAATAAAATTAAAATCAGAACACATAGGAGAGATACCTAACTCATAGTTGGGGATCCAGGGATAGCTTCCTCAGAAAGTAACTTCTAAGTTTTCACCTAAGAAAGGTGAAAAATGGGTAGAATGTAGACAGACACAGATAGAGGTGGACTGGGGTATAGAGGTAGATGAGTAGTCTAGTCATAGTGAATAACATACGCGAAGGCTTGGAACTGAGAGAGAGCATGGCGTATTTGGGGAAAATGAAGACACTTAAGTATGGCCGAAGCACAGAGTACAAGGAGAGAAGTCAGATGATGCAAGTTTTGAAAACCGTGTTAAGAAGTTTGGATTTTCTTGCAGCGCCTGGGTGGCTCAGTTGGTTGAGCGTCCGACTTCGGCTCAGGTCATAACCTTGTGGTCCATGAGTTCAATGTCGGGCATTGTGTTGACTGACAGCTCAGAGCCTGGAGCCTGCTTCAGATTCTGCGTCTCCCTCTCTCCCTGCCCCTCCCCTGCTCACACTCTGTGTCTCTGAAAAATAAATAAATGTTAAAAAATTAAAAAAAAAAAAGAAGTTTGGATTTTCTTAAGGAAGCCATTGAGATGTTCTCAGTAGGGACGCAATACTACAGTTAGATTTGGGCGTTAGCCAATCTGACTGACTGTAGTGGATTGGATTGGGAGTGGGCAAGATGTCCATTCAAGAGGATTTTTCTGTAACCTAGAAGAAAGAAGATGGTGGCCTACATAAGGAGGGCATCAGTGGTAATGGAGAAAAGAGGATGGACTTGAAATTTTTTAGAAGGTATAATTGGCAGAACTTGGTGACTGATATGACGTAGCAGGAGTGGTGGTAAAAAAGAAGTGGGGACGGCTTCGTAAGGTAAGATGGTGAATAATGTTTTGGACATGTTGATTTGTAGCTGTCTAAAGGAAATGGAAATTTCTGGAAGACAGTTATATGCGTCTGGAACCCAGGTGGGAGGACTCATGGAGATAGAGGTTTGGGAATCATTAGTATATAGATGGTAATGTGTCATGAGGTTATCCAGGGACAGTTGAGTACTGTAAGAAGAGAAGAGAAGAGGGTTAGGACAGAACACTGCGATAGAGCTCTGCCACGTGCAAAGGAAGAAAAATCTTCGAGATGAGAAGGAATGGTTGAAAGAGAGGTAGGCAAGAGGAAAGCCAAGGTAGCATCATGCCATGGAAACTAAGGGCAGTTAGTGTTCAATAAAAAGGAAATGGTGAACTGTTCCAAATGTTGCTGAAAGGTTGTATAAGATAGCACTGAAGAACGTCCATTAGATTTAGTAACAAGGAGGTTGACGATAATCTTGTAGAGAACAGTTTCAGAGGGGCATTGCGGGAGGCACCTAACGTGTCCGCCAGTGGGTGGGAAGTAAAGTAACAGGAATCCGACACAACAACATTGACACGTCATCCACAAAACAAGAAATAGAAAAGGTCAGGGAACATAAAGAAGTTTTATGTCATTAGTGATAAAAAAAATACAAACTAAAATAAAAACACAAAACAAAATAAAATAAAATATGAAGTAAAATAAAAACTACCTATGTTTAGCCAGTCAAGCTAATCTTTCAGGTCACAATTCTGTTTCCTCCTTGGCAGAGGGAGGAAAACACGTTCTTCGTCATGCCTTTGGATTCTTATATTCTCGACTGTCACCGCGTAATAGCTGTTCAGAGTTGAGAATAGCAAGACTATCGGAGGGGGAAAGGTTTCTTGTTCTGCATTTCTGTTGTTGCTACTGCTGTTATTTTGACTCTTCATAATGGAGTAAATGGTTTATTTGGGGAGTGCAGATTATCAGGAGTCGGATCTGCTGGAGGACATGCCACCACAGACTTTTTAAAATACAGAGTAAGAGGGGCACCTGGCTGGCTCAGAAGAGCATGCGACTCTTGATCTCAGGGTCATGAGTTCAAGCCCCACGTTGGACGTGCAGCCTATTTAATGAAAAAATGAAAAAAAGCTACAGAATAAGAATAGAGGAAGAAGGATAAAAGTGATGCAGAGAGCCAGGCCACACAAATAATTTTCTGCCACAGTTTCTAAGGGACTCAGGATGTATTTCTTGGCGGTGGGAACAAAAAAAGGAGAAAGGAGAGGGAACGGTCCTTGAGAGTTTCTCTTCCAGTTACCCAAATGTCCCAAAAGCAAGGAGTTAAACTAGTGAGCATGAAGTGTTTGTTGAAGTTAGCCTCACAAAACCAAAGCAAAAGCGAAAGAGAAGTTCCATTAGGGCAAGGATTTATGTCTGTTTCACAACTTCATTGTTACCATGGAGAAGAACGCCTGGGACAGAGTAGGTGCTCAGTTAACAATGGCTGAAAGCGGAATGAAAACTGAAGGGGAAATTTGACAGCCTACAACACAAGAGGCTATCTTGGATTGTGGGTTGTGGATTGTGTAGATCGTGGACAGTTTGTTGATGTTTGTTTTTTCATTGTTCCTTTTATTGAACAACAAGCACAGAATCTGGAGGCATCTGTTAGCAGTTGTTTCTGCGTTTTCTTTTCTTCTTTTGCGATGGGATAGCATAACTAGAAATCATAACGGCGGTGCAAATAGTGACTTTAAACTCATTTCGGCATCTGCTGTGTGGAGAGGGGAGAAAGGAGAACACTATCCAGTCACCGAAGCCTGTGCGAACATTAATTGGGGATTATTGTAATGGGCACAGCAGCGCTTACTTTTCCTAGGATGCAGCCATCTGATGAGTTAGCCCCATTTTGAGGAGAGGCGATCACAATTGCAGCAAAAGGAGAAGGGACAAAGTTTCCCACAAGTTGCATAAGAGTCCAGCTTCTTAAGGTTTTCTTTTTTCCTTCATAGCAAAATTGGATATAGAAACCCTTCAAGCGTACATGGAGGAAGTTGCAATTCTTTTCGGTTATCTCTTGGCTCTCACCGTTTTCTCCGATACCTTGGAATTCTCTTTAGATAACAACAGAGCAGTGGAGGAGTTTCCATACTGAAGCTTTCACTGTCGTAAAGCCGACAAGGTGGGGACTTGAGGAGCTTGTATGATTAACAGCAAAAAGAAAAAGCTACGCTGGCTATTTTGACACTGAGAGCCAGCATTCTATAGTTTAAACTGTTGCCTCCTGGAAAGGATTGATTGTTTTAATTTTCCTGATGCAAGACTCGTGGTTTTCCACCTACATCTTTGGCTTTTTTTTTTTTTTTCTCTCTTGCCTACAGGTTCATCTTATATTACCTGGCCGGTTTTAGAACCTCTTCGCTTCTCAATCTGTGCTTTTTCTTTCGGAGAGCTCATCCAGGCCTGACACTTGAATTATCACCTTATTCGGATGACTTTAAATTTTATCTCTGGCAGAAATTATTTCTCTCGGTCCAGGCTCTTAGAACTACTTACATGATGTATCTTCTTACCCTCAAGGCAGTCAAACTCACCACGTTCAGAAATAAAATGATAATTTACCTGTCCGATTAATGGTCTCCAGCAAATAGACCACCTTCTTCTGTTCTAGTATGCAAGCCAAGGTCACCTCTCATACTTCGCTCTTCTCCTTTCCTTGCCACCTCCAATCCATCGCGAACTCTCTCCATTTCTTCTAAGTCATCTTCCTGCATCCACCTTTGTGCCATTCGAATCCGTTTTCTGAGGTGCAGCCATTTTAAAATATACATATGAACATGTGATTGTCCTTGTCACTGATCTTGAGGGAAGTGTAACAGTTTTCACATGACCTGAACCATTCTCACCTTCTTCAGTGTCCTGTCACCCTGGACTTGATTTAGCTCTTTGTTGCCCAGTTGGCCTTCCTTTAATGCCTATTCTCTCTATGCTACTTCCTGTCACAGGACCTTTGAACATGCTTTAATGTCTTGGCTAGGAATGCACTTGCTTCACTTTCTCTGGCCAGGTCACAGTCATCATTCAAGTCTGAACTTGTTTTTTCTTTAAGAAATACATTTATGACTTCCTCCACTTGATCAGCTCCCCCCGGAGTACATTCTCCTGTTCCATTGTTGCATCTCTTTATTATGCTTATCACATGGGTGTGTAGCTGGGAGGGTGGGAGCTCCCAGTGGGCCAGAGAGGCGGCAAGGTGGAAGGTGTTGCCATCCGGATGGGCCGACAGGCTTTTGCTTTTCCTTCGTGTCCTCACGAGTTGTCTCTGGGAGTGAGTCCCCCCCAACTTTGGGAAAGCACCTGGCTATGACCTTTACTTAGAATTCAGCCTTATTTTGTACTTGCTTTTCTTTGACCATATTCTATACTTTTCTAAATAGTTGTTCCCTCTGAAGGGGAGACCCACCGCTTCCTTTTTCATCTGGAAATACTCTACTTTCTCTATATAAACGTTAATAAGCAGAATGTTTTGCTGGTGTTTACCATGTGCAAGGTTACCTCTATCTATTTTGCCATTTAATTCTCAGAACAATCCTGTCCAGTACCTTCTATCATGACGTCCATTTTACAGATGCAGAAAGTGAGGCTCTGAGAAGTTAAGTAACAGCATCGGTCACAAAGCCTTACCTGTTAGAGCTGGAGTTTGTGCTGAGAAACTTGACAAATCTGGCTTCTGATGAGATATTCTACTCTGTGGAAAGATACTTCCCTCCATGGAGCCTTTTTTGACGTGCTCAGCAAGAGGTCATCTCTTGCACGTTTCTCTGCATTTTGTGTATTTTTCTGTTATGGCGCTGATCACATTCTATGCTTTATAGTGAATTCAAGTATTCCCTTGGAGCAGATTATGAGGTCGTTGAGGGCAAAGACTTTATCTACTCACCGTGTTCTCGCCTTGGATGACTTTAGGATAGATAGTTACTTAACTTCCAAGTTGGTCCATCTCTACGAGGTAGGAAGGTTGGACCAATCAGTAGTTGCGACTTCAAATGAGTACAGAGTCAAGCATGTAGCACATGCTTGAGATGCCCATTGGGCTGTGATATACTGAAGAGCACGGCCCTATCTGAAAGGAGCAGCAGCTATTTGGTTCCTGTTGCTTGTGATCACGTTGGAATGTATGCCTTGTGTTGCCAGATGTTTTGATGTTTCAAGAGAAGTCAAGAATCTGGAGTTTTGTGTTGTTATTTTTCATCCTTTTTAAAGATTTTGTTTATTTGCTTTTTAGATGTTTACTTATTTATTTTGAGAAAGAGAGAGCAGGACAGGGGCAGAGAGAGAGGGAGAGGGAGAATTCCAAGCAGGCTCTGGGCTGACAGCCCAGAGCCCGACGTGGGGCTCGAACTCATGAACCGCCAGAACATGACCTGAGCCAAAACAAAGAGTCGGATGCTTAACCAACTGAGCCACCCCAGTGCCCCAAGATTTTATTTTTAAGTAATCTCTACACCCAACGTGGGGCTCAAGCTCAGAACCCCAAGATCATGCATGCTCTATGACTGAGCCAGCCAAGCACCCCAGAAATCTGGATTTTTATAAAACGTGTTATCTCTCTTTTTTTTTTAAACATTGCAACAATTAAAACATAGGCTAGATACGGGCCAATGACTGGTGGATACTGTTTCTGCCCTTCCTTCAAGCTCTTATTTTATAGAATAATGATTCTATGCAAATGGATATTCCAATACTATCAAATTTGTTCTAGAAATCACTGCTATTATGAGTAGTATCTCCTATAATGTTTGAGAGTGGGAAAAAAGAGGGAGAAGAAATATCAAACCCCAAGGTGTTACAAACATTTTGGAAAAACCAAACTATATTAAAAAAAAAACCAACAAAACAGTAATCTGAGAACCCTGTGCTATAACTGTGTATATTTATAAGCATAGATGTATATGTAATTTGCACACAGATAATTGAATATGCATGTATTTATTTTATATGCAGAATCTACAGATTTACATTACATTTTACGTTTATGCAAAATTATATTTGAATTTACCAAATATGTCGATTCGTGTCAGAGATTTTTGAAAAAGTAACAAAGGCTCAGATTCAATTTTAGCTGAAAAGGGTTGAAAACTGGACAATGATCTTATTGCTTTGATAATCCAATTCCCTAAACCAGCCAGACCTTGGAAAATGAGCAGCTTCAACATGTTTTGGCCTGTAGTAGCATTTGAAATGACTGTTTAATCTGCTTGGGTCATGTCTTGTATGCTAAGAATATTTGTGAAAAGCTACATGAGGACGTGAATGAAATGCACTAGGTCTATCCCCTCCAGTATATGCAAAACTATAAACTCTTTTCAAGTTAAACTCGATTGCAAAAGCTGAGTTTCTCAGGTCACCAGAGCCTTAAACTGAAAAAACGGTCTTGATCAACGTCTAAAAATAGGTATAAAGAGCCCATCAGGAATGTGGCACAGCGTGAAGTACCGTAGGATATTGAAGACAGGTAACATTTTCAAGGAGCCAAAGTTTAGTCAATCTTGAGCAAGAATGTAAATATTTGGCACTATTCTGTTAGCTTCTCAAGAAGACTGTAGGAATTTCCTTCCTGGATTGGCTTTAAGAATAGGCCAGACATTAATCTTAGAGATGCTCATTTTCTTTCTACCTTGTTGATACTTTATGTTACAATGTTTTTGGCGGGGGGGCGGGGAGGGACTAAGAGTATTGTCTTAAAAGCAGATGACTTGGAGCTTCCTTCTTTTGGAGTTTCTTCTAGGTTGCAGGTTGCATTTTTAGCACAAAAGTAAATAGAGATGGCTGTATGTTACCCGGAAGAATGACTACAGGAAGAGAATATCATACAATCCCATTGCCATTTTGTAGATTCGAGAATGTTGGAGCTGGAAGAGACTTTAGCAGTTCCTGAGCAGTTATCCTAACCCTCTTAGGGAGTTAGACTCGTTATCTCCAAGACCTTCATAGCTCATTTGTCAAATGGGGCAGCTGAGGCCTAGGGTCAAAGTTTATATTTACTGTGAATCAATCTTTGAGGGGAAAGGGAGTCGACTATTAAAATACCAAAACGAGTTTATCTGAGCGCATGAAAAATTTGCAACAATTTATATGGCATTTCAAATAAATGGAGCAGAATTGGTCTAGTACTTGAGGTTCTAGCATACGTCTTTCTATAATCTTCAACAAATTCTAACATGTCTTGGGTATCTTTGTGGAAAGAAACGAACCGATTAACCAAAAGCACCTTGCTCCGTGCTTGGTTCATTGCAAGCATTCAACATATATGTGTTCAGCGGCCATAGGCAGTGATGGTCAGCAGAGATTTCTATTTAGGTTTTTATGTTTCTGATCGAGATGCTTCACTACTGGCAGTGGAAGTAACTTTATGAGATTGAGTAAATTTTCTTTGACCTGAGCCTATAACTCTTATTTGAGGCAGAAACTAATTGAACCATTCATTTTGATGTTTTTGTTTTTGTTTTTTTAATCCTGAAACTGCTGCAAAGGGACATTTGACTGCCATATAATTTTGCTAGATATATATAGAGAAAAAGTATTTGCCTGGGATTTTATGTCTTATTAAAATTAAATAAATGCATGCAATACATAAATAAAACCTCATTGAATGTTGGAACGTCAGGCAAGAGTTTTAATCTTTCCCTTTTCACATCAGAACACTCATATATATGATTTTAAAAAATTGGGGTAATTGTAGGTACTTGAATATTAATTGTGACTAATTTAATAGTACTCCATATGAGCCATTTAAAAATTATGAACCTTCCTTTTGTGTTCATCCTTCACATAACTGTTGGGATAATCCATTACCAATAATTGTATTTTCTTTATATTCTTCTCTCGCTCAAAATCCTGACAAGAATGCCTATAGCTTTGGTGTTGTAAGTGAGAGCTGTAGAGACAGAAGTTCTGGGTCTGAGCCTCTACTCTTTGCTAGCTGTGTGTCTTTGGGAATGTCCTTTGTTTCCTCTGAGGCTCGGTGTCTTTATAAACAAAGTGGGGAAATATATTAAACCTGATAATATTGTTGGGGCACCAGGGTGGCTCAGTCGGTTAACCATCTGACTCTTGATATCGGCTCAGGTCATGATCTCACAGTTTGTGAGACTGAGCCCTGCCTCGTGCAGAGCCCTGTTAGGATTCTCTCTCTTTCTCTCTCTCTGCACCTGCCCTGCCTGTGGTCTCTATCTCTGTCTCAAAATAAATAAATGAACTTTATAAAAACTGACAATACTGTTGTGAGGGATAAATGAGACAATTAAAAAAATTTTAATGTTTATTTTGAGAGAGAGAGAGAGAGAGAGAGAGAGAATGAGCAGGGAAGGGGAAGAGAGAGAGGGAGGCACAGAATCAGAAGCAGGCTCCAGGCTCCGAGCTGTCAGCACAGAGCCTGACATGCGGCTTAAACCCACAAACCATGGGATCAAAACCTGAGCTGACGTCGGATGCTTAATTGACTGAGCCACCCCGGCGACCCTAAATGAGGCCATTTTTAAAGCTCTTCCCACTGCACCCAGCCGGAGCTAAGCCCTGGTACATAGTAGGTATTCAATAACCACTGATTGAATTAATGGATAGAGATCTGCTTAGAAGGTAACATGCAGAGCCTTCAACGTACCATTCAAGAACTGACTCCTGTATTTATCCCACCCACCAGCACTCTTAGTGTGCCATGGCCTAGTTAGGATAGGTCCCTTTGTTGTGGCCACACTGATTTCCTTTCTGCCCTTATACACTACTCAGCCTCTCAGTCCCATGCTTACACTATTTCCATTATCCCACAAAGAGTGCTTTTCACTCTTACATGCCATGATATTTCATTTACCTTCCTGATCTCGCACAAAACTCACCTTTTTTTAGGAAACTGCCTAATTAGCCCCATTATGACTTAGGTCTCACCATTATTCTGGTTCATCTTCTCAGCACTCATGTGGTCTGTTTACATGATGCTCTGCGCCTGCAGGCATATAGCTTTGCATTGTTCTTAAGTCATTTTCTGTAGATTTAGGACCCTCGCCCCATCCAGCTAGTTTCCAAGCTCTTCAGAGGCGTTGAGGAACGCATCTCCTAGTTTGTTTGTAACCCCCTTTTCCTATGTTACCCTTGGTCTCTAGCCTCAAGAACAGAGTTGCTTATGATCTAAAGCAGCCAACTGGCTGTGCTGACAATGAACAGATATTTGTCACGGAATCAGTGTACAATTTAAAACAATTATATAGCTGTGTGACCTTGGGCTTGTCAGTCAAACTCTCAGGTGTTCAGTTTCATCATTTGTAAAATATATGAGGGGTTGGATTATATTATTTGTCTGCTCTCAGTTCTATCATTTTATGGTTTTTATCTCATTTTATTTTATATACTTTTTATTTTTTTTTTTTGAGAGAGAGAGAGAGAGAGAGGAGAGAGAGAGAGACTGCACGAGCAGGGGGGGAGCAGAAGAAGAGGCAGAGAGAGAATCCCAAGCAGGTTCCACACTGGGAGCGCAGAGCCCATCATTTGGGCTCAATCCCACAACCGTGACGATCATGACCTGAGCCGAAATCAAGAGTCAGACGCTCACCCGACTGAGACATCCAGGCGCCCCTCATTTTATGGTTTTTAGATCACATACTTCAGCCCAAGTCGGTAGCTTTTGTGTTGGGTAGATGACGTTTGTGATCTATTTCTTGAGAAACTAAATGGTCCTTCTAGAGCTAGGATAAACAAGATTCAGTGTTTCTAGCTGGATAAGAATTGGGGGAAAGAGAACCAGGAGAGGTTTTAGTTCAAGAATAGACTAAGGCTTAAATAAAACAGGGCCAGGGGGAGGGGAAGGAAAAAGAAAGAAAAAAAAAGAAAAAAGAAAAGAGGGTAGAGTGGGAGAGAGCCAAAGCATAAGAGACTCTTAAAAACTGACAACAAACTGAGGGTTGATGGGGGGTGGGAGGGAGGGGAGGGGAGGTGATGGGCATTGAAGAGGGCATCTTTTGGGATGAGCACTGGGTGTTGTATGGAAACCAATTTGGCAATAAATTTCATATATTAAAAAAAGAAACAAACCAGGGCCGGCATTTGCTTTACCAATAAGCAGAAGTATCTTTCCCCCTTCTCTCTCTCCTTCATTCCCTACACACCAGAGAACCACCCTCCCCAAAGAAGAATTTATTATTAACTAGAATTCATGATTCAAAATCATCATAAAAATTGGTATTTTCAGGCACAGAGGTGTTGGCACCTGGGTGGCTCTGTCAGTTAAGTGTCTGACTCTTGATTTTGGCTCAGGTCACGATCTCACGGTTTGTGAGATTGAGCCCCACTTTAGGCTCCACGCTATCAGTGAAGAGCCTGCTTGGGATTCTCTCTCTCCCTCTCTCTCTCTCTTCCCACCCTTGAAATAAATAAATAAACATGAAAAAATAAAAAGCATGTAAAAATTTCATTAACACATGAAAGTAGAAAGACATACATTTATCCCAACTCATGTAAATCACTTGCAAACCTGCCAGTGTCCCAGGTTAATGAGATTCAAGAACCAAAAGAGACTTATGAGGAATTGATTCCCAAACACCAACCCAGAATCAAAAGATAGACTGTATTGATTGGTCTGGTTTCACAGAAACATTTGTTTCCAATGACTGAGTGAAAATTACTTATTCAAAAACATCATCTTCCCACCATGCCTTTTTTAAAAAAGGAAGAAGTCTATGTAGTTACAAGAGAATGCTTTTCATGAAAATAGAAATTTCGATGAATAAATGAGTATATGGAGAATATACATGGTACAAGAGACAATCTTCCACGAGAACCCGTTTTTGAGGAAATGGAGTTCTGTCAGGTACCAATAACCTAACATGGCTTTTCAGAGCTTGGCACTTTGTGTAGCACACGAAACATATAGTTCTTCAGGCTAAGATATGAATTTTCTAAAATGGATTCGATTTATGTACCCCTAATGCATAAAATAGCTACAGAGACATGTTGTTGTACCCACCTGATGGACGGAGCCTAAAGGAAACAGACAAGCAACCCGAGACATGTCTCCAAGCGTGTTTTATAGTGTCAAAGGGGCTCCAAGCCTTCTACCAAAAAGACTGGGGAAAAAAGAACGAGTCACTCTGAGGTCTAGAGTATGTATAGTGGGAGTGAAGCCGGAAGGGTAAAGGGTTGCTGGAACCTAAGGGATGGAGGTCAGAAGGTAGGATATTGGAGTTAAGGATTTCTGATGTAGACCAGTTCCGGTAATGGCAAGGTCTAGACGGGCTTCCATGGCTGTGAGTTAGTGAAGTAAAGTGGAGGTAAATGGCCCAGGTGTGGAGGTTAAGACCTATAAATGTAGGGCGCCGAGCGGCCTGACTGTCCACAAGGATCTTTACCGACCGGATGAATAGTGAATACCTACTCTGTGCAACGTGTTCTGGAGATATAGCCATAAATGAGGAAAACACCATTCTTGACCTCAGAGAACCTCTATTCTAGTAGAGAAGATGCACAGTTTAAATGAGTCATTACAATAAAGTATAAGGAGTGTTCCTTTTCAGAAACCAAAGGAATACATTTAGGCAAGGGGAGTGTATCCTCTCTGGTAGCTAATGATAATGGAATTATCTTTGGGAAGCTTTCCCTTGCTCATGTTTTCTATCCTTTTAGGAGTACGAAAGGCTTTCAGTTTATAGATGATGTAATTAGGGGATTTATCCAATGTCATACTCATTGAATGTAGTAGAGCTAGGAGTCAAAAACCAGACCTGTCAGAGTTGTAGTTCTGCTATAGCTTATGTGAGGTGACTACGGCCCTTCTTTCTGGCTGATGACAACAGAAAAATATGGAAACATGTAAAAACCGCTATTTGAGGACTCTAAAGTTAGCAGAAGCAGAGGAGAGGAGTCAAAACTTGGAGAAGTGACCCGAATGGGGGGGTGAGTTTCTATTTTTTTCCCCTTGTGCTGCTTTGCGCCTACAGTGGGTCTCAGTCATACCATGGTAGGCTGGTGTTGGAAACTAAAACTCTGATAGAAAGCTCATGAGCTTTCCGACCCAAAGGACAAGGGATAGGAACACCACAGGGCTGGATAGTGTGGGAGGAATCACAGTGGGGACAAAGCTGGAGAAGGGGCCCCTTAATTCTGTAGAAGTCTCTGCTGGGCTCCCGAGCTATGTGTGCGTAGGGTGGACCCCACTGAACACAGCTAAGGCTTGGCGAATTGGAGCTGAGATTGGGGTCATCCACACAAGTCTCAGGTTAACCCTGAACGAGGGCTATATGGCACAGAACCAAATAAGCAGAGCAAATTCCTAGAGAAATAAAATACGATTTAATATTGTAGCAACTTTATTGAGGTGTCCTTTACATATACAGTTCATCTGTTTTATGTTTATACTTCAGTGATTTTTTTGTTTCGAGGAAATTAAGGACCATTTCCATCATCCCCGTGAGACCTCATCTTTCCGTTTATAGTTAATCTCTGTTCTCAGCTCTAACCCCTGGAAACCACTAATCTACTTTTTGTCTCTGTAGATTTGCATTCTCTGGACACTTCATATAAATGGTATTGTACGATATGTAGTCTTTTGCATCTGGCTGTTTTCACTTAACAAAATGTTTTTGATGTCCATCCATATTATGGCATATATGAGTGTTTTGTTCTTCTTTAAGGATGAAAAGTATTCATTGTGTGGCTATTCCACATTCTCAAGTAAGATATGTACTGCCACCCATGTAAGGCAAGACAGAATTTCTGGTCTAAACCTAACAGGATGATTTCCTGCTAAAACAAAAGGATCACCATTCTCAAAAAAATCCCAGAGGTTTCAGGACTGTGAGTCTAAACAACCTAATAGTCAAAATATCTGAGAGACTATGCATAGCAGACATATTAAGAGCCTGGAAAATATGACCAATCCTCAAGGGAAAAGACAATCAACAGATGCAAACCTTGAGAAAACCCAGATGTTGGAATTATCAGACAAAATATTTAAAACATCAATTATAACTATGGTCCATGAAGTTGAGGAAAAAACACTTGAAATGCATGGGTAGATAGATATTTCAATAAAGAAAGAAAAAGCAGATAGGGGGCCTGGGTGGCTCAGTTGGTTAAGCATTGGACGCTTGATTTTGGCTCAGGTCATGATCTCAAGGTTCATGGGTTCGAGCCTGGCACCCAGCACTGGGCTGACAGTGCAGAGCCTGCTTGGGCTTCTCTCTCAATCTCTCTCTCTCTCTCTCTCTCTCTCTCTCTCTGCCCTCCTCCCACTTGCACTCTCGTATGCTCTCTCTCTCTCTCTCAAACTAAATAAATAAACTTTTTAAAAAAGTATATAAAAAAAAGAATCAAATGGAAAATTTAGAACGGAAAAGTACAACATTTGAAATGAAAAACTTCCCACATGGACTCCGCAGTAGACTAGAGTAGAACCAGTAACTTAGAAAATAGGTCAATAAGAGAAACAAACTGTATGATTTCGTTTATGTGTGGAATCTAAAAAAACGTGGAGTTGAGAACCAGAGAGTAGAATAGCAGTTACCAGGCACTGAAGGGTGGAGAAAATGAGGAGAGGTTGATCAGAGGTTACAAACTTTCAGTCAGAAGATTAACAAGTTCTGGGGATCTTTTCTACAGCATGGTGGCTATAGTTAATAATACTGTATTGTGTACTTGAAATTTGTACACAGTGTATATGTATATCAAACCATCACATGAAACACCTTAAATACACACACTTACTTACCAATTATAACTCAATAAAGCTGGAAAGAAAAGAAAATAGGTCAATAAACTTTATCCAATCTAAGGAACACCGAAACAAAGAAGATTCGAAGGTTGAACAAAATGAACAGAGCTTCAGGGGCTTGTGAGACAATATCAAAAAGCCTAACATTCATATCATTGGAGTGCCAAAAAGAGAGACGAGATTGGTGCAGAAAAAAATATTTTAAAGAATATTAGCTGAAAACTTCGCACATTTTGTGAAATGTAAAATCTATCATTTCAAGAAGCTTAGTGAACCCAAAGAGAACAGCTCAGAGAAAACCATGCCTGGCCATATCATAATCAAATTGATGAAAACCAAAGATAAATTTTTAAAAATCTTTAAAGCAGCCAAGGAAAACATCATATGTTTGCATGTATGGGACCCGTGATTCAAACATCTGTGGATTTGTCAGAAAACTGGAGACCAGAAGCCAGTGGGACATCTTTAAGGTGCTGAAAACAAAGGACTATTAACCCCAAATATTCTCCATCTAGTGTGGATATGCTTCATGAGTAAAGGTGAAATAAAGACATTCTCAGAAAAAGGAAAACTAAGAGACTGTCAACAGCAGACATGGTCTATAAGAAATGCTAAACTAGGATGAAGGAAAAGTGTATTAGGGAAAAACTGGAATTTTCAAGAATGAAGGAAGAGCATCAAAGATGGCAAATACATGGATAAAAAAAGTCTATTTCTCTCTCTATCTTTTTTTTTTTTTTTTAAAGGGGGGTGCGCCTGGGTAGCTCAGTCGGTTGAGCGTCTGACTTTGGCTCCGGTCATGATCTCATGGTTCATGGGTTTGCGCCCCGTGTGGGGATCCGTGCTGACAACTCAGAGCCTGGAGCCTGCTTCCGATTCTGTGTCTCCCTCTCTCTCTACCCCTCCCCCACTCGTGCTCTGTCTTTCTCTGTCTCTCAAAGATAAATAAACGTTAAATTTTTTTTTTAAAAAAATCAGTTAAGCGTCTGACTTCAACTCAGGTCATGATCTCGTGGTTTGTGAGTTCAGGCCCCACGTCGGGCTCTGTGCTGACAGCTCAGAGCCTGGAGCCTGCTTCGGATTCTGTGTCTCCCTCTCTCTCTCTCTGCCCCTCCCCCTCTCACACTGTCTCTCTCTCCCTCAAAAATAAATAAGCATTAAAAAAATAATAAAGAAAAGAAATGCACTTTAAATATAAAATATAAAGATATATACAGGTTACAAGTAAAATGATGAAGCCCTCTCCCCGTGAAATAGCCCCAGCCCAGCAGAGATGCTGGCGACCCGGCCTAGACCCGGTGGCGGAGCCTGAAAGCACGTGGGCCCTTTGCAGCTGCACTTCTTGCCCTGTGCTGTCAGTGGAGGTACCGTACTGGCAATTGCTTGAGAAGAGTTTTCCGTTGTTGCTTCTGATACTTGATTAAGGGAAGGGTTTTCGGTTCACACCTGAGACAGCCCCAAGTGTTGCAAATTAACAGCCCAAACAGTCCTCGGATGCGGCGGTTTTCATGGAGACCATCTCTCCCCGACAAAGATGATTGCAGCAAGACTAAAGATGTACGAATAAGACCATGACTACGGGAGCGATTGCTGCAATGCTGTCTACAATCATCTATTCAAGGTGCTTCTTTCCATACTGTGCTTACAACATTGTTGGAGGACCGGATGAACAAGGGAACAGAGCTGTGCATGACTCGGCAGGTGCCATGCTACAAACCAGTGCCTGCCTGACAACCAGGTTGGTTTTAAGAACACGAAGAACGTGGAGCAGGTCCCACTCAGAATCTGCATCATGACCAAGGAGGGCATCAGGGAGGAGACTGTTCCCCTGAGGAAGGATCGATGTGTGTGCTGTTATCATGAATCACTTCAAAACTGGTTGCTTTTACACCTTGGAACTACCAGACTAGTTTGTTTTGTTAAAACATAAACCTGTTTTTGAAAAACTAAAACGATGGAAAAGATATATGATGCCAGTAATAATTGAAAGAATGCTGTGATGCGGCTATATTGATATCAGACAAGGTAAACTTCAGAGCAGTAAATATTACCAGGAATAAAGAAGGAACTAGATAATTATGAAAGAATCAGTTCACCAAGAAGACATAACAATTATAAATGTATATGCAGCTAACAATAGGTCCTCAAAGTACAGCTGATAGAAAGTAATAGAACTGAAAGAGGGAACAGGCAAATCCATAGATGTATATGGTGACTTCAGTACAGGTATCCCAGATGAAGGTGAATATAGAAAACCTAAACAACATTATCACCAACTTGAATTCATCTTCTTATCAAGTGCACATGAGACATACTCTGGGCCACAAATATACCTTAAAATTGTACGAATATCGAAGTCATACTAAGTATGTTGGCTGACGTAATGTTGTTAAACCAAATAGAAATAAAAGGGATGTAAAATACCTGGAAAACCCTCAGATATTTGGAAAACATTACTAAATAACCAGTGAATTAAAGAGAAAGACTCAAGGGAAAATTAGAACATATTTTGAATTAAATTAAATTTAAGTTGCAACATTTGTGAGATACATCTAATGTACTTGTTCAAGGGAAGTGTGTGGCACTAAATCATCTTTTAGAAAAGGGTTTCAAAGTGAGGATCTAAGCATCTACCTTAAGAAACTAGTAAAGGTGAGTAAATTAAGTTCAAAGAAAACAGAAGGAAGGAAATGGTAAAGATAAGAGCAGAATCACTGAAAGTGAAAACAAAAACAATTGAGAAAATCAATGAAACTAAAAGCTATATCTTTGACATTTTCAGTAAAATTGATTAATTTGTAGCAACACTAACAAAAAAAAATGAATGAAGACACAGATTGCTAATATCAGGAATGAAAGAGGGGATATCACTACAGAGCATACAGGCATAAAAGGATATTAAGGGAATAGTAAAGATAATTGTATTCTTGTAATTCTGAAAACTTAAATTGAACCAGTTATTAAAAGACACAAACTACTGAAGCTCACTCAAGAGGAAATAAGTAACTAGGTAGTCCTATATTTATTAAAGAATTTGAATTCATAGTTAAATAACTTCCAAAAAGAAGATTCCAGGTCCAGATGGCTCCACTGGAGGATCCTGTCAATCATTTCAGAAAGGACTGGTACTAAATCTATACAATCTCTTACAGAAAGAAAAGGCCAATGTCACCCTAATATAAAAGTCAGACAGGGGTGCCTGGGTGGCTCAATTGGTTGAGTGTCCAAATCTTGAATTGAGCTCAGGTCATGATCTCACCATTTGTGGGATTGAGCCCTGCATTGGGCTCTGTGCTGACAGTGCAGAGCCTGCTTGGGATTCTCTCTCTCCCTCTCTCTTTGCCCCTTCCCTGCTCGTGCTCTTTATCTCTCTCTCTCAAAATAAATAAACATTAAAAAATCAGACAAAACATTAAAGAAAATTAAGAGCCCCATATCCATAATAAATATAGATGCAAAGCCCTGAATAAAATATTATCAAAGATCAATAATGAATGAAAATGATAATATATCAGAACCAAATTAAGTTTATCTCAGGAATATAAGGATGATTCATTACTGAAAATCAATCAATTTAATTCACCATAACAACAGATTAAAGAAGAAAAGCTATACTATTATATCAAAAAACACATGAGGAAGAATTTGACAAAATTCAACATGCCTTCATGATATTAAGAATTATCCACAAACAAGGGATCAGAAGGGAACTGAACCTGATGAGGAGAATTTATTAAAAAAAAAAACACCTAAAAACAAAACAAGAAAAAATTCTTCAGGTAATAATGTACTCAATGGTGAGAGACTGAATACTTTTTACCTAAGATCGGGAATCAGGAATGATGTCCACTTTAACCTCATATTTAACTTCATACTTGATGTCCTCTTGAGTGAAATGAGGCAGAAAAAAAGAAATAAAATGTATACAAATCGGGAAAGAAGAAATAAATCTGTCTTTATTTGTAGATGTCATGATTTTCTAAATAGAACATACCAAGGTGGTGCCTGGGTGGCTCAGTGGGTTAAGTGTCCAACTCTTGATCTCAATGCAGGTCTTGATCTCAGGGTTGTGAGTTCAAGCCCTGTGTTGGACTCCATGACGGGTGTGAAGCCTACTCAAAAAAGAAAAAGAAAGAAAAGGAAGAAAATACCAAGCAATCTACAAAAATAGCTCCTAAAACTCCATAAAGGAGATTAGTGATGTATGATACAAGGTCAGTATACAAAAAATAATTGTATTTCCCAATGCTGACAATGAACAGTTGGAAGGCAAAGTTTTAAAGTCCATGCCATTTATAATGGTACATACAGCATGAAATACTTATGTATAAATTTAACAAAATATACTTATCCGTTTGCTGAAAAACAGTAAACAGTGATAGAAGATTCAATAATGTTCCATTTCAGTTCTCTCCAAATTGATCTATAGATTCAATTCAATCACAATAACATCATGGCGGGATATTTGTAGATGTAGAAAAGCTGGCTCAGAAATGCATGTAGAAATGAAAAGGAACCCAAATAGACAAAACAACTTTGAAAAGGAGAAAAAGTTGGAGGACTCACATGAGCTGATTTCAAGACTTATTGTAAAGCTACAGTAATCAAGACGTGGCGGTATGGATAAGAGGATAAACACACAGATTATTGGTACAGAATCTAAAGTATATAAACAGGCCCACAGAGATATGGGCAATTGATTTTTTGTTACATCTACTTTAATTCTTTTTCATTTCATGCATTAAATGTTTTTGTTTTTTTTTTAAACTTTTTTTTTTTCAACGTTTATTTATTTTTGGGACAGAGAGAGACAGAGCATGAACGGGGGAGGGGCAGAGAGAGAGGGAGACAGAATCGGAAACAGGCTCCAGGCTCTGAGCCATCAGCCCAGAGCCCGACGCGGGGCTCCAACTCGCGGACCGCGAGATCGTGACCTGGCTGAAGTCGGACGCTTAACCGACTGTGCCACCCAGGCGCCCCCATTAAATGTTTTTTAAGAGAGAGTGCCTGTGCATGCGCACGACTGGCGGAGGGGGAGAGGGAGAGGGAGAATCTTAAGCGGACTCCTCGTGCTGTCAGCCCTGTGAGATCATGACCTGAGCCAAAATCAAGAGTCAGGCACTTGACCGACTGAGCCACCCAGGTGCCCCCCAAATATTTGTATTGTGGTCAAAATGCATAACATAAAATTTACCATCTTAACCATGTCTAACCTAACCATTGTTGTGCAGCTAATCTCCAGTACGTTTTCATCTTGCAAAACTGAAACTCTATACCCATTGAACAACCGGTTTTCTTCTCACTCAAACCCCTGGAAACCACTCTTCTTTCTGTTTCTATGAATTTGACTCCTCTAGATGCCGCCTATGAGTGGAATGATACAGTATATGTCTTTTTGTGACAGCCTTATTTTACGTAACATAATGTCCTCAAGATTCATCCACGTTGTTGCACGTGTCAGGATCTCCTTCCTTTTGGCAAATTGAATTTTGACAAAGTTCCAAAGTCAATTAAATGGGCAAAAATAGTATTTTCAAAAATCGTGGCTGAAAAATTGAACAGTATGCCAAAAGGAAAAAAAAATGAGTATATCCAGTGCCCACATCTTGGTTACTAATACACTCTCCAATGAAAGGAAACTAGGCTTTTGCAAAAATGACTGCAGGACCAGGGAAGAAATATACGATATGAGCCTAGAACATTCTGTACTTCCACAAAGCGAGGAAACAAGCAAGCAACTAAACAAACAAACAAACAAACAAAAACCCTGGTAATAGGGATATGTCAAAGAGACACAGGAGCTAATTCAAAGAGGTCCCAGTGGCCAAAGCTGGAATAATTTAAGCAACAAGATAAATGAAATAGGGTCAGATTATAACCCACAGTATAAAATAAATATCCATGAGTCCATATTGTCATGAATGATCAACAATAAAGAAACTAATGGCCTAATGATTTTTTAACTTTTTCAGTACTGATCCTCAAAAGAACATCGGTGGATACAAATTAATTGTGATCAGTAAAATAAGCCAGATCAAAGAGTACATACTTTATGATTCCATTTATATAAAATTAAAAAAAATGCAAACCAATCTATAGTGACAGAAAGTAGGTCAGTAGTTGCCTGGGAATGGAGGTGGAAAGAAGGATGAAATGCTGCACGAGTTATCTTTTTAGGATGATCGAAATGTTTCTTATCTTAATGGGGTTGTGTTTTCATAGCTGTGCACATAGGTCAAAACTAATCAGATTTTATACTTCAGCTATGTGCATCTTATTTTATTTCAATTAGGCCTCAACAGAGTTTTAAAAATTACCTGTTTGACCTTCAGTCTAGAGCTCTTTTCTTTTCAAATGTTTATTTATTTATTTTGAGAGGGGGAGCGAGAGAGAGGAGATAGAAAGGGAGAGAGTGAGGGAGGGAGAGAGAGAGAGGGAATGAGCAGGGGAGGGCCAGAGAGAGAGAGAATCCCAAGCAGGCCCCACGCACAGCACAGAGCCTGACCTGGGACTTGAACCATGAGATCATGACCTGAGCTGAAATTAAGAGTCAGGTGCTCTACCTAGAGACTGAGCCACCCCGGCGCCGAGAGCTCCTCTCGTTACAGCACAGTTGCATCTCTGGGTTGGGGATGGAATCTCCGAGGATGATGCACAGAGATAAAGAATCAGTATTTATGAAGTGATCTGTTAGAGTTAGAGTCTCCCAGATCTTGAAACATAGTATTCGGTCAGATTTCAAACAGTAGACGGAACTACATGAAATGGCTTGTTTTATAAGCCAAAAGTGGTTGAATATCAGGATTTCATATGGTTCCATCTACAGGCGTTTGTATTTTTCCAGCGCGCGTGTGTACAAGGAAAGAGCATAATATATGCGTTGCCTTTAGACTTAGATGCAAATTCATAGAGTGGTGAAATGTGACATCTGTGAGTCGATTCGAGGAAGGATATTGGCTTCTCACTTTCAGTATAAGGCCTGAAGTCTCAATAGAGCATTTGAAGTTTTTTCTTAAAATGGAAATAGCGTCAAACAAGGCAGAAAATTTAAAGAAGTAAAAATCACCCAAGGAAAATCACTGTCAATGTGGTGCGAATTCTTTAGGATTTGTTTCTATACATATGTAAAGTCACATAGATTATAGCTTATTTTTAAAGTGGTATCGTACTATAGATACCCATTTGATATAAATGCAACACATGTATTTTTATTTTGTTTTTCTTGACATCCTTTCAAGGAAATATATAAAAGAACATAATTTCGATTTTTAGCTTTCACATTGTTTTGTCATCAAGTGGAGGAATTGTAATTATTTCTTTAAAAATCTGTGTTGTTAACAGTTTGGCAGTTTCAGTTGCACTACTTGGAAGAGTCTAATGAATATTCTTGTAGCTACATCCTTGTACACATACATGAATATTTAGACAGGATAAATTGTTAGGAGATGGTCAGTGGGTAAAACATTCTTGAGACTTTGGATATACAGTTGGCAGTTTGGTAAATCCTTCTTGCAACACTGTTTCCTTGGCTTTAGGGGTGCTGTTATTCTCTTGCTTTTCCTTTTAACACATTGGCTTTTCTTTTTAACCCGTTTCCTTTTAATCATTGGTTAATCCATTAACCCTCCCGTTTCCTTTGCTGGATCCTTTCCCTCTTCCTAATACCTAAATGCTCAGACCTTGGAGTTCTTCTTCATCTACAGTGGCTTTCTATATGATCTCACCTCGTCCCATGACTTCCAAATTTCTGTCTCCAGCCCTGACCTTTCCCTGTATTCCAGACTCTCTGCTTGGATAGCTAATAGGCATTTGAAACTTAAATATTGCCTCAAATCAATATTTTGATTCCTACTCCACTCTTCAAAGTGCTCTTCATTTATTATCTCCCCCACCCTCAGTTGCTTAAGCCAAAAACTGAGAAATATCCTTGATTCTTCTCTCCCCCTTAATCTAAATCTAATCCAGCAGCCAATTCATTTAGGTCTACGTTCAAAATATATCCCAAATCTGACAACCTCTCACCATCTCTGCCTCAACCATCAGAATCCAAGACACCATCATATGTCAGCTGAATTACTGCATCTGGCTCCTCAGTGCTGTCCCCCTTGCCCCTCTACTCTATGCACCATAGAATGAGTGACCCTTTAAAACTGCAAACAAGGGGGTGCCTGGGTGGCTCAGTTGGTTAGGCGTCCGACTCTCGGTTTCAGCTCAGGTCATGATCTCACAGTTCATGGGTTCGAGCCCCACATCGGGCTCTGTGCTGATGGTGCAGGGACTGGTTGGGATCCTTTCTCCCTCTCCCTCTCTCTACACCGTCCCTGCTCATGCTGTCTCTGTCTCCGTCTCTCTCAAAATAAATAAATACACTTAAAAAAGTTGTCTTAAATTTAAAAAAATGCAAATAAAGCTATGCGAGTGCCGTTTCCAAATCCTCCAGTGGCTTCCCAGTGCATCTATTAAATTCATAGTTTTCTGTTCCACATGCCCTGGGCTCCTTGCCATCCCTTGAATGCCCCCTCTGCTCTTACGGTTAACCTTTGTTTTCTTCGTTATTTCATTCTTTGTTTTCTTCGTTATTTCATTTTTTCCGTTTCAGTGTTACCTATTCCGGGAGGACCTCTCTTACCACCCAGTCTAAGATAGCACCTCCTGCTACTGTTTCCCCACTATCCTGCTTAATCTTTTTGTCATGATATTTTTCAGTACCTGACACAATGTACATTCATTGGTTAATTTGTTTATTTTGTCTCGTAAGTATGTAAGCTCTCCTGGGGATGGAGCCTTTTTGGGTTTTATTTTCTTGTTATGCATAGCAGACATTCACTGAATACATGTATACTAATTTGGATGTAAATTTTAAAAAAGAAAAAATAAAAAAAGAAGAGGAACCACTGCTCACAGCAGGCAAGGAAGAACTTACAATTTGAACCTAGTATCTGAGAGAGTCTGTTTTCCCATACTCTTGCCAATAATGAATATTGTGGATGCTTTTCATCTTTGCGAATCTGTGGCTTACAAAATAATATATCAAGGTAAGAAACTATGACATGATGGTCAGAATAGAGCTTTGCAAGGCAAATACAGAATAATTCGGGAACATGGTTCCTGTCTTTGAAATGCTGACAAACTAAGTGATAAGCAAAATGTGCATAAAGATTTTGAATACTTCGGGAGTAAATCAGGTAGTAATCCTTTTACAATCATTAGTTTGGTTAGTGGTTTTCTGGTTCTGTTCAGTGGGTCTACCCCAGGGGTCTTAAGGCAGTGGGTAAGGAATGGAGAGCCAACTGAACTCATATTCTAGGTTCAATGGAATAGCTCTTGTTTTAGCTATATTACATTTTGGATTTCCTTGGTCTTCCCATTATTTCTCTTGAGTGAAGAGTGCCATTGATTAGAAATAAACACAAATATTTGAAATCTGTTGTTTTAAATGTTTAAAGAAGGGCCAAAAGGGTATGTGCAAGAATTGTAGAAGAAGGCTTGAATTGAATAGAGGGAAATTAAAGAATATTTCTTTTTATTTTGATAGTCTTTTACAGCCTTCCAAATGCATTTGTATATATTATCTCATTTAAGCTTTATCACATCGCCATGAGTTAGGCAAGTCAGCTAACACTATCCTCATTTCATAAGGGGAAAACGTGAGTCTGTGAGTTGTTCAAGATTATATGGCAGTTAACCTAATCTACAGTAGAGCCAGAATTCACAAATCAGAAATCAAGGTATTCTGATTCCAAGAGAATAGCATTAGTAAAATGTAGACTCTTTCATGAGTAAGAAAGCCTAATTTCTCTCTAAGACTTGGATTCTTTTATAACATTTTTATTTAAAAGTTTTCCTCCTAACCATATTTACCTGACGTTGAGATATAATCGTCATATTACATTGTTTCTACATATAGGATTTCTAGCTCAGTTTTGTCCTCTCTAATGCCCTGAGACAAGAATACTGGAGTCTCTTTGTAATATATGTGACTGGGTTGATTTTTTAAAAATGTTTATTTTATTTTGAGAGAGAGAGAGCAGGGAAGGGGCAGAGAGACAGGGAGAGAATCCCAAGCAGGCTCCATGCTGTCAGCGCAGGGCCCAGCGCAGGGCTCAATCCCACAAACAGTGAGATCATGACCTGAACTGAAATCAAGAGTTGGATGCTTAATCAACTGAGCCACCCAGGTGCCCGGGTTGATTTTTTTTCCCCCAAAATGTAGTCATTAGTAGATGCTACTATGAGATTGCAAAAGAAGGAGAAGGGGGATGGGGAGGGGGAGGGGGAGTAGGAGGAGGAGGAGGAGGAGAAGGAAAAGGAGAAGGAGAAGGTGGCTTTTAATGGTCTTTTATTCCAGAATCATAGGGTAACTGATGACGAGACTAGATTTAGCTGACTGAATTTGGCAGCTTAGCAATAATTGGTGTCCCAGACATAATTACTCGGTGTCAGACACATTACCCAAGTCATTTCATTTGATTCCTTACAACCTTATTTAATGATGTGATTGATGGATGATGAGTTGATTCCTCTCAATACCGCCATCCCCTTCTTCCCTAAAGACATTCCACAGGGGATCATGTTTTTGTTTTGTTTCGTTTTTGTTTCTTGTACCTGGCATTCAATATTTAGAGGCCTTTGCATTCTTTAATATTACACTTTAGGTTTTGACTATCATTTAGCTTTTTTTGCCATTATTCATCCTTTAAAATTAGACTTGAACAGCTAAGATTTTGAGAACCTTCATCCAACAAGTAAACTACTTCAAGAAATGATACATTTACCTGTAGGGTACAGTTTTTGACGGGGTGAACTAAAGATTCACCTACTCCAGAAAGCAAGTTCTTGGGGATGAAAAGAAGATGTCAGGCTTGAAGCTGAATCTCACTGGCGCAAGAGTGAGACTTTTCTGGCTTCTCAGGAGTCTGCTTCCCTGGGCAACATGGAGTTAGACAGATTTCACATGGGACCTGCCCAGGGTTCTTCCTTGTTCACCAATCCCCACACCTGAGACTGCTTTAAACTTGCCTCGAATTCTGAGACCAGAGGCACCTGACTGGCCCAGTTAGTAGGGCATGTGACTCTTGATCTCAGGGTCATGAGTTCAAGCTGCATGCTGGGCGTTGAGCCTACTTAAAAAGAAAAAATTCCGAGACTAATTCTGCTTTTCTACTAGAGAAATGGAAGGAACATAATGACATCTGTCGAGCACTTTCTTGGTGCCAGACACATTATCTGAATCATTTCATTCAATTTTTCACAGTGACACTAATTATTGCCAACTCACAGCAGCGAAGACAATACATACAGTCAAGACATATTTGTTGACTGAACAAACAGGCATCATAGATCTTTATATTCCCAGTTTATAGTTGAAGAAATTGATATTCAGGTTAAATATACAGCCCAAGTTTACACAGGTGGTAAATTTCCTCTTCCTTTCCTCTTTTTCTTCCTCTTCTTCTTTGTTCAGTTTAAATTTTTTTCTGACAGTTATGCATGCTTTGGCATTAAAATCCTAAATATTATAAAAGTATAAAGAGTGAAAGCGAAAGTCTCTTTCTCCACCTCTTCCCTCCCTGCTTTGCTCTCCAGAGATACTCCCTGGAAGCAAATCTCACCATTGCTGCCATGATTCTGAGTTGGACCTTATAACTCGTAGATTCATGTAACTGGGCTTTGTGGTCAACTTTTTTTTAATGTTCATTTAGTTTTGAGAGAGACAGGGAGGGACAGAGCCTAAGTGGGGGAGGGGCAGAGAGAGAGGGAGACACAGAATCCGAAGCAGGCTCCGAGCTGTCAGCACACAGTCCGTGGAGGGACTCGAACTCACGGACCATGGGATCATGACCCGAACCAAAGTCGGACGCTTAACCCGCTGAGCCAGCCCGGCGCCCCTAACGGGGCTTTGTCTTGATCTCTGGTTGCAAGCTCTCGTCTCGTACCCCGCATTTTGCAACGGAATGTTTTTAGTATCGTATCGTCATGCTTTTGTTTCTGCCACGGTCAGCAAGACCATGTTGGCATTGTTTATAATAAAGGTATTACTCTATACACTTGGGGGCTGTGACGGACCGTCAAAATGTACTATACGGCAACTGTTTTATGACTGTGGCAGCAATGGAAAGAGTAAGCATGGCAGCAGCATGCACTAAAACTGATAAATGGATTGTACAGAAAAGCGGTGCACAAAGAACTGGTAACTGCTTGTCGCTGCTCTCGGATTTGATGTGCTGCTGGCGACAGAGCCTCGGTCTTTCCGGAGGCAGTGTGCGTTGTTGCAGAGAAAGCTAAAACTATCTTAATAGATCTTTAGTTGATCATCACATTTCGTCTTTCATTGTGTCTTGCAGTAGTTTATCTTTAGTAAGGGATCTTTAGCAATTCGATTTCCAGCAGATTGTTCCTCAGCACGTTCTTTGTTTGGCCCTTCTCACTGTTTCTTCGGTAAGTCGTTTCTAAGAATCAGCTGCCATTACTCTCTGACCGCAATAATATTTCCTTCCTTATCCTTACTCCTTTACGCCTACCGATTTTTTCGTTTCACCACCATCCCACCAATAATCTCCAGTCTCTTTAGGTCTTCAGATGAATTTTTCATTTAGTTATTATTATCATTATTTGCTCGCCTACCCATCCTGCAACCCTTGACCAGCTTTTTTAACGGATCTCCTCATTAACGCAAATAATCCCTTATTTTCTCGATCATTTCTTACATCTATAAAACCCATTCTTTTTGTTTATTTATTTTGAGGGTCGGGGAGAGAGAATGTGCAGGGACGGGAAGAGAGAGAGGGGGAGAGAGAGAATCCCAAGCAGGCTCTGCACTGTCAGCACAGAGCCAGATGTGGGGCTTGAACTCACGAACCATGAGATCATGATCTGAGCGGAAACCAAGAGTCAAGGGCTGAACTGGCTGAGCCACTCAGGCGCCCCTATGAAACACATTCTTAACCCAGGAAAGAAACATCTTGTTATTCTTTTCCTCTGATTTTACTCCTAGACCTTAACATCTGACGAAAATCACAAAATCATGACCACCAAGTTAGAATAAATGTGCGCTCCTAAAATTCAGCTGGATTTTGTACTTTGGTTGCTAGTTCTCTTATCCTTTCTTGGCGTTTTCTGAACATTCCCTATAGTAGATGCCCAAACTTTATGCGGGCCCTGCTATCTCAGCTCTAAATATGCTCACTACTTAATTCCTTGGCTAGGATTGAGGCCATTTGATATGGCTCCCTGTCCTTTCTTCATTTCCTCCTAAGTAGGTTTTTATTGCCAAACTCTCCTCTTCACCAGTATCTTATCATTTAACATCCTGTCTTTGTCTTGGAAGAGACACTTGGTCAAGGTAGGTAAGTACCTCTTGTTCTCATCCTTCCCACACTCTGCTGACATCTTTCACATAATGACTTTCCCACTCGTCAGCCTCTTGGTCTTACTCTGAGACACATGACTCTCTAAAGCATATGTACTTAAAGTATCAAAGTATCGAATTCGTTTCTGTTTCTATGGAGGAACTTCTCTATCATGGATCTCCTCTTACCTGTAGGTGTCCTCCACATCAACTTCTGTTATATATTGCAAACTTTTGCGTGGAAAATCGAAAGCATTTATTCATACAAAGACCTGCACCTAAGTGTTTATGGGGATTTGTTCAACATTGTCAAAAACCAAGATTCAACCCAAGAGATGGATGGATAAACAAATTGCGGTACATTCATAAAATGGAAAACTGCTCGGGAATAAAAATAAACAAACTACCGAGACACAAAACATGCATAATTCTCAAAAGTATTATGCTAAGGGAAAGAAGCCAGACACTAAAGACTCCATACAGTAAAGGTCAATTTATATGACGTTCAAGAAAAGGCAAAAACTACAGTGACAGAAAGCAGATTAGTGGTTGCCAGCTCGGTCTGAGGTTAGTGGAGGATACTGAGTGTCAAGGTCTGAAAGGGAATGTTCTGGAGTGATGGAAATGTTCTATACAATGATTGTGGCGGTATACAACTGGATACATTTGTTTTTGACATTTTAGAATTGTATTGTATATACATTATACCTCAAGAAAGCTGACAAAACGGTAAAATATGAAAATCCAGAACTAGATTCCCCAAAGAAATCAATTGGTTTTTTTAAGTGATCATTCTCTTTTTGAAAATATTTCATTATTTGCCTCAATAGATTATAGACTTATTTGGGGGATCTACCACTGAATCCAATATTGTTAATTCCAGTTAGTTACATAGAATGTACTCTGTAAGAAGTTGGTTTGTTGATGCAGTTTTTTTAAAGGAGAATTTCAGACTTAGGAAGCAACATAGTGTAGTATTTAAAACAATATTAGAGAAACAAGGTTAAATCATGGCTTCGCAGCATAGCTGTGCGGGTTTGGGCAAAATTCTTTTTCTGTGTCTGCTTCTCTTTTTTTCTGCTGTAAGAAAGGGAAAAGACTAGTAATTATGTCATAAGTTTATTGGAAGAATTAAAAGTGGTAATGCTTGCAAGTAATTGGCATAGAGAGCACAAAAAATGCAAAAAGCACTAGAGAGAATACAATTTATTTCATCGCTTTAAGAGAAGTTATTCACCATGTAAATTTTGCATGTATAGCGGGTTTGTTCCTTAATAAAAATATAATCACCATCCCCCACCGGGACTCCATATTTCTGTAGACAGCCTTTGATGCTGGAAACAATTGGTGATACATTTTCTCTCCATCATATCCTCCCATATTACCTAGTTTTCTTCCTTTGCCACCTTTACTCCTTTGCAGTTATTCTCTGTGACATTTATCATTACTTTTTAGATATGGCATTTTAAGACAAGTCCTCCAGAAGCCATTCATTTAATTTCTATCGCTTTGTTTGCCGTGGAAGTGCATTGGTTAATGACTTGTTTAATGGATAAATCGATTGCCAGGTAATTGTGGTTTAAATATGATAAGTAGGGATGCCTGGGTGGCTCAGTCCATTGAGCATCAGACTCTTGACTTCAGCTCAGGTCATGATCTCAGGGTTCAATTCCTGGGATCCAGCCTAGGATTCTCTCTCCCCGCCTCTCTCTGCCCCTCCCCTGCTCACGCTCTGTCTCCTTCTCTTTCTTAAAATAGATAAATAAATAAATAAATAAATAAAAGTTAAGTGAAAATAAAAATAAATATAAGTAATTTATAAAAATAGCTAAGTAGACCATTAAACACTGACAAGTATTATTAATAAATTTTAGAGTGATAACAGACTAAAATTTAAATAAATTATCGAATTTTCTTTTGTTTCTTTTTTAAAAAATATATATATACATATTTTTATTTTTGAGAGAACATGCATGAGTGGGGGAGGGGCAGACAGAGATGGAGACAGAGAATCTGAAGCAGGCTCTGTGCTGGGAGCGGAGAACCCAAAGCGGGGCTCAAACTCGAGCTAGGAGATCATGACCTGAGCCCAAATCAAGACTTAGACGCTTGATCCACTGACTGAGCCACCCAGGCATCCCAAATCATACAATTTTCTAGCTATAAGGCATATAAGTAGTTATTCACTGCATGTCCCTCATTACTTGCTGAGGAAACTGAGGCCAAAAGAGACTAAATGTTTTGCCTAAGGACATACAGCTAATTGGTGACAGAAATCCCAACTAAATCCGTTCTTTCGAAAAAGTTTTTTTAACGTTTATGTATTATTGAGAGACAGAGAGACACAGAGCATGAGCAGGGGAGGGGCAGAGAGAGGGGGAGATGCAGAATCAGAAGCAGGCTCCAGGCTCTGAGCGGTCAGCACAGAGCCCCACGTGGGGCTCGAACCCACGAACCGTGAGATCATGACTGGAGCCAAATCGGTTGCCTAACCAACTGAGCCACCCAGGCACCCCCAATTAGCTCCATTCTTAACTATTCTTAAGCCGGTGGCTTCCTATTAAAACCAGTGGGCATCTGTATGAACATGATTAGTTACTTTAGTAAATCTTAGCCACTAGAAAATTTTATTGAACTTAGCTTGTATTTTGCCTAGGAATTAATAGAATACCTTTATCAACTCACACTGACTCTCATAGAGTAAGAGTCAGATGTAATGTAATTATATAATTACCCTAATGCCATGATTCCTCTCCTCTAAACTTTCATTGATCTGTATCAAAATATCCCTGCCTCTCTCTTTCTCTCTCTTTTTTTTTTGAGATGGCATTAGCTTTATTGAAAATATGAGGTATGGTATTTTTTCCCCCACAAACTCATTTTTATTTTATTCTTTCCGTTTTTTATGTCTCCAGTCTCTGTTTCTACTTGCCTTCTTTAATCTGTTACTTTGATTTAGATGCCAACAAAGTACGACTCATGAAGTGAACTTGGAGATCCTCTGTCACACTCTGTTCCTAGGGAAGTGATGTTGCTTAAGGTCATACAGATAATAGTAAATGGGAGATCCTAACTCAGGTTTTCTGGCCGTAAACACTGTGTCCTTTAGAATACTACAGGATTCAGTTTCCTCATCATTTTGAGTTCTTCTAGAATACACATACACATGCATACACAAAATGTATGACATTAACTCACTGTATCTCTGCCTTTTCTTATATCAGGCTACTTTATTCTTCACCCATCAAGGCAACTGAGAATGATTGAGTTTGTATCTGATTTAAGACCCATTTCTGTTATTGAACCTATCTGGCAGCCTCCTACTAAAGCAATCTTTAGAGTTCCCAGTTCCTTTGACTAATTTGGATCAGGGGGTCAGGAAACTACAGCCTGTGGGTCAAATCTGGCTCACCACTTATTTTTGTACATAAAGTCTCATTGGAACAAAGCCATGCCCACTCGTTTGTGAATTGTTCGTGGTTGCTTTCACATTGCAATGGCAGAGTTGTATACTTGTGACAGAGACCGTAAGACCCACAAAACCTAAAATATTTACTCTCCGGCCCTTTGGAGAAAAAGTTTGTAGATTTCCCTGGTCTAGATTATGATCAAATTTTGGAAGTGATCATGAGCTTTAGAAAAGAATGTGTCTTCCTTTTTAGGGATATTTTATTGGATATATATCTAATAATTCAAATGTATAAAATATATTTTCAAATTTTCTCCAGTATTAGGTTTTTTCTACTTTATTGTATAAAAGATTGAGTGATATGATACACCAATCTCTTCCTGAAATTATGTTTTCTCAATTTCTTTTTGAATTTTTAAAAATGTTTATTTATTTTTGAGAGAGAGAGTGAGAGAGAGAGAGAGAGAGAGTGTGAGTGGAGGAGGGGCAGAGAGAGACAAAGAATCCAAAGCAGGCTTCAGGCTCTGAGCTGTCAGCACAGAGTCCGATGTGGGGCTCGAACCCAAGAACTGTGAGATCATGACCTGAGCCGAAGTTGGATGCTTAACCAGCTGAGCCACCCAGGAGTCCTTCTTTTTGAATTTATAACCGATTTTGCTTCTATGTATATGTAGTGGTAGAGATACTATGCTATTTTGTTATGGTTCATTAGTGTTACGTCTTCTTTGTAAATTATACATTTTAATCAAGACAAATTATCTTCTGTGTCAAATAATGCTCCTTTTCCTTGAATTCTACTTTGGTATTAGTATCAATTCTCCTGATTTGTTTTATTTCTATCTACATAATTTTTTGTTCTTTTATCTGATGATTTTATATGCTTGGGAAGGAGACATACGACCAGTATATCCAATATGTGTGATTCCCCTATATTTGTCTTTTCTTCCAACCAAAAGAGATTGCCCGGGACTTGCAGTGCTGGACGAGACAGCGTAAGCCCTCTATGGCCTGTTTCCCCCCATTAATGACAACTAAAAATTGTGGACAAAACACAAGATGTGACTAATTGAAGTCTCTGAAAAGTTAACAATACTCCTTCTCTCAGTGGGGAGGGAGGTAAACGCTTGAAGAATGATCAGTAAAATGATGAGTTTACTATTTTGTTTTGTTGTTTTGTTTGCCTTTAACTCAAGGGTGATGAGTGTCCCAGAACTGGGCAGTGAGTATGGACAACAGAAAATTGAGTAACCCCCTTTCTAGGCAGAGGACTGAGAAAATGGTCTGGAGAATGTAAGGAAAATCCTTATCTTCTCTTCTTTCTTTTTTTTCTCTCCAGGCCTTGCTTGAGATTATTACTAAGTCACAAAGTTGCAGTGCCATAATGATATGGCACTCACTTCAAACCCCGAGACAAAAATAATTCCCATGACTCTAGACGTATCAAGGAAAGGGGCCTTGGTGGACCAAAGCATGCGTGGGGATCCTGACTATTTTTTCTCTCTCCACAACAGGCGTAAAACTATCAGAGAAACCCCTGTATTCTGTTTTTTTTTTTTTAATGTTTATTTATTTTGAGAGAGAAAGAGAGAGAGAGAGAGAGTGAGCAGGGGAGGGGCAGAGAGAGAGAGAGAGAGATGAGAGACGGAATCCCAAGCAGGCTCCATGCTTCAGTGCAGAGCACAACGCGGAGATCTGTCTCACGAACCGCGAGATCATGACTTGAGCCAAGATCGTGTCCTGAGCCCAAATCAAGAGTCAGACGCTTAACCAACTGAGCGTCCCAAGAGAAACCCCTGTATTCCAGACAGAGGAACTGGGAAAACAGGTGTTTTGGAGTTGGAGACTGTGGGGCAAGTCCCAGATAGTAAAGTATGGAAGAAGGGGGTTCTCCAATTCGGGGTTTAAACTGAGCTTACACCTAAGCTGCACATGCAGGGAACAAACACAAAGAAGCATCGAAAAGGCTTTGAAAACTGCAATGCGATGGAAACTGCTGGCCATGACGCAGAGTAAGCCTGAATGGTGCGTATGTGCGTAGACCCAAATAGCACAGCAACGATTTGGAAAACTGAACTCATATGAGGACCGTATGAGGACTTTAAGAGACAAAACAGATGAACATAAGGGAAGGGAAACAAAAATCATATAAAAACAGGGAGGGGGACAAAACAGAAGAGACTCATAAATATGGAGAACAAACTGAGGGTTACTGGAGGGGGTGTGGGAGGGGGGATGGGCTAAATGGGGAAGGGGCACTAAGGAATCTACTCCTGAAATCATTGTCGCACTAGATGCTAACTAATTTGGATGCAAATTTTAAAAAAGAAAAAAGAAAATAAAAAAAGAAGAAGAACCACTGCTCACAGCAGGCAAGGAAGAACTTACAATTTGAACCTAAATGAATTGACCAACCAGTCATTCTCCAGAGAACCTTAACAGGATCTGAAGTAAAAATATGATATTCAGAGCGTCTAGAATCAATTGTTGGTTAAGAGACAATAAACATGAGATAATGTTTACGAGATGCTAAGAGATGCTAAACCTGAGATAATCCAGATATTGGAATTATCAGACAAAGACTTTAAAACAGCTATTTTATCCATCCTTCATGTGGTAAGGCTAGACACTCTTGAAGTGGATGGGAAGATAGAAGTTTTCAGCCAAGACATACAAGCTATAAAACAGAAATTACTTAAAATTTACTATAGAAAAGTATATTAATTAAAGGAAAAAATTCACTGGAGGGGCTTAATAGCAGAATAGAGATGACAGAATAAGGAGAAAGAAATGGGCTGAAATCTTGCCAAATTTGGTGAAAGATACAAATTTATAGATTCATGAAGCTCAGGAAACTCCAAACAGAGTGAACATGAATCGTGGTCATATACATCACCATCAAAATACTTAAAATTAAAGAAAAGAAAAACTCTTAAAAACAAGAAAAACAATATATCACGTATGGGGAAAACAGTGATTTGAATGATTGTATACTTGTCATCACAAGCCACGGAAGACAGAATACAGTGGAATGGTACGTTTAAAGTGCTGAAAGAAACCCAGAATACTCTACGCATTTTGGAGTGATGAAACCATCACTATCTTGATCGTGGTGGTGGTTATACAACCATCTCCATTTGTTAGAAGTTAAAGATAAGTACATCAAAAAAGTGAATTTTACTGTATGTAGATTACAAATAAATTCAAAAAGGAAATGACCTATATATTTCAAATACGTCTGAGAAATTGTGAATACATGCAAAAAAGGGAATGGCTTTTTCTTCTCTAAAATAAGAGAGAATCCTATCCCTTATCAACCTTAGAGATGCACCCTTTGAAAGTAGTATGTGATTTTTTTCATTTTTAACATAAATACCTTCTTAGCTGCCATTTGCACATTAAAAATAAAATCATTTTGATATATAAAAATGTGCTTTTAATAACTATCTCAGTGTTAGAAAAAATAGCTTGCTTTATATTATTTTAAAATTTTAGACATAATTATGATTAAACTTTTTTTTAACATTTATTTATTATTGAGAGACAGAGAGAGACAGAACATGAGCAGGGGAGGGGCCGAGAGATGGGAGACACAGAATCCGAAGCAGGCTCCGGGCTCTGAGCTGTCAGCACAGAGCCCGGCGTGGGGCTCGAACTCACAAACTGCGAGATCATGACCTGAGCCGAAGTCAGATGCTTAACCGATGGAGCCACCCAGGTGTCCCAACATAATTACGATTTTTTAAAGAGTTTATATATTTTGCTCGAGAGAGAGAGCAAGCACGATTGGGGAAGGGGAAAAGAGAGAGGGAGAGAGAGAGAATCCCAAGCAGTCTCTGTGCTGTCAGCACAAGAGCCCAACTTGTGGCTTGATCTCATGAACCTTGAGATCATGACCTGAGCTGAGATCAAAAGTCACCTAACTGCCCCAGGTGCCCCTCATAATTATGATTTTAAAAACAGAGATTAAAGGGATGTATCTTGTACATCTAGTCATTATCTGTGGAAGCAGGTTTTCACAAGCTGGGATCCTAGACTTCTGACAGATATGTGATGGGTGGTCCATTAAAACAAGCAAAAAGACTTCTGTGGTAGAGTGTGGTTGAGAAATAGTGCCTTAGACATTGTAAACGATTTAAAACATATTACTGTAAGACATTTTAGAACATATTGATATGCGAATAACTACTCATTTGAAATCTTTGAACTGGTGATAGAGTCAGCAGAGTTTCCCAAACTTAGTGGATTATGTGGCATTAAGGTACACCTGCTAACATCTCTCAGGACTACTAATCTGTAAGAAGCTTTGGGAAATGTCCAAATGTTTAGAAGTCCATGGATGCAGTATATACCCAATTTTCAAGATCTGATGTGTAAGGGTAGGGACCAGACTAGGAAAGTTAATCGGGCAGAGGGGTTAATCATGTGGGTAAAAGCAAGTAGCAGCTGGGTAGGCAGATCCTGTACCTTGTCATCAGCAAAATATTTACAAACCCTCTCTTAGTTCCTTCTAGTTGGTAGAAAAATTTCTGAAGTTGGCAACCCTGTTGCTTTTTCATTGTATCCCAACTCCAGATGTTTTTTTAAAATGTTTATTTATTTATCTTTTTTTGTGTGTGTGTGTGTGAGAGAGAGAGAGAGAGAGAGAGAGGAGAGAAAAGGGCAGAGAGAGAGGGAGACAGCCGAAATCAAGAGTCGGACACTTAACCGACTGATTCCCACCTCCCCCTGCCCCAAATGCCTCCCAGAGGGTATTTCTTAGCCCAGCTTCTCAGGAATCTGTGATCACATCCTTTCTGATTCATTTCTTCAGCCAGGTTTTATTTAGCATGTATTGCATATATTTTGCTGAAATGGGTCTTAAAAAGTAGGCAAAAAACGTAATAAACATGTTTCTTGTTCTTGAGCAAATTATCCCACGTGTGACACAAAATATATCACTCATGCAGCCTTCTTTCTCACCATGGACAATATAACCGTTAGAGCCGTGTCAGGATCATGGTTCTTCTCCTCCCCGTTCTGATATATTCCATGCCAATTTTGTTCTCAAGCCCTTTGGCTTAGGCTATCCTCTTGCTTTAGAATGACCCCTCGCTCCTTTCTGTATTTTCATAGTATCTTATAAATGGGGCTGGGGTATGGGCTGGGAAGAAAAACACCATTTTATGCAGAACGATAGATGGTTACAATCTATTAAGCTGTAGTGACATGACCTTAATATTTGAATGTTTTAATTTATTGACTAATTATATTTCCAGACAAAAATAACACATTTGCGATCTCAGCACAAAGGACCCCTTTTTCGTAGGACTATCACAGAAATTAAACTTTTGGACAAGATTTAAAAAGACTACCTAGTCACCTTTTTGTTCATGATGCTAGTTTTCCACTTGAAATCAGCTCACCTTGTGATATATGAAAGGACACACAAAGTATGAAATGAAGGAAAATGAAAAATTAATGTACATGCAAATGAGCTGCATTGTCTACTTTGGTAGAAGGATGTAGGATACGTTATTTTCATTACCAGCTGCTCTTGTAAACAACACAGTTTAGTTCAATTAGCGTGACTCATTCAAACAGGTCATTAAATCAATATTACAGGCTAACTGAACTGATGAATCAAAAATTTTTTTCATGCCTGAAAGTCACCACATTATGTAAATTCTGTCAGAGTACAACCTTGATCGACCTGAATCTAACTAACCTGAACCTTCAATTAACAGGATTTTTTGGAAACATTCACTTGTATTTTAAAAGAACAAGGTAAACGACAAGACAATTTCATATCAAGTATAGTGTCGATATAGCTGATAATCATAGGCTGTTTCTAATGAGTAGGCCTATTCCGTGTATTTTGAGGACCATCGGGAAGAATTCTAGTCCCACAGATAGCATCCTGTTGATAATGCCTCAACATCTACCTTGGTTATTCATCTTCGATTGAAAAAAATGGTGAAATACAGCTGTACTTGATAAGAGAATTTCATAACCTAATAAGTGAATTACACCTCTTCAGTAGAGTTTATTAGATATTTTCCAACATGAAAGTTCACTGAGAGGCCCGTAACAGATCAGTTTCGGTGAGGTAAGGGTAGGTCAAAGACCAAGGACAGGACAGTGTCCAAGAAGGGCACACCTCATATGGCTACCACATGAGGGACCCTGGTTATCTAGCAGGGAAATATGGAACGTATTCTTGGGGACAGGCAATCAAGGGAAGGCAGGAAGACACCAAATTGATTTTGCTAAGTATAAATTACTGCATTTCACTATAATAATCCATAGTGAAGGGCATCTTGGAAGTAAATTTTAAATTGACATTTTCTGGGGTTCCTGGGTGGCTCAGTCAGTTAAGTGTCTGACTTCCACTCAGGTCACGATCTCATGATTCGTGAGTTCGAGCCTCACATCAGGCTTGCTGCTGTCAGCGAAGAGCCTGCTTTGAATCCTCTGTCCCTCTCTCTCTGCCTTCCTCTCTCTCTCTCTCTCTCAAAATAAATAGATAAATAAATTGATATCTTCTTTTCCAGTGAGCTTTTGTGCATGGTAACTATAGGGAACTTCCCCCAAGAAAAAACACGAGCTCTTGGAGAGAACATAGCCAGAGAGCCAAGCTGCCTCTTGGTCTTTGATTCTGAAGGTTTCCTTAGACATCAGCCTCCCTTCAAAAAGAACAAAATACCAAATAACATCAGTCATAGGAAAGTCAGAGAGGTCATTTATTCCAGCCAGCTCCAGTTAATTTAGAAATAAGTTATCTATTTACGAAATATTATAGTGGCCTTTAATTTTCACTACAACAATCTGAGCTGTGGCAATACCATGTAGAGACTCCCTTGGGCGTGGGGTGGGGTGTATAAGTCTGTAAAACTTTGTCAGACTGGAGATGCTAAGTATACTTTTAACACACTAGTACCTTAGATTCAAGGTAAAAGTTGTCATAGAATCCAAGTATCCTTTTTTTCTTTTTCTTTTTTTAATGAGATACGATCTCAAGTGGAAAAAGTAAAAGAAGATGTATTTGTAGAACAAACTGTAATTATAATCAGAAAAAACATTCAGGGGGAAGATGAGCTATACAGGACCCGCTTTGAATAACTCAATTAATTAATTAATTAATCAAAGAGCTATTGAGCATCCATGATGTACCAGCAACTATGCTAAATTGGTGATGTGTCTATATCTTTTCCTGTGCTTCTTCTTTGTTAGATATTCCCAGAGCGAAAGGCCTTTGGTTCTAAAGTATTTAAAGTTTAGTCTGAGAACAATGGGTTTTAGGCATGGGAATGGCATCATGAGATTCACACATTAGAAGAGATTTTTCTTTCTTTCTTTTTAAAAAATTTTTATTGTGTATTTTTTTAAATATGAAATTTATTGTCAAATTGGTTTCCATACAACACCCAGGGCTCATCCCAAAAGATGCCCTCCTCAATACCCATCACCCACCCTCCCCTCCCTCCCACCCCCATCAACCCTCAGTTTATTCTCAGTTTTTAAGAGTCTCTTATGGTTCGCCTCCCTCCCTCTCTAACTTTTCTTTCCCTTCCCCTCCCTCATGGTCTTCCGTTAAGTTTCTCAGGATCCACTTAAGAGTGAAAACATATGGTATCTGTCTTTCTCTGCCTGACTTATTTCACTTAGCATAACATGCTCCAGTTCCATCCACATTGCTACAGAAGGCCAGATTTCATTCTTTCTCATTGCCAGGTAGTATTCCATTGTGTATACAAACCACAATTTCTTTATCCATTCATCAGTTGATGGACATTTAGGCTCTTTCCACAATTTGGCTATTGTTGAGAGTGCTGCTATAAACATCAGGGTACAAGTGCCCCTATGCATCAGCACTCCTGTATCCCTTGGGAAAATTCCCAGCAGTGCTATTGCTGGGTCCTAGGGTAGGTCTACTTTTAATTTTTTGAGGAACCTCCACACTTTTCCAGAGTGGCTGCACCAGTTTGCATTCCCACCAACAGTGCAAGAAGGTTCCCGTTTCTCCACATCCTCTCCAGCATCCATAGTCTCCTGATTTGTTCATTTTGGCCACTCTGGTGTGAGGTGATATCTGAGTGTGGTTTTGATTTGTATTTCCCTGATGAGGAGCGACGTTGAACATCTTTTCATGTGCCTGTTGGCCATCTGGATGTCTTCTTTAGAGAAGTGTCTATTCATGTCTTCTGCCCATTTCTTCACTGGATTATTTGTTTTTTGGGTGTAGAGTTTGGTGAGCTCTTTATAGATTTTGGATACTAGCCCTTTGTCCGATATGTCATTTTCAAATATCTTTTCCCATTCTGTCGGTTGCCTTCTAGTTTTGTTGATTGTTTCCTTTGCTGCGCAGAAGCTTTTTATCTTCATGAGGTCCCAACAGTTCATTTTTGCTTTTAATTCCCTTGCCTTTGGGGATGTGTCAAGTAAGAAATTGCTGCGGCTGAGGTCAGAGAGGTTTTTTTCCTGCTTTCTCCTCTAGGGTTTTGATGGTTTCCTGTCTCACATTCAGGTCCTTTATCCATTTTGAGTTTGTTTTTTATGAATGGTGTAAGAAAGTGGTCTAGTTTCATCCTTTTGCGTGTTGCTGTCCAGTTCTCCCAGCATCATTTGTTAAAGAGAACGGGAGAGAGAGCACGTGCACGTGAGCAGGGGAGGGGCGGGGGGGGGGGACAGAGGATCCGAGGAGGGGTCCACAGTGTCGGCAGAGAGGCTGACATGGGGCTCGACATCATAAACCATGAGATCATGGCCTGAGCCTATGTCGGACGTTCAACCGACTGAGCCACCCAGGCGCCCCTAGAACAGATTTTTCTTATGCAGTAAAATAAATACTTCCAGATGACAGAAATGGTAACATGCAGTGAATGATTGGAGGGAGGACAGAGTGAAAGAGAGGACAATCAGGGATGATGTCCAAGTTTCTGGCTTGGAGAATGAGGTTCATGTTGATAATATTGGCCCTCAGGCTGACCACTCAAGTGTCCATTGTGTGCCAGGCATTCTGTTAGGCACCGCTGTGTTCTAGGGAGATTCTGTGTTTCGGTGGAAAATTAGGCCTTGTTCATAGCAGACCTTCAGGGTTACCTAATCCTGCTTGAGTGGTAGCTATTTTGCAACTCTGTAGATTGGGGATAAGTGATCTTAATGCAAAATAATTCTTGTTTGTAGACAATAATGCTTGTCTAGAAACAAGCAAATCTATTTCTATGTCAGCTGGAGGGACATCTCTCCCTCTGTGGAAAAAGTAGTGTTGCCTCCCATCCATACGTTCATTTCAGCATTCCTGATCTCTAGAGGCGTCTGTTCTTTGAGTTCTGCTTTTAACTGGTGGTGACACTTGACACTTTACCAGTTGCCCCATTCCTGAGCTAAATAAAATCTTTGACACATATTTATTTCTGTTTGGGGGTGAGTGTCACGATTTTGCCACTTTTCAGAACATTTTAACCGTAGCAAACGTGACAAGCGTACCTTTGTCCTCAGGGATCTTCAATCTTAGGGGGGCAAACAGATAAGAAACCAAAGAAATAAGGACATAAGTACAGCGTGTATTGACAAATGCTAGGGAGGAACGTGTAGCAGGGAAATGGTACAGGGTGTGGGGGTGAGTGTGATGACGTAGGATTGCAATTAAATAAGAGGACCCAAGAAAGGCCTTCCGGAGAAAGTCCTTTTAAGGCTAACTTAAAAACAAATCCTTGACTTTGGGCTATATCAGGGGCACACAAAGTTATGTGCCTGTATATACCACAGTTGCAATCCTGTAAGTTTTCCTGGTCACATGATACGTCTCTTCAAGGAGAGGAGGAAGGGTTTATTGCCCCACCCATCTTTTTGTTTTCCTCTTCCCTTTATCTTGCAGGGAAACCTACTCCATCCTCTTCCTCTCTTTCTAGACAGTATCTTATCTTCATCTAATGGAAACTGGTGGTTAACACTCAATGAACCTTAGTAGGAAAGGGCACAGTCAGTTCTGAGACAGCTTTCTGAAACCGAGCTTGAAGCGAGGAAAATCGCAGTTTATGCCAGAACAGTTTTAAAAAGGTTGGGCTCTTGGGGCACCTGGGTGGCTCAGTGGGTTGAGCGTCTGACTTTGGCTCAGGTCCTGATCTCACGGTTCGCGCGTTCGAGCCCTCCGTTGGTCTCACTGCTGTTAGCACGGAGCCTGCTTCAGATCCTCTGTCCCCCTCTGCCCCTCCCAGTTTTGTGCTCTCGCAAAAATAAATTGACACAAAACGTAAAAAACAAAAAAGTTTGGGATCTCTCCCAGAACACACCAATCGATGGGAAAATATTTGTTGAATTTCTTCTATGTGGACGACATTATACTTGGCAGAGAAGAGTACTTTGGAAATAAATATTTAACCTAAATTTGACAGAAATTCAAATAATTGAAAATGGACCATTGGAATGATTTTACCACCATTTCCATATTTAGGAGGATGTATGCAGATGTTTCTTCTATGCCTGTATTTGGAGGGATAAAGAAAAACATAATAGATAATTCTTTCCAAGTGTCCCTTTCCTCAACACCCTCCAGCCCCTTTTGGCCACGGTTGAGAACCATTGCTGTTAAGTTGTGCTTTTAAGAATCTTCTTTGCAAATTCAGTTACTAAATCATGGTTTCAGAGCTTCAACCTAAAGAAATCGTTTTGTGTAATTGCTAAACTTACCATCTGGATATCAGACACAGAATTAATTAAAAAGCCATCAATTCTATCTCCAATGTGTTCACAGGAAAATGATGGAAGGCAGCTTTCAGGAGGTATTTATCACACAGTGATTCACCCGTGTGTTCCCTGGAACCTGCACCCTCACTGCCGGAATAATCTAGCACACACAGGCATTGATGGAAGTACTTGCTGTGGTTATGGGCTTGTTTTCACACTGTACTTGTGATCCCTGAACTGCTTCATTTACCCTCCACCATTTAGTTACTGTCACCATATGCTCTGAGGATCCTGCTTTTGGGTCTTTCCCTCTGCCCTCGTACCTCTGCTAGATAGCATCAGCCCACTGGAGTCAGCTGGTGTTTCAAATAATCAAATCCAGGAAGGCGGTCATATTTGGTTATGTTGTTTGATTTTTCATAGGTGTTAATTTTGTCCCCCCGGCTAAATTCTAAGCTTCTGCAAGTTAGGGAGGACCGGGCTTTTGAGCATCGCTCCATTAATATTTACGAACAGATGCCCCTTCCCTTATGCCCATTAGTCCTTTATCTCCTAGAGTCAAAACGTTCTCGCGGCTGTTGGAGGGGTTGTAAAAATACCATAGTGGAATTTATGGGTTCACAAATGGAAGAAGGGGAAGAAGCAAGTGGCTTTAGGAGGAAAGACGGGTCTAAGTTTTCGAAAGCACCATCGCAATGCAAATGTGCAATCTGGTAGGGGTAATGCTTTTTTTTTTTTAAGTTTTTAATTTACTAAAAAAATGCTTGACATTTATTTATTTTTGAGAGAGAGAGGGAGACAGAATGTGAGCGGGGCAGGGGCAGAGAGAGAAGGAGACACAGAATGCAAAGTAGGCTCAGGCTTTGGGGGGTCGGCTCAGATCCTGACTCGGGGCTTGAACCCACCATCCATGAGATCATGACCGGAGCCGAAATCAAGAGTTGGAATCTTAACTGACCGAGCCACCCAGGTGCCCCTACTTTTTAAAGTGATCTCTATACCCAGCGTGGGGCTCGAACTCACGACCCCGAGATCCAGAGTTGCATGTTCTTCCAACTGAGCCAGCCAGGCAGCCTATGGTGTATAGGGGTAATGCTTTACATCATGACTAGCCATCAACACCTTTGCTATATAAATTGACCAAGTGAGTTTAATTAGAGCTCCTAACTGAGGACAAGTCACAAGAAGAACAAGTTTTAGCTTGGGCAGGGAGGATGCCATGGAACATAAAATACTGGAAGGGGGTAGCAGAGAGGAGACAGCCCCATGCGCTGAGGCTTGGGCATGCAGACTCAAGGATTGTCATTCGTTCCGGGACTAGCTCGGGTGGAGGAGTAGAATCAGGCGAGGAGAGGTGAATGCAGAGGGAGAAAAAGAGAAAACAGACAACCTCCTTCACAATTTTGTCAAAGGCTAGCCCTTTGGACCTCCAAAGGTTATTTTTTCAGCAAACATCTTATCTCTGTCTTTGTTAGTTTGTTTTAGGCTATACTGGAAATTCCCTTATCTGCTTGTTCCTTATCTGTTCTTGATTCCTTTGCTTGTTCATTGACAGAAGGGCCGAGGGCAGCTTGTGAGATGCGTGGCTTCCTGGAAACTTTTCTTCTCTGCAGTCACCAAAGCCATTTGCTTTACCCCGTACGCTGCTTGGCTGGGCCCTGGGGATTTACATAAAGAGATATTTGAAGCAAAAACTGAGGCGCTCACATGTTTTGGTGTTGTGTGCAGACCGAGTTGATGAGGGGGGTTAACTTCTTTTCCTGCCAAGGTCATCAGGAAGAAAGCTGTCCCCTGAGACATGCTAACATTAACCTGAGAACTACAGATTGCGGATGCAGAGGGACCTTTGAGCTATAAGGCTTTCACAGTCAAACTGCACTCAATCAGAAAAATTTAAAGAGCAAGGCCACTTGAAGGGAAAAAGCTCAAATTATACATTCTTACAGAAGGAAATGCGTCTTTGTGCCTTTGGGACTAGCACGAACCCTCATATACCTTGTCTGATTGTAACAAGCCAGTGTTTTGTAGGTGGCACAGTATCGGAACGGCCATGCCCAGGCTTTGGTGCTGTGTAGCCTTGATCAAAGACACATAACTGCTATTGCCTCAGTTTTTGAATCTCTCGAATAGATACCAGTGTCTGTCTCCCAGGGTTTGAAGAATTAGAAATAACATAGGAAAAATACTAGCGCAGTGGTTTGGCAAACTGGGTGCCCAGTTCATCGTAGGCAATATTGATACATTATGAGTGATGTGGAAATAACCCAGGTTCTTTTCTCTGCCGGGGAGGCAGGCTAGTAGATTTAGGACTGAGGAAGAGGGTCCCCCAGCTCCACACCGGTCAGTTTTCAGAGAGGTAAGACATACTGCATCATGCCAGAGAAACAGTAAAACAAAAATGTTTCAGATAAGTGAGAGGAACACACAGAATAAACAAAGTTATATTACATAATGAGAGACCCTAAATACTCCTATTTATGGGAAATTCAACTTTGGGGCAATTACTTGTAATTAGTAATATCCATTTCTGTGTAGACTGTAAATATGCTAAAGAACTTGTAAATTGCTGTTCCCTTAAATTGATTAATTCTGTCTCTTGTTTACATTGGTAAGACATTTTGGTAGACACTTAAATATCAACATTGGCCTAGCCCGGGGTTGAATTAGCACAAATTCTGAACTAATCTGGTTGTGATACATACCGCCAGGTAAAATTCTGTTTGTTCTTCCTTTATTCAAAATTTCCTGCTTGGTGGCATATTGTTCATTAAATTGAGATAATTTCTATTTAGTCTTTCATTATCAGCAAGTGGCCTGTGGGTACTTTTTGTGGTTGTTGTTGCTACTCAGATACATTGTATTTCAAAAACATACACTGAGGTATCACTGATAAATCCTTAGGAAAACATATTCCCATGTAACTTCGAATCGCATTGAGCCATATCTGAAAGATTTTTCAAGGTCAGCTTTGGCATATGCTAACATTGTGCCATTTGCCCGGGAATTATTTTAGTCTTTGATTAATGGGCATATGTTTAGTATGTAATATAATTTTGTGAATGCTAAATCAAATTGTAACTTCATCAGGCTGATTTAGTAGTTTGGGAGAAAGCTTTAAAATGTTTTTCCTTATTTGTTGCTAATTTAAAAAAAAAAAAAATTCGGTCCAGTATCGTTAACATACAGTGTTATATTGGTTTTAGGCGTACAATATAGTGATTCAACAATCCTGTACATTACTGAGTGCTCCCCATGGTAAGCGTATTCTTAATCCCCATCACCTATTTCCCCCATCCCCCACCTGTCCTCCCCTCTGGTAACCACCAGTTTGTTTTCTATAGTGAAGAGTCTGTTTGTTTGCCTCTATTTTCCTTTGTTTGTTTGTTTTGTTTCTTAAGTTCCATATATGAGTGAAATCATATGGTATTTGTTGTTCTCTGACTTATCTCTAGCTCCATCCATGTCATTGCAAATGGCAAGATATCATTCTTTTTTATGGCTCAATAATACTCCATTACTCCATTTTGTGTGTGTGTGTGTGTGTGTGTGTGTGTGTGTGTGTGTGTGTGTTTACTACTTCTCCTCTATCCATTTGTCTGTTGATGGACACTTGGGCTACTTTCATAGTTTGGCTATTGTAAATAATGCTGCAATAAACATAAGGGTGCGTGTATCCCTTTGAATTAGTGGTTTTGTATTTTGGGGGTAAATACCCAGTAGTGTGATTACTGGATCATGGGGTAGTTCTATTTTTTACTGTTTGAGGAACCTCCATACTGTTTTCCAGAGTGGCTGCACCAGTTTGCACTCCCACCAACAGTGCGGGAGGGTTCCCCTCTCTCCACATCCTCTCCAACACCTGCTGTTCCTTGTGTTGTTGATCTTAGACATTCTGACAGGTGTGAGGCAGTATCCCGTTGTAGTTTGATTTGTATTTCCTTGATGATGAGTGACATTGAGCATCTTTTCATATGTCTGTTGGCCATCTGGATGTGTTTGGGAAAATGTCGATTCAGATCCTCTGCACATGTGGGTACAAATATCTCCTTGAGTCCCTGCTTTCATATTTCTTGGGTGTGTTCCTACGAATGGAATTGCCAGATCATATGGTAATTCTGTGTTTAACTTTGTGAGAACAACCAAACTATTTTCTGCCGTGATTGCGCTCCTTTACATTCCTACCAGCGATGCATGAGAGTTCCAATTTGTCTACATCATTGCCAAGGCTTATTTCCCACATATTTTTTTATTATAGCCATCCTAATGCATGTGAAGTAGGACCTCATTGTAGTTTTAATTTGCATTTTCCTAATGACTGATGATATTGAGCATCTTTTCATTTGATTATTGGCCACTTGTGTACTCTCTTCAGAGACGTATCTATTCAAATCTTTTGCCGATAATCATGTTCCCTAAGCAAAGAGGAAGAGAGGGGGAGCAGACAGGAGAATCAGAAAGCTGCAGGATGATGGAGAGACCACAAGAAAGACTGTTCCTTTCATTAGCTGGGATAACTAGGCAGGGAGGCTCTATCATGCTTGACGAGGTCAAGGGGAGGGTGCAAAACAACCTGATACTGAAGATAAAAAAAAAAAAATCAGGAAGAGCAGTTAAGTGCAAGTGATAATGGATGTGAAGATTAGCATTCTAATCAAACACTTACATGGTTGAAGGTTGTGTGGTAACTTTTGAGAAATGGTAAATAAAGTTGCATTCTGGAATTCAGTTGTTTGACATTCGCCCTAAAGTATTATTTTAGGATCTAATTGTTATTTTTTTTAATTCTTTTTAATGTTTGAGAGAGAGACAGAGACAGAACATGAACAGGGGCAGGGGGCAGAGAGAGAGGGAGGCACAGAATCCGAAGCAGGCTCCAGGCTCCAAGCTTCAGCACAGAGCCTGAGGTGGGGCTCGAACTCACGTACCGCGAGATCATGACCTGAGCTGAAGTCCGACGCTTTACTGACTGAGCCACCCAGGCGCCCCAGGATCTAGCTGTTATTTAAGTTTACAAAATGCTTTTGATATGAACAAGGTGCAAAAGAATGTTTGTCTTTTATCTCAAATAAGTCTCAGTTTATATCTTACAGCTCAAGTCTTGGGGGCTGTGGCATACAACTGCCATCTGGTGTTGGTATGTTCTCATAGCAGGGTTATGTGTCTAGTACATTAAAAAAAAAAACTACTTGGGGACAGATTTGGCAAAACTAAAGTGATGAAGTGATGGTAAATTCCTCAGAAATCTAAATTGATAAGGTGTCATTGTTTGACAAGAAAAAGAGTTTAGGAAACAACTTTTGACCATACTTTCTTAAAGAATTGAGAGGGATGCAGAAATTATTCCTATTTATTATTAGCAGCAGGGTTTTTTTTTTTACGTGGATGTGGACAGTCTATGAATTGTGAATGAACTCATTGTCTTGCTGATTTGATTTACACTTGAATATGCTGTAAAGGTACACAGCTGAGAAAGTGATCAAATAAAAAAGAAGTGCATTTGGGAGGAGCTGCGCCGTGAGCTCTAAATCGCTCATTTTATAGGTTCACAGTCCCTTCAAAAAAAAAAAAAATCCAGCATTGTTTTTCTGCTGGGTGTAGTTCAGGCTTTTTTCTGCATCACGTGACAGTGCTTAATGCTCCCGGAAGTCATTTTACCCAAAGAAATCAGTTTGATTAATCAAGCCCCATGATTCTTTCAGGGTTAATAGACCTTCTGTTGAAAGTGGACACCCCGGGAGCACAATTGTGGGGGGTCCCCTGCAGACACCTATCATCAGGACGGTTGGCAGGGACAGAACACCCTATTCCCTGCTGTCTTCTCTTAGGAGTCTAGATGTGGAAAGCTTGTCTTTTTTTTTTTTTTTTTTTAGCTTCCTTTTAATTAGCTGATCAGGGGGAACAGCGATGAAGTAGCCCGAGGGAAACCTCGAAGCTACCCAACTGAACATCACAAGACCAGCTCTATCATCTAAGAAAAGCTGGAGTATTGCTCAGTGTTAAAGGGAGAAATAACACTGGGGATGACTGGAGTTAGGAAGGAATGAGCATCTTGAACGCATTCCTTACTGCTGTGGTCTGAGACAGTTTGCTTAGGAAATTATGACTTTATAAAGAATGCTGCTTCCCCCAGGAAAACAGTCTATTTTGTTGACTAACAGTGGAAGTTGTAAATGACTTTTAGATTTTCTTGTAGTTCCCTTTGTGAGCAATTAGCTGCCTTACTTCTTCGGTTCACAGCTGGGAGTTCCAGGCAAGGGAGGAAGCTGAGAGTGGCAAGAGAAAAAGAAGTTCAGTCATCTGCAGGAAAGCGCACTGGGCATCTTCCTGAACCTTCACTCCATCTCGAGCAATCAGGTCTTATTAAACCTCAATAGATACTTTGCTCTTTTATCCAGTTCTACATCTGACATCTTTAGTGTAAGCACTGAGCAATGTGAAAAATAGGCAACAGCCTTTAAAACACGAGACTGATGTCTACTTTTGTCCTCACCTTTCTTTCCATCTCTTTTCCTCTGTGTTTCTACCCACCTGAGGTGAATACTTTGAAGATGGTGCTCCCTGATAATTAGGAGTCAGGGGTCAAACGGACAGCTTGCTATTTGTAACTTAGCACCTCTTCACCAGATGTCTGGATGCCCTTTATTTTCTGTTTCTACAGCCACCACATAAGTGTACATCTTGTTGCGAAAAGTGCAACAACGAAGGGGTTTTTCTACCTTCTATTACTGTCCCATCAAAATCAATTTCCTCAAACCTTATTTTCTCTCACCCAAGTGCTTAGAATGCTTCCAATTCATGTAATAGAGCAAATCCAAATTTATCGGTATGACCTTCAAATCTGTTCTCCGTATCGTTCTCACTCACAGTTTCCATTGCGTGTTCTCTTAGGTCCCAGTGTGAGCTCTGCGGCAAACAAGCTCAACATGTTACATTGGCTTCTAGTATTGAATTTTCATAATGAGCTTGTAATGCAGGTACTTTTCTTCTTACTCCTACTTTACGGATGAGGAAACTGAGGTTTAAAAAAATTGAGTACTTGGGCCATGGGTAATGCAATTAGTTTGTGACAAAACTGGGATTACAATCAGTGCTGATTCCAGAATCAGTGCTGAATTCCCAGTAGTCAGACTTTCATGCCTTCAACCAGTTTTTGAAACAGGCACACATATATTTTTTTTAAAATTTGGTTTGATGTTAAGAGGGGGACATTTTGGAAAACAACTGGAACTTTCTTAATCTTTATTATATTACTTTGTTTTCACTTTCCTCATTTTTTTAAAGTTTAAAAAAATGTTTACTTTTGAGAGACAGAGAGCATAAGTGGGGGAGTGGCAGAGAGAGAGAGAGGGAGACACAGAATATGAAGCAGACTCTGGGCTCCTAGGTGTCAGCCCAGATCCCTATACGGGGCTCGAACCCACAAACCGTGAGATTATGACCCGATCCAAAGTCGGACGCTTAACCAACTGAGCCACCCAAGCATCGCTCACTTTCCTCATCTGATGCTATTGGAACTTAGTTGGCCTCTTAGAAAAAAATTGGTGAGAAAAATGACACATTATCTTTTTAAAACGTTGTGTTATGGACAATTTGGAATATATATAAAAGGTAGATAGAATAGTATAATGAATCCCTATATACCTAATAATAATAATATTAATAATAATACAGCCCCAATAATAATTGATTCATCATGCTTCATCCATACCTCCATCCACTATCCCCTCCCAGAGTATACTTAAGCAAGTCTCAGTCATCATATCTGTAAATATTGCTGTATGTATCTCTAAAAGAATAAGACTCTTTTTTTTTACCATGACAATTACTTCACCTATAATATTAATAATAATTATCCTAATAACATCAAAAAGTCAGCCATTGCCCAGATTTCCAATTGTTTCATGTTAATACTTTACAGATTCTATATGAATTAGGCTCCAAATAAGGTCTACACATTGTGATTCGTTGCTCTATCTTATAAGCTTGTCTATCTTTGCAATATGTTGAAGAAACCAGGTCGTTTGTCTTGTAGACTTCCCACAGTGTGGATTTTGCTGATTGCATTCCCATGGGGGTAGTTTAACAAGTTTCTTTGTCCTCTGTATTTTCTATAACATGGTAATGGGGGGTGGGGGGCCTGGGTGGCTAGGCTGGTTAAGCATCCAACCTCCACTCAGGTCATGATCTTGCCGTTCATGGGTTCAAGCCCTGCATCTGTGCTGTCAGCACAGACCCTGCTTCGGATCCCCTGTCTTCCTCTCCCTGTCCCTCTCCATCTCTCTCTCTCTCTCAAAAGTAAATAAACATTAAAAAAATAAATATGGTAATTGGATCTAGAGACTTGATTGGATCTAGATTTGATTTTTTTCAGGACTTTATATTTGGTATTATCTTCTTCCATTAGGAAGCATACAATGTCTGATCGTCTCTCTATATATCTACGTATATTTTTACATTTACTTTGAGAGAGAACGAGCAAGAGCATGGGAGGGGCAGAGAGAGAGAGAGAGAGAGCGAGAGCGCATCGCAAGTAGGCTCCACGCTCAGCACAGAGTCCAACGCAGGGGTCAAACTCACAAACTGTGAGATCATGACCTGAACCGAAGTCAAACACTTAACCGAACGAGCCACCCAGGTGCCTCTCTTTATTGATAAGGCATTTTATTTAATTTGCATAGAAGATTTTTTTCCATCCATATTTTATCTGTTGACAAATTAAACTAAGTCATGTAATCACTTTATAAGTATACTGGAATACACAGGTTTGAGAACAAATACAACTAGCTTTTTATAAGCAATTAAACTGGGGGGTGAAAAAATGTGTGGTTACCCATGAGTTTCAGTATGCACTGGGGATCAATTGATATGTTTTGCAATGGGAATACAGAGTTAATGAGGCAAGTTAGTTAAATAGTAGTCTATTAAAAGAGTTTCTAGCACACTGCTGTCCAATAGAACTTTCTGTGATGAGGATGTTCTATATCTGTGTTGTCCAATATGGTAGCCACTAGCCACATGTGGTTATTAAGCATTTGAAATGTGGCCACTATGATTGAGGTGAAACTACAGACCTGAATGCTTAATTTAACCAATTTAAATAATTAACTTGGGGCGCCTGGGTGGCGCAGTCGGTTAAGCGTCCGACTGCAGCCAGGTCACAATCTCGCGGTCTGTGGGTTTGAGCCCCGCGTCGGGCTCTGGGCTGATGGCTCAGAGCCTGGAGCCTGTTTCCGGTTCTGTGTCTCCCTCTTTCTCTGCCCCTCCCCCGTTCATGCTCTGTCTCTCTCTGTCCCAAACATAAATGTTGAAAAAAAACATTAAAAAAAAAATTAACTTAAATTTAATAACCTTGGACAATTTAGTTCTAAGATACAAAATCTGCACTGGAGACGAACTGACTCTAAAGTCTGACTCTTAAGCACAATGCTATACAGCTTCTTGGCATGGTGTTTCTCAGGATTTTTTTTTTTAATACACCAAATACACATTCACATTTTTTTTAGGCAAATAACAAAGACCCAGTTTACCAGCTTTACTTTTTTCAGCCTGAGTTTAACATTATATATTTAAACAATTGTCAAAGCTAAGTCGCTGGCATTCATGCATGATTTTAAAACATCCTCAATTTATATTACTTAATAATTTATAATAATTATACATTTTATAATTATTTTTATTAAATATATTTATATTAAAACTATAATTATTTTATTATTATTAAATTTATTTATTTGTATTATTTATTTGCAATTAATTTATTTGTATTGATATATTAATGTATTACCATTAATGCGTTAATACGTTTCACTACTAAATACTGAAAAAAATGAAATTGTTTTTGTAGCAAATTCATCCTGGCAATGCTAACTACATAGCAAATTGAGACTGCTTGCCTCACATTGCAAACACAGCGAGAAAACAGGTCCATGTTGGTATTAATGCATGAAAGAATCATGGCCATCTTGGATTACATTTAACACAAAAAAAGAAAAAGGCAAAGATTGACAACAGTTTTAAAGCAAAAAAAAAAAAAAAAATAGCCCTATGAGGTCCGAACGACATACTCAAAATGTGTGACAAATAGGGGCGCCTAGGAGTTGTGGTTATAAATAGTTAAGATTAGATACACTTACACTAAGAGTGAAGTTCATTTGAAATCTTAAAAAAAATTTCTTGCTAATCCTCACATGGTACCTATTACAGTTAACATTTGTGTTCATTGGTTGCATTGAATTACTTGTTATCCAAGCATAGCAGCTGCTCCTTACCATATATTGTTAAGGATTTTAACTGGCTGTCTTCAACTTCTACTCTTTCTTGACCGTTCTTAACAATTCTCTTGGTAGTAATTTTTCTGCCGCTAGCAAATTTAGTAAAAGTTGATATAGATTTGAAGCCGCTTATCCCACTGTCTTTGCAGTCTAGAAGTGCAGAGTAGCTCAACATGGGTTTTTTTGTTTGTTTTGTTTTTGTTTAGTTCATCATGTTTTAGGAGGCTGTTGGAAGGAGTCCTCTTTTATAGTTTTAAGGTCATCTATGTGGGGCCCGGGACTCGGGAGCTGGCAGCCGGCTGCAGCCTGGGTCTCCCCTGTTTCCTTTTGCACTGCTCTGCTCATGTTTCTCAGAATGTATTCTTATATGCAGCATTACTTTGTGCATGCTATTCCTTTAAGCGGAAAATTGCATCCTCAGAATCTCCGAACCTCTTAGCCTGGTCTGGTGACCAGTCTCCACGTTGGTCTCGAGTAAACCACGCCTCCTTGGTTTTTACACTTATGTGCTCCCTCCCACATGGACTCATGTGTAAGCAATAAATTGTATTGGCCGCAATGCTGCCTGACTTCTTAGGCTGTTATAAGAAGCCTTGCAGCCCCTACCTTGATCTCTCCGGGCAGTAGTTCCTGAAGCCGTGAGCCACCTTATAAAAGTCCACTTACCCTGCTGGAGGGATTTTATGGAGAACCCCCGGGACTTCATGGAGAGAAGGAAGGTTCTAGCAGAGACTAGTCTTTAAAGCCATCTCCTTTAAGGTACCAGGCATGTGAGTGCAACTGTCTTGCAGCCTACCAACCAACCCAGCTGCTAAGTAAGTACCCAAATCATGAGATACAATACGGTCTTTGTTGTGTTAAGCTTTAGAGATGGTTTGTTACCTTGCAACAGATAGTGGAACACCTGGCTAATTTGTACTCTTCCTTCCAGGGGTAGTTTAGGCATTGCCTCTAAGAAACATCGGATTTCCCTTTTTAATTCCCTTTTCCAGTGTAAGTTAGGTGCAGATCATCTTGGCCCCCATGCCATATTACACTTCATTCTGCATTTCTGGGTTTGTGCTATTTGTCTCCTAGACTACGGTCTCCTCGAAGGTATGTGTTAGTGTCTTTTGTGAGAGGAGCTTATCTCGGTAGTAGGCACACAGTGGCTATTCAAAATAAATTGACTAAGTCACAGAATTGCAGGATCGGGGGGAACTGTAGATGCTATCTAACAACACTTTTTTTTAATTTTTAAAAATGTCTTATTTGTTTTTGAGAGAGGGAGACACAGAGTACGAGTGGGGGAGGGGCAGGGAGCGACAGAGACAGAATCCGAAGCGGGCTCCAGGCTGTGAGCTGTCAGCACAGAGCCCGACGTGGGGCTTGAACTCAGGAACTGAGAGATCATGACCTGGGCCGAAGTCGCATGCTCAACGACTGAGCCACCCAGGCACCCCCCGCCCCCACAATCCAGTTTGATCTACAAAGTATTTGTTCATCCAGCCTGTGTGGAAAGCCCCCTCACTTGATGAGAATTTACTACATCCTGAAGCAGATTCACCGGTCTTGAAACAGATCAGATTGTTAGCAGGTGCTTGTCAGTTTCACTCTTGCTTTTGATCACGTTTTCATTTCAGCTCCTCTCAGGAGCCATGTTCGTGTGTGCTCACCTGTGCACTGTAAACTTTTTTTTGCTAGCCTTTTTAATATTTGTGTCCTGTATGCCTATAACTGTTTAATACACTTGAAAATTGTTGTCTTAGATGGATTTTTATTGTCGCCCACTGGATGTGTTGCGTCCAGAGGCAATTTAATTTAGGCTCTTAGCTGAAGGACCAGTAAAATGTACTGGTTAAGAGTTTGGGCTCTGGAGTCAGAAGTCTCGGGCTCACCTTCTGACACTATCACATGTTAGCGATTATGTGAAAACAGACAACTCATTTGATCTAAGTTACTGGTTTCTTATCTGAAAAATAACTTCCTTGTACGTGTGTTGTGAACATTAAGTGATGTGAGGGCACCTGGGTGGCTCAGTCGGTTAAGCGTGCAACTCTTGATTTTGGCTCAGGTCAGGATCTCACGGTTCGTGAGATGGAACCCCGTGTGGGACTCCACACTCTCAGCATCCCCCCATCCTGATAGAGTGCAAGGCAGGCTGTCAGCATGGAGCCCGTTTGGGGTTCTCTCTCTCCCCTCTCTCTCCTCTCTCTCTCCCCTCTCTCTCCCCTCTCTCTCCCCTCTCTCTCCCCTCTCTCTCCCCTCTCTCTCCCCTCTCTCTCCCCTCTCTCTCCCCTCTCTCTCCCCTCTCTCTCCCCCTCCCCTACTCATGCGTGTGCTCACATGCTGTTTCTCGAAATGAATAAATATAAACAAAGGGGGTGACTGGGTGGCTCAGTAGGTTAAGCATTTGACCTTGGCTCAGGTCATGATCTCATGGTTTGTGAGTTTGAGCTTCACTTCGGGGCTCTCCTCTGTCTCCTCCTTTCTCTGTCCCTCCATCACTTGCACATGGGCTCTCTCTCTCTCTCTCTCTCAAAAATAAATATTAACAAAAGAAAAAAAAATTAAGTGACATTGTGCACATAAGTAGTGCTTAACCAGAACCTTAAATATCAGATGCTTAGTAACTATTAACGACTCGTAACTATTATAGCAATGCCGTGCTTGACCAAATTAAGCATTCTTTTTCATATTGAGCATTAGATAACTACCTTCTATGTTTTGTTTCGTCTTCCTTATCTGTTTGGCTCACTTTTGCTTGGCCGCTTTCCCTATAAAACTTCATAATAGTGGCATTCAATTTTTTAAACCTTACCTGCTTTGATGGCAGACAATTCAAATTTGTAAATAACCCCATCTATACACAAGATGGTAGATGCTTTCGTCAAAACCTTAGTCACAAAACCATTTGGAATCAAAGCCTGTGTTTCACGTGCAAGAGAAAAAAATTGTAGTACTGTATAGACAAGTCCATGATCTCATTTCATTGGTCATAAAGTCCAAATTCATACCATAAAGAATTGAGATATTATTCTCTTGATTTCAACCTCACTGTGTGACTCATCCAGAACTTGGCTTCCTCTTACTTAAAACTGGTAAAAAAAATTTCCTGTTTACCTCTCGGGGTTTCTGGTTTTAATTTTTTTAAATTTATTTTTGAGAGAGAGCAAGAGCGAGCGCGCGCATGAGTGGGGGGTGGGCAGAGAGAGAGAGAGAGAGGGAAACGCAGAATCTGAAGCAGGCTCCAGGCTTTGAGCTGTCAGCACAGAGCCCAATGCGGGGGGGGGGGGTGAACTCTTATGAACTGAGAGATCATGACCTGAGGCAAAGTTGGATGCTTAACCCACTGAGCCACCCAGGTATCCTCCCGTCAGGGTTTCTGTGAATATCCGTGAGATGAGGTCCTTGAAGGGCAGGTATTAGGGTAGGGGAACGCTTCCTCTCCACTCCCAATATTTCCTTCCCGGTAAAAGGACCTCCATTAGTGTAACACACGTGGCCTCTATTCCTTACTCATTCTTCGCTGGGGATGGGTTAGGAATAAATCGTTTGGTGATTTTTGGATGTAGAAATTAAGCATGCATCTCGAAGCCCTTTCCTCTGCCCTGCCTCCTTGGGAGCAGCTGCTTACAGGGAGTATGGAGCCTGCTCTGTTCTTCAGTGACTGACTGTTTTTCTAGGTCTAACCCTGATAAGTGGTTAAGTGTATAATTAATTCTTTGATTCAGATTGTGACATCTCCTTGGCTTTAGAAACATCATATTCTTGAACATGTGTCTTATGAGAAATGAAGTTAATATTTTGGTATCTAACTTTCTACTAGATCCTACATAGGACAATACAACTGGCTCAGAATTTGATCAGGAAATAGGTATTTTATTTATGCGGCTGCCTCAAAGACTCCAAAAGCAAGGGTGTAGTCCTTTTTTTTTTTTTAATTTTTAACTTGTTTTAGTTATTTATTTATTTTTTAAAATTTACATCCAAATTAGCATATAGTGCAACAATGATTTCAGGAGTAGATTCCTTAGTGCCCCTTATCCATTTAGCCCATCTCCCCTCCCACACCCCCTCCAGTAACCCTCAGTTTGTTCTCCATATTTATGAGTCTCTTCTGTTTTGTCCCCCTCCCTGGTTTTATATTACTTTTGTTTCCCTTGCCTTATGTTCATCTGTTTTGTCTCTTAAAGTCCTCATATGAATGAAGTCATATGATTGTTGTCTTTCTCTGACTGACTAATTGCAGTTAGCATAATACCCTCTGGTTCCATCCATGTAGTTGCAAATGGCAAGATTTCATTCTTTTTGATTGCCGAGTAATACTACATTGTATATATATATACACAATATACAATATATATGTGTGTATATATATATATATATATAAAGATATATCCACATCTTCTTTATCCATTCATCCATTGATGGACATTTGGGCTCTTTCCATACTTTGGCTATTGTTGATAGTGCGCTATAAACATGGGGGTGCGTGTGTCCCTTCTAAACAGCACACCTGTATCCCGTGGATAAATGCCTAGTAGTGCAATTGCTGGGTCATAGGGTAGTTCTATTTTTAGTTTTTCGAGGAACCTTCATACTGTCTTCCAGAGTGGCTGCACCAGCTTGCATTCCCAGGTTGTAGTCCTTTTTAAATCATGTTTATAGTTTCTAGCACTTAGCACAGTGTCTGGCACAGCATGTATTTAATGCCTTATGGTTGAATCCTTTTGAATCATATAACCTGCTATGCAAATAAATGGTAATATTTATTCTTAAGAAAAACAGCTGTGCTATCACATTTGTAGATTTCAGATTTCCAGGAGAAGCTATTACCATGACCTAGTTAATGTCCCAGGAAATTTATATAACTATTGTCTTAACCATTTAGGGCTATTATAACAAAATACCACAGACCAAGCAGCTTTTACACAACATAATTTTTTTTTTCTCACAATTCTGGAAGCTGGAAGTCTGAGATCAGAAAGCCAGCATGGTTGAGTGAGTGACTTCTTCTAGGTTGCAGACTTCTTATATCTTCATATGGTGGAAGGGGTGACCTAGCTTTCTGGGCCTCTTTTTTTTTTTTATTTTTTTTAATGCTTATTTATTTTTGAGAGAGAGGGAGGCAGAGCATGAGCAGGGAAGGGGCGGAGAGAGAGAGGTAGACACAGAATCTGAAGCAAGCAGGCTCCAGGCTCTGAGCTGTCAGCACAGAGCCTGATGTAGGGCTGGAACTCACAAACTGTGAGATCGTGACCTGAGTCGAAGTCCGATGCTCAATTGACTGAACCACCCAGGCACCCCCTGGGGCCTCTTTTTATAAGGGAATTAATGCCATCCATGAAGGCTTGGCCTTCATGATTTATTCACCCAAAGACTTCTCATCCTAATACCATTACCTTGGGCATTAGGTTTACAAAATAAGAATTTTGAGGGATGGGGACACAAACATTCAGAGCACAGAAATTATACACTATGTTCCAGAAGTTTTGTAAAGTAGAGCCCAGTCTTCCTGCACATATTACAAATCAGAAAATTTAGGTACAAAGCAGTAATGCAATTTACTTATGCTTTCACAGCAAGTTTATAGTCCCGTTTGGAGTAGAATAACAACTTTAGACCTCTATTGGCTAATCTGGGTTCTTACCATGAAATTTTGTAGAATCAGCTTCCAAATGACTAAATGTAGATGCCAGACTTGTTTACAAGTCCATTTGTTGAACCTGAAATAGTTGGATATGTTCTGAAATCTTTGAATCACAAAGTCATTGAGCAGTTTAGATGGAGGAAGTAAGAGACTATCACAAATAAAAAGGAGGTGTGAAGTTTTTGATTGTTATCAGAAGAGTAATTACCAGAAAATTGCCACATTTATAGAGTTAGCAACAGATGTGTGACAGCTGGGTTAATTGAACATCTGGTGGGCCCTTTTCTATATAAGACAATTCCATGTGCATAGTATGGAGAAGAAAGCAGGTGTGATCAGTCAGTTGTCAAATGAAGAGAATAAATCTCACTTGGAGAGTGCACTGATGTACTAAACTTGTTTGTATTTCTTAGCTTGCAAGATAATCTAGCCATCGATTTTTGTTGGTGTGGTGATAAAGTTTACACCCAGCGAGCACCGATTAATATAAATGTATATGGCAAAGAGTTTCCTACTTCTATCTTTTATGTGAAGGCTCTGCAGAATGCACGTTGATGTGAATTCCTGACACTATACCCCCATCTCAGCACCACTATGTATATGGTCCTGAAGTCAGCAAGCCTGGTACTTACACAGACATGGGCTGCCAGAATATTCACTAATTCTTGACACATGTAAGAAAGCACAGGACTGACCGGAGACGAGAAATCCAGTCGCTGCCTGTGTCACCCAATAGTAAACTGGAAACGAATGAATCGTTGATCTCTCTGGCCTTCAGTCAATTCCATGTGTCCAGAATGAAATGATGGAATTAAATGATCTCTAAGTCCCTTCTGTGGTTCAATCTCATTACAGGAAAAAACAAACAAACAAACAACCCGGTGTTTTAGCAATTTTAAACAATCGTATGAGATCTCTAAGACAACAAACGATTGATGCCATTTTCCTGTGATAGCAAATCTATCAGAAGCATTCTGTAAGTATTTGTTGATGGGCTGCCTATCTTGTGTAAACTGTTGAGGATGAAAAGTAGAAGAAAGTGCTTAATGCAGCCGTGAGAGTCCCTTTCGTTTCTCCAAATACGTGTCATCCGATCCTATGTGTGGCATTAGTTCGTGTAATTTCTATTGGCTGCTGAGTGCAAGGTGGCTATGAGGGTTTGTTCAAGTGTGGGCAATCCATAGATTTTGAAGTTGCTGAATCCAGAGTTAGACCTCTGTCACGTATTAGCTCCACACATAGCCCCCAGCCCTCTCAGATGTCATTGACACCTCTTTGATCTTAACTTCTCCATGCCCCCATCATAGGCTCAGGACCCACTGAGTAAGGTGGCTGCCTATTTTGCTCTCCCCTCGGCTAAAGCAAGGCCCCACAGTGAATGTTATCATCTCATTCCCCTACTGCGCTGGTGGAGTTCTCCAATGTGTAGCCATTTGGTCTTCTTTTCTCCTCCTGTCCCCTTTCCTGTCCACGCATGTCTACCATACCTCTGCCCCAAATATAGTTACTCTGGCCAAGAGATTCAGGGTTAAGTACTTTTCGAATTTACTCTCTTCACAACTCTTGTAGATTCCCACTCCTGAAAACAAGGTCAGATGTATAACCTCTGTGTGCAAAACTCAGAGCCAATCCTATAGTTCCCTTCCAACTGTCCCAGAACACCCAATATTTTCCTGTATTCCACCTGTTGTGTGTGGTAGTCATGAGCAGGGGGACTGCTCAGAGGAAGCTGTCTCTAGCTAGGGTTTGCAGAAAGGGGCAGGATATCTGCAGAGATGGAGAGAAAGGGCATCTAGCAAAAGGCAATAGTGTAAGCAAATGCATAAGAGAGCAGACCATTGGTTCTCAGATTTTAGTGTGCATTAGAAAAACATAGGGATTTAGGGGTACCTGGGTGGCTCAGTCAGTTAAGCGTCTGACTTCGGCTCGGGTCTGATCTCACTGTTTGTGACTTCGAGCCCCGCATTGGGCTCTGTGCTGACAGCTCAGAGCCTGGAGCCTGCTTTGGATTCCGTGTCTCCCTCTCTCCCTGGCCTCGAGCTGTGAGATCATGACCTAAGCCGAAGTTGGATACTCAACCGACTGAGCCACCCAGGTGCCCCAATATGGTCTATTCTTACACATATTGGGATATACTATAGGTTCCTATACCCCAAAACGTATCATTTGACTTAATTCAATTGATCGACTATTTACCAAACATCTCGTACGAGCTGTTACTCTATATAGAATAGCGGCTCTCAAAGTGATCTTTGGACCAGCAGTATCGGCATCACCTGAGAATTTGTCAGAAATGAACATTATGGGGCTTCAACTCAGACCTAGTGAATCAGAAAGCTTTGTGTAACGTAGCTGACCTGTACATTCACTGTTCGATCCTCTCGGTTGAAACCAGTGTTTTAAAAATAAGTGGAAAGAGATTCACTTCATAATTGAATTTAGCAAAATAAAAATATAGAGCTGATAGGTTATAGAGCTGATCATGTCTTTATTCACACTGGTAAAAATAGTAAAGATTTTGGAAATTGTTTCCTTAGGAGATATTACCTCATTTAGCTGTTTAAACCAATGGATATGATGGCATGATTTTATTTTCCTGTGAATATGCAAATTACACGTTTGTTACTATTTTCTCAGCATAATTGTAATTAATCTGTGGAAATGCAGTTTTACTTTAGCTGAGAGCAGTGGTTTTTACCCTTTGATACACATTAGACCCACCTGGGAAGCTTTTAAACGTAGATACCTAGATATGCCCTTTCTTCTCATTCTGATTTAATTGGTGTACATTAGGGTACCAGCATTAGGTATCTTTTAAGAGCTCCTCAGAGGATCGTTATGTGCAGCCAAGTTTGAGAACCACTGGCCTAGAGTTTTCTACGTGGCTCTTATTTTGCTTCAACCTCTAACCTCTATTTCAAAGGAGAGGTATCCTTAAACAATGTGACATTAAAAGTGTCCACAGAAAAAGAATTCTACAAAAGCAGCAGTGGTTATTAGGTTAAGAAATTATAATTCAGACCTCTTCCATTGGACAATCAGCAGATGATTTCATATTCTTTGGTGGTAGGGATCTGGACAGTAGAGTCCTTGAAATCAAGGACTATGTCTTGTCACTTAAAAAAAATTTTTTTTAAACATTATTCATTTTTGAGAGAGACAGAGTGCAAGCGGCTGGGGGGGGGGGGCGCTCAGAGAGAGAGGGAGTCACAGAATCTGAAGCAGGCTCCAGGCTCTGAGCTGTCAGCACAGAGCCCGACGTGGGGCTAGAACTCATGAACCCTGAGATCATGACCTGAGCTGAAGTCGGACGCTCAACCAACTGAGCCACCCAGGTGCCCCTCTTGTCACTTTTATGTCCTCACTGCTAGGCACAGAATAGACACAAAGTATTTGTTGGATAAATAGAAGGGAGGTAAGGGAGGAGTGAGCCAATTAACCAGCATGTATCTGTGTTCTTATCTACTGTCTTCAAATACTATTCTAGGATTGTGTTCTTATCTACCATTTTCACATATTTGGTCAAGGATTGTGAGTAAAGAAGCAAAGAAATAACAAATATGTTCCTGTACTCAGTTTACAATTTTGAAATAAGATAAATCTATATTAAAAAAATACGAGGTAGGTTATACTTTGCATCAAAAATATAAAACTTAAGTGAGATTGGATTTTGTAAGAGGAAGAGTTTATAATGGGTTGCAGCAATCAGGATGAACTTCATAGAGAAAACGGAACTTGAGCTGATGGGTAAAGTAAGTATAATAATCCAGTAACGAAGAACATTATGAGCAAAGATGCAGGAGAATTTTCAGAGCTAAAATTGAAAAGATAGGTTTGGGCTAGATTTTAGAGAGTCTTGGATGCAAATTGACATATTGGAAATTTTGGATTTTGTCCTATAGATGAAAGAAAGGCATCAGTGTGTTTTATTGGTTTTCATTTTAACAGGAGAGAGACCTGACAAAAATAGCATCTTAGACTATTATTCTAGTGATAGAATAACTAACAGGTAGACAGAGTTTGGCATTGATGATGTCTGAGGCAAGTTATATGATGGTGTTAGAGGTACTTCATTGAAAATCATGCATGGAATTATGTCATGATAGTGGGAACAGACAGGAAAGGACAGATGGAGAATTTGTGAATAACTGCAATAGCAATATATATATTATATATACATGCAATATATATGCAACATATATATATGCAATATATAATGTGTATTGCATAGCACATAGCATATATATGTATATATGTATATATATGTATGTGTGTATATATGTATGTATATACACATATACATATATATATTAGGAATATGTATATTGAATGCCTAATATGTGCTAGGCAATGCAATAGGCATTGAGAATACATACAGGAGTGATGTACATTATTTTTATTTTTATAGTTTATTTTTGAGAGCGAGAGAAGGAGAGAGAGAGAGAGCATAAGCAGGGGAGGGACAGAGAGAGAGGGAAACAGAGGCTGTAAAGTGGGCTCTGTGCTGACAGTAGAGAGCCCAGTGTAGGGCTTGAACTCATGACCTATGAGGTCATGACCTGAAATGAAGTCCAACGCTTAACCAACTGAGCCACCCAGGCGCCCCAGATTTTTAAACAGTGGTTACAACATAGACATCCTTGGCTTCCACCAATCTGAGCTCATGAAGTCCTGTAGGTTGTACCAGTGTTTACTGACTGAATATCAGTTCTAGACTAAGCAATGAATAAAACAGTCTGTGCCTTCATGGAACTTACGTATGTAAAAAAGAATGTTTGGTACCAGAGTATTTCTCAGTGGGGAAAAGGTAGCCCACCTAAAGTTGTGATGCTAAAAATGGTCCTCTGGGCAATCAATACATAGAATTAGAGTTGACCCCTGAATAACCAGGGTTTTAGGGGTACAAACCCCCCATGTAATTGAAAATCCACATACAATGTTTGACTCCCCCCAAATTTTACTAATAGCCTACTGCTGACCAGAAGCCTTACCAATAACATAGTTAGTTAACACATATTTTGAATGTTTCTATGTATCATGTTGTATTCTTAAAGTAAGCAAAAGTATTAGAGAAAAGAAAGAATTTATTAGAGAGAAGAAAGTATTATTAGAAAAGAAGGTATTATTAACAAAGTCGTAAGGAGGATAAAATATATTTATAGCACTGTACCTTATTTATCAAGAAAGATGTATACATAAGTGGGCCCACACATTTCTAACCCAGGTTTTCCAAGGGTCAGTTGTAGTTGGATCACTCTTTGATTATATTGAGTTTATCTCTCTTTTTCATTTTGCAGTAAACTACCACTTTTGGTATGTCCTCTATGGCTCCTGTGGCATTTGAAATTCCATTCTTTGCATAGATTGGACCTATTTAGTACTTGAAAGCTCATAACAGACTAATCACACTCTAGTTGCAAACACTTCCCAAATCTAAGTTGTGCCACACATGACAGGGCCACCAGGATTTAGTCATATTTGAGGCCATGTCATGGCAATCATTATAACAAGATTTTGAGATTGAAGGGGAGAGCGAGAGAAGAGGCACACCGAGTTGGTACAAGTTTACTGTTTGCTACAGAAGAGAGGTTTTTTTTTTTTTTTTAGGTCAAGTTTTTTTCAGACCTAATGATTGCACGTTTGCATAATCAATGGGATCACCTTTGTAGTAAATCCTTTCTGCTTGTTAAAATGTCTGAAAACACCAGACTGACCATTTTTCAGACTGTTTCTTAATCACCTTTAATCAGGTATAATTTTTCAAATCATTCATTAAAAGTGTGATCTGTTACACAAAGGACATTCTTAATCATTAAATGCTGGCAAAATGAAGTGTGTTGTTGAAACACTAGGGAAGGTCAATTTTTCAGAGTACCAACATTTAAGACCATTTTATTGTGTAAGACTTCTGTTTTAAAAACAAAGAAAAATAACCTCTATTTTTTATCTTATAAAAATAAGGATTCATTTTAAAAAGTACTTTGAAGATGGGTAATTTAAAAATTTTCTGTAAGAGCACTCTTATATGTACAAGAAGACAACAAAATGTCAAGTAATTATTTCATCTCAACACTTTTTTCTAGCATCGAACACTTTGTCTATAATTTTCTCTCTCAATATTTTAGTTAAAATTATGCCTAAAGCATTTTTGTATGCCCCGAAATATTATTCTAAAATATAGGTATAATAGGTATACCATTCTTTGACGATTTCTGTACTATAGGATATTTAGATTGTTCTTATATATGGCATGTTGTAAACCATACTGCCATAAACAAAACTCACTAATTTATAAAAAAAATTTGCATTTATTTTACCCCAATAAATATTTATAAGGCTTCTTATACATTTTATTATCCAGGAAGAGTACACCTGTCTATATGGCCACCAAAATAATATAGTGAGAATCTGTCTCACTGTATTCTTACCAGAATTGAGTATTACAACACGGAAAAAGGCTATCATTTTTGTTTCTGTAAATGGGCAAACTAGGTGCCCAGACTGACTCCCTCACAGAAGACAAATAAAAACACTTTATAAATCTTGAATACATCCATAAGGTGAAAAGAAAATAAGAAATTATCATCCAGTGACCAAATGAAGGTAGAGACCTAAAGGAGCTAAACAGCTCTCCAAAGCCAACGTTTACCTTAAGAGCATTTACCGAACCTAACAAATGTGTTACACACAGCCCTCTGGAGGTCAGGGAATAGGAGACAAAGCCCCTGGTCCACCTAAGACAGAGAATCTAACAGGAGATATTTCCACAAAGCTTGGACCCCAAAGGGCCATACTCACAGTTAAAGGTTTAACTAGAAATAAATCTGTTCCTTATCCATGAGACTTCAAAGAAAACTATACTATCTGCTCTGAACATTGGTGGGAATTTGAGGTAATCCTTCCTTGAGATTTTGTAACAGCAAGCTAACCCTCACATAGTTTTACAGCCCAAATTGACAACACATGAGTGCCTGGAAAACCTAAAGCTGAGTATTTACTTTAAAGCCAATCCAGACCGATGGTTCCTCCAAGGGCCTGACAGATCCAAACTCCTATCCTTTCTTGATGGAACCCACCTTGTATCCCAAGCACATGATAATTTCCACAGATAGAGGTTGAAGGAAAATAAGGGGAAAAAAATCATTGAATTCAAGAGGAAAAAGTCACCATGAGTAAGAGCCAGTAGAAACAATAGACAACAGAATAAGATCCACAAAACTTAATCTGTGTAACTATCAAATTCAGAAGTCTTCTCTATTTCAATAAACAAAGAATTAAAAATGTGAGTAAAGAACAAGTGGGTGGGAAAATAAACCATACAGAACCCATAGAAATGGAATATGTTATAACTGAAACTGAAAACATAGTGAATGGCTTTAACAATGGGTTACACAAGGGGTGCCTGGGTGGCTTAGGTGGTTAAGTGTTCGACTTCGGCTCAGGTCATGATCTCACCATCTATGAGTTCGAGCCCCATATCGGGCTCTGTGCTGACAAATCAGAGTCTGGAGCCTGCTTCGGATTCTGTGTCTCCTGCTCTCACTGCCCCTCCCCTGCTCACATTCTGTCTCTGTCTCTCTCTCTCAAAAATAAATAAACATAAAATTAAAAAAAATGCGTTACACAAAATTAAATATTTAGTGAACTCTAACAAATAACTGAAGAAAATATACAGCCCCAAAAGATAAAGAGATGAGAAATAAAAGAGTGGTTAATGGACTTGTAGGACAGACTGAGAAGATCTACTATACATTTAAACAGATCCAAAAGGAGAAGAAAAAGAGTAACACAGAGGAAATGCATGAAGATACAATGGTTGAGCTTTTGTAAAACTATTAAAAGGCATCAATACATGGGGCACCTGGGTGGCTCAATCAGTTGAGCATCTCTTGATTTCAGCTCAGGTCATGATCCCAGGTTGTGGGATGGAGTCCCTGTGTTGGGCTCTGCATTAAGCATGGAGCCTGCTTGGGATTTTCTTGCTCTCTCTCTTACACTCCCTCTGCCCCCCCTCCCCCACTGATTCACACTCTCTCTCTAAAAAAATAGTAATTAAAATTAAAAAAGACATCAACACATGGATTCAAGAAGCTTAACTAATCTCAAGCAAGATTTAAAAAAGAAATCACCTAGAATATTATGTTGAATTTATAGAATTTTGAAGAAATCTGAAACTGACAAACTGAAACTCTCTTCCCAACAAAAACATCTTTCAGGCAGAACAAATATGACCCAAGATGGAAGGTTGGAAAAGCAAGAAGGAATAATGAAAAAGCAACATGGTAAGTCTATAGGTAAAAATAAACATTCACAGAGTATTTAAACAATACTAATAATGACGCTTTGTGGAACAAGAAAAGATAAAACTAAATAGTAGATAATAATAGCATATAAATCAAAAGAAGTTTGATCAAATTAGATCAGGCTTATGGGGTGCCTGGGTGGCTTAGATGGGTAAGTGTCATGCTCCTGATTTGGGCTCGGGTCATGATTTCACGGTTTGTGAGATCGAGCCCCACATCGGGTTTTGTGCTGACAGCGTGGAGCCTGCTTGGGATTCTCTCTCTCTCTGTCCCTGCCCTACTCATGCTTGCTGTCTCTCTCTCTCAAAATAAACATTTTTAAAAAATGGAAAAAATTAGATCAGCCTTAGAGTATTATAGGGCTCTTGTGTTATTCAGTTTGGAGGGTAAGTATTGAATAATTTTGGAATTTCAAATGATATTGTGTAGACAGCAGTTTGATCACAATGTGTTTATGTTAAAAATCAATAAATAACTATGAAAACCCCATATATTTGGCTGGGGTGCCTGGGTGGCTCAGTTGGTTAAGCGTCCAACTTTGACTCAGGCCATGATATCCCGGTTCCTGAGTTCGAGCCCCCCATCAGGCTCTGTACTGACAGCTCAGAGCCTGGACCCTGCTTCAGATTCTGTGTCTCCCTCTCTCTCTCTGCTCCTCCCCTGCTTGTGCTCTGTCTCTCTCTCTTTCAAAAATAAACATTAAAAAGTTTAAAAAGAGAAATATAAAATTTGAGTACTACTATAATTAGTAGATATATTGATTAATTTAAATCTTCCTACAAATAAAATTCTATGCTTGCACATTTTTTATAACGAGTTCTACCAAATATCTAAGGAACAAATTATTTCCATCTTCTACATACTCTACCAAAGTATATAAAAAGAAGGGATACTTCCTATTTCATTTCCTGGAGCTATCATAACTTTGATACCAAGTCCTCACAAGAATACCTGAGGAAAATTCTAGAACGATGTCACTCTGAATATTGACGAAATTCCCAAACAAAATATTAATAAGCAGGATCCAGCAATGGTTATAAAGGGAAATACAGTATCTGTATCACACTGAGTTTATTCCAGAAATTCATGACTGGATTAACATTAGAATTAATGAATTCTGCATTAACATAAGGAATTAATATAATTCACAACATTAATTTCAATGCAAATCATTGCAAATAGAAATGTTGATAAAATTCTTTATCCTTTGATGGTGGAAATTTTTAGCAAACTAACAGTAGAAGTGAATTCCTCTAATAATGAATACCAAATTAAAACTTATGGTATACATATGGTTTCACTCTTACGTGGATCCTGAGAAACTTAACAGGAACCCATGGGGGAGGGGAAGGAAAAAAAAAAAAGAGGTTAGAGTGGGAGAGAGCCAAAGCATAAGAGACTGTTAAAAACTGAGAACAAACTGAGGGTTGATGGGGGGTGGGAGGGAGGAGAGGGTGGGTGATGGGTACTGAGGAGGGCACCTTTTGGGATGAGCACTGGGTGTTGTATGGAAACCAATTTGACAATAAATTTCATATATTAAAAAAAAAACTTATGGTATACATTATTTCATTTTATTCTTTAGAATAAGACAACTGTTCTTATAATTACAGAGAATGGTCATTCTTCTATAAACATTATTGTCTCTGTAGAAAATTCAAATAATTTAGATACATATGTTAAGAATTATAGAGGGTGCAATGTTTCTGAATTCAAAGTAAGATACTGAAACGCATTCATATACTCCACTAAAAACACAGAAAATGAAAGGAAGAGGGAAATAGACCTTCTGATGCTATTTAAAAATATAGTGCTGAAGAATAATTTTAACAAAATCATGTAACCTTTATAGAAAAAAATGTAAAAATGTATTAAGACTTTAAATGCCATCAAATGGTAACTTAAATTCATATTAAGAAATTAAGAGAACCAGGGGCACCTGGATGACTGAGTTGGTTGAGCGTTTGACTTTTGATTTCCACTCATGTCATAATCCCAGGGTCATGGGATTGATCCCTGCACTGGGTTCCATGCTGAGCATGGAGCCTTCTTAAGATTCTTTCTCATTCTCCCTCTGACCCTCTCCCCAGCTTGTGCTCACTCTCTCTCTAAAAAAAATAAGAGAACCAGAAATGGTCAATAAGGTTAGTATAACAAATTTTATAAATCTATACTTTGCCTTCTTTCTCCTTTTAGTTTTTTAAATGATACGTCCTATAAAGTACTAATTATAAAAATGCACTTTTGGATTTGTTATATAGATGAAATATGTGCAACAAGAACACATAAAAAGAAGTAAGAGGGAATAGGTGTAATGTTTTTACATCCCACAGAAAATAACATAGTACAAATATGAAACGGATTCTGGTAAGTTACAATGTGTATTTTAAGCCATAGAACAACCACGAAAAGAAAAATAAAAAATATTTTTATGAAGTATTTAAGGGAATGAATATGTCACACTAGGAAATAATAGTCCATGAAAAGCAAAAAAAGCAATAAAGGAGGAACAGAGGAACAAAAAAGCCAGTCGACATATAGAAAACAAAAGAGTAAAATGGCAGTTGTAAATTGAACGTATCAATAATAACATTAAATGTGAATAGATTAAACAATCCATCAATAGATGAGTGGATAAAGATAATGTGATATCTATATCTATATAAAATGGAATATTACTCAGCCATAAAAAAGAATGAAATCTTGCCATTTGCAACGACGTGGATGGAGCTAGAGAGTATCATGCTAAGCAAAATAAGCCAGTCAGAGAAAGACAAACACCATCGGATTTCACTCACATGTGGAATTTAAGAAACCAATGAAAAAAAGGCAAAAAAAGAGACCAACCAAAAATTACATTCTTAACTATAGAGAACAAATAGATGGTTACCAGAGAGGAGATTGATAGGGGGATGGGTGAAATAGATGAAGCGATGAAGTACCTTAATGAGCGCTGTTGAATCATTATATTTTATACCTGAAATTAATATAACATTGTCTGGTTTTTTTCAATATATGAAGTTTATTGTCAAATTGGTTTCCATACAACACCCAGTGCTCATCCCAAAAGGTGCCCTCCTCAGTACCCATCACCCACCCTCCCCTCCCTCCCACTCCCCATCAACCCTCAGTTTGTTCTCAGTTTTTAAGAGTCTCTTATGCTTTGGCTCTCTCCCACCCTAACCTCTTTTTTTTTTCCTTCCTCTCCCCCATGGGTTTCTGTTAAGTTTCTCAGGATCCACATAAGAGTGAAACCATATGGTATCTGTCTTTCTCTGTATGGCTAATTTCACTTAGCATCACACTCTCCAGTTCCATCCACGTTGCTACAAAAGGCCATATTTCATTCTTTCTCATTGCCACGTAGTACTCCGTTGTGTATATAAACCACAATTTCTTTATCCATTCATCAGTTGATGGACATTTAGGCTCTTTCCATAATTTGGCTATTGCTGAAAGTGCTGCTATAAACATTAGGGTACAAGTGCCCCCATGCATCAGCACTCCTGTATCCCTTGGGTAAATTCCTAGCAGTGCTATTGCTGCGTCATAGGGTAGGTCTATTTTTAATTTTTTGAGGAACCTCCACACTGTTTTCCAGAGTGGCTGCACCAATTTGCATTCCCACCAACACATAACACTGTCTGTTAACTGCCCTGGAATTTAAAAAATCCAGTCACAAGGTAGGGATTAGTATCCTAAATTTAAAAGAACAACACCACCAACTATATGCAGTCCACAGGAGGTACACTTTAGATTTTTTTTTCCTGTTAATTGTTAGTATTTTTATTCTTAGTTATTCTTTCAAGTCTTCTACTTTCTTTAGGTTTTTCTCTTCCTGTCTAACACATTGAGATCGATATTTACATCATACGTTTTTGTTTTTTTCTCAATTCTAATATGTGTGTATGCCTATAAATTCCTCATGAGCACACCCATAACAATCCAGTAACTTTGAAATGTCACTTATCTCTTGTTCCAAAATGTTTCCTAATTTCCAATGCAATATTATATTAACCCATGCATTATTTAGAAGTGTAGTCCTTAATTCCCAGATAAATATTTTTTTTTTAAAGAGAGCATGGTTTTTATTTTTTTTTCAACGTTTTATTTATTTATTTTGGGACAGAGAGAGACAGAGCATGAACGGGGGAGGGGCAGAGAGAGAGGGAGACACAGAATCGGAAACAGGCTCCATGCTCTGAGCCATCAGCCCAGAGCCTGATGCGGGGCTCGAACTCACGGACCGCGAGATCATGACCTGGCTGAAGTCGGACGCTTAACCGACTGCGCCACCCAGGCGCCCCTAAACATTTTACTTTTGTTGTTGATGACTAACTTAACATACTGAATACAAACACGTCAATAGCAAAACCATGAAAAAGATCTATCCTGCAACCATAAAACAGTTGGAGTGGCTATACTAATAAACAAAAAAAGAGCTTAAAACAAAATATGTTACTAGAAATAGAGACCTTTTATCATGACAAAAGACAATAGGTTAGGAATAAACAGTAATTTTAAACACAGTGTTAGGTTCTGAATTGTGTTCCCCCTCAAGATTCATATGTTAATGACGTAACCCTGACTGGCTTTGGAGATCTGGCCTTTAAAGAAATAATTTCACTGAGTCATAAGGATGAAGCCCTAATCCAATGTGACTCCAATCCAATGTGGCTGGAAGTGGAAGAGATCTCAGAGACGTTGAAAAACAGACAAAAGGCCATTGAACACACAGGAAGAAAGTGGCCAGCCGTAAGCCAATGAGAGAGCCCTCCTTGTAGCCTCTCACATCTTGAACTTGCAGCCTCTAGAACTGTGAAATAATGAATTTCTATTGTTTCAGCCACCCAGTCAGTGGTATTATTTTGTTGTAGCCCTACCCGACTAAAACAAGTTTGGGTACTGTGAAGTGAGGTGCTGCTGTAACAAGTCCCTAAAAATGTCGACATGGCTTTGGAAGAGGGTAACGGGTAGAGGCTGGAAGAGTTTTGAGGTGCATGCTAGGAAAAGGCTGGGTTGCCTTGAAGAGACTGCTGGTAGACATATGGACATTAATGGTGATTCTGGTGAAATCTCAAAGGGAAATGAGGTACATGTTGTTGAAAGCTAGAAGAAAGGCAAACCATGTTATACAGTGACAAAGAACTTGGCCACTTGGCCAAATTATGTTCTATTATGTTGTGGAGGCAAAACCTAATAGAACTGAAAGGACAAATAAATGAATCCACTGTTGTAGTTGGAGACCTCAACACCTGTCTACTAGTACTTGACAGACTCAGCCAGCAGAAAATCAGTAAGGACATGGTTGAACTGAACAACACCATCAGTCAACTGGATGTAATTGACATTTATGGAATGCTTCATCCAACTGCATCAGAATAAATGTTCTTTTCAAGCTCACAGAGCATTCACAAAGATAAACCACGGTCTCGGGCACAAAACACAGCACATTTAAAGATTATGAATCACACAAAATATGTTCTCTGACCACAAAGAAATTAAACAAAAAATCAATAGCAGAAAGATAGTTGGAAAACACCAAGTCTAGGAGATAAACAAAACACTTCAAAATAACATGCGGGTCAAGGAAGTCTCAAGAGAAATTTAAAAATAGTTTTGAGATAAATGAAAATACAACTTATCAAATTTGTGGGATGCAGGACAAGCAATGCTTAGAGGGTAATTTGTAGCATTGAATGCATATAGTAAAGGAAATATCTAAAATCAATAAGCTTCTACCTTAGGAAACTGTAAAAAGAAGAGCAAATTAAATCTAAGCAGAAGAAAAGAAATAACAAATATTAGAGAAGAAATATCTACTAGAGGGCAAGAGAGAGAATACCTCCTAACCCATTCTATGAGACCAGTAATACAAAAATCAGACAAAGTCGTTACAAGAAAGGAAAGCCGGCACCATTGTCTTTCGTGAACACAGATGCAAAAATATTAGGAAACGAAACCCAACAACATATAAAAAATTGCACACTGTGAATAAGTGAAATTTATTCCAAATATGCAGGCTGGTTCAGCATTTGAAAATCAATTAATGCAGTCGATTACATCAGCAGAGTAAAGAAGAAAAATCATATGATATCAATAGATACAGAGAAAGCACTGGCAAACTTCACAGCTATTCATGATGAAACCAGCTAGAAATAGAGGGAATCTTCCTTAACTTGATAAAGAACATTTACAAAAAGCTTTCAGCTAATATCACATTTAACTATGAGAAACTAGATTCTTTCCTGCTAATATTAGAAGCAAGGCAATGTTGTCAATTCTCACCACTCTCAGTCAACATTGCCCTGGAAATCCTAGCTAATGGAATAAGACAAGAAAAGCAAGTAAAAGGTTTATAGATTGGGAAAGAAAAAAAACTGCTTTTGTTTGCAGATGAAATGCTTGTCTATGTAGGATATCCCAAAGAATTAACAAAACTCCTGGAACTTATATGCAGTTATAGCAAGACTGTAGTATAACAAATTGCTTTCCTATATTGCAGCAGTTAAAAACTCAACACAACTTATGTATTACCTGGTTTGCTTTGCATATATTTTGTTGAGGACTTTTGTGTCTACATTTATGTAATATTGATCAGTAGTTAATTTTCTTGGCATTATTTTGTCAGTTTTGGTATCAGAGTCTTATAGAATGGTATGGGAAGCCTTCTATTTTTGGAAGATTTTGTGAAGGATTGGTGTTAAGTTTTTAAATATTTGGTGGAATTTAGTACAGCCATTGAACCTGGACTTTTCTTGGTCTGAAGGTTTTTTATTTAATAATTTCATGCCTTTATTATAGGTCTATTCGGATTGTCTATGCCTTACTGAGTCAGTTTCAGAAGTTTGTGGGATATTTAAAATATTAATATGTTTTATGTTTTAGAACAGTGTTAGGTTTATAGAAACATTGACTCGTACAGATTTTCCATAAACCCCCATGCTCTCCTCCTTCATAGTTTTTCCTATTATCAACATCTTGCATTCATGTGGCATATATGTTACCAGTATTGATAAATTATTATTAACTAAATACCATATTTTATGTTATGGTTCACTGTTGGTGTTGTACATTTTCTGAGCTTTGACAAATGTATAATTATGTGTATCTATGATTACAGTATTATATAGAATATTTGTGCTGCCCTAAGCATCCTATGGGCTCCCCTATTTAATCTCCCCTCTGCTATCCCTGATCTATTTAATCTCCCCCTCCGCTCTCCCTGATCTTTTTAATCTCCCCTTCCGCTATCCCCCTCCGCAATACCACTGATCTTTTTATTCTCTCCATAGTTTTGCCTTTTTCAGAATGCCCTGAAGTTGGAATCATTACCTTAGGGATATGCATTTAAAATTCCTCCATATCTTTTTGTGGCTTGATAGCCAATTTCTTTTCATCCCTGTATATTATTCCTTTGTATGGATGTACAACAGTTTATCCATTCACCTACTGAAGGACGTCTCGGTTGTTTCCAAGTTTGGGCAATTATGACTGGAGCTGTGGTAAACATTTATGTGCAAGTTTTATGTGGACATGTTTTCAATTCATTTGAGTAAATATCAAGGAACAGAATGGCTGGATCATTTGACAAGCCTGTGTTTAGATTTGTGAGAAACTACCAAACTGTCTTCCAAAGTGGCTGTATCATTTTTGCATTCCCACTGGTAATAAATGAGAGTCCCTGTTGCTCTGCATCCTTACCAGCATTTGGTATTGTCAGATTTTTGGATCTTAGCCATTACAATAGGTCTGTAGTAATGTTTAATTTTTTTTTTTTTACATATCTTTGTTAGTCATTTACATTTGTTGTTAGATGAATTGTCTAGCCAGAACTTAAGATTTTGTAAGAGACACACATAAGACCTAGATGCTTTACATTAAGTAAAACTCCTTAATAAGGTTTCATTTTGTTAACAAAAACAGGTGAATATGACAGGGTATTTTTTTTTCTGGACAGAATTCACGCTTGGGTGAAACCCATGATCTGCACAGAAAATTTGCTATGGAGGGAAACACATTTCACCAGCAAAAGTACCGAATTTTCAGAAAATGATGGGCATTTATATAAACAAGTTTTAGTGAGTAATTCCTCTGGTATTTTGTCTTTTAGTAAGACGACATACAACTATAAACACATTCTATGACTCTAAGACCTCACGTTTCTTTCATCCTTTGTATATGAACAAAGGATTCTGGTCTATGTCTAACCCCAACTGTGTTGTATTGACCCCAAACAATAGATTTGACTAACATTCAGTCAAGTATAACAGAGATGTTTGGTTTTCACTACAAAATTTTATTAACTTCGTTATCATCCCTGGACCAAAAAAATTACAATGCATTTACTATAGGTAGGAGTCAAAATAGTCACTCCACACCTGGCATCTTCTCATTATGAACAATTATCAGGAATATACTCCTCAGTATTTACATAAATTTCTTTCTCTGCACACCACTCCCTAATCTTTCATTTGCTTCTAACACTGAACCTCCTCTTTTTGTTAAATGTGAGGTAAGCCTCATGAACATTTCCATGCACAAAGAGATCTAGAAAAGTGAACTACAGTCTTAATTAGCACCTCTGTAAAAACCATTGGTTTGCATTAAAGATAGTAAAAGTTCCCGAAAGCTGAAAATGATCTGTAGACAATCGAGCCTACACCTCCCTGCAGGATTACCTTTGAATAATTCTCCCACCAGCAGCCCTAACTCATTATCCATCATGTTTTATAGATTTCCAGAGAAGGCTTTTTTTTTTTTTATTTTTTTTTCAACGTTTATTTATTTTTGGGACAGAGAGAGACAGAGCATGAACGGGGGAGGGGCAGAGAGAGAGGGAGACACAGAATCGGAAACAGGCTCCAGGCTCCGAGCCATCAGCCCAGAGCCTGACGCGGGGCTCGAACTCACAGACCGCAAGATCGTGACCTGGCCGAAGTCGGATGCTTAACCGACTGCGCCACCAGGCGCCCCTAGAGAAGGCTTTTGAGACAATCTTGCAGTGCTAATGTTTAATGTTCCATAAACTATTGTCAGGATAAAATCCTCTTTTCTAACCTGCGGTTTTTTTCTTATTTCCATTTAAATTCTCTCTGAAAGTGGCTACTGTTCATCAAGTTCATTTACATTCTGACAACTGTTATTAATAAAGGGCATGAGGCTTATGTTTTCAACTCCGATGTCAATTTTCAGCTGTCATTTACCTGACCTCTCAGCAGCGTTGGCAGAGATGAATCACTCCTTCCAAGCTGATATTATTTATTCACTTGGCTTCCAGAAAACTACATTATTCTGTTTTTTTTTTTTATGTTTCTGTTGCATCACTAGCTGTTTCAACTGTATTATTTTCTAGATTCTCCTTTATTCGCACCTTCTAAAATGTTGGAGCACTGCTGGACTCAATCCTTAGTCCTCTTTTCTTCTCTAACTACATTTGTTCTATCAGTGATGTCATTTCTTGGCCTTAAATATAATCTCCACACTTAAGGCTCCCGAATTTATAGCTTCATCACAGACCCATTCCATGAGCTCCTGAATGATATATTCCACTGATTACTCGGCAGCTTAAATTTAGCATTCTCAAAATTGAGCTCCTCATTTTACCCTCTTCCACTCAAACTGTCTTTTCCCAGTATTTCTCGTTATAATATATGGAACTAACATTCTCCTGGTTGTCTAGGCCAGAAGCTTTGGAGTCATTCTTGACTATTTTCTCTCCGTAACCCACATACAGTTTATTATCAAGTCCTGTGAGCTCTTCTCCATGATGTGTCTAAAATGTCACCACCTTTTACCACTGACAACACTTCTACCCATGTCCTTAGCCGCCGTCATCTCTCACTTAACATTGTTACAACAGATTTCTGGCTAGTTCTCTTGTTTCTACTCTTGTCTCCTGATAGTCTGTTTTCCATACAACATTCAGACTAATCTTTCAGCTGTTAACTGAATTGTGTCCCTCTAAAATTCACGTTGAGGTCATAATCCCCAATGTGATGGTATTTGGAGATGAGGAATTTTGGAGGTAATTTGGCTTAGAAGAAATCACAATCATGGAGCCCATATGATGGGATTAGTGCCCTGATAAGGAGAGACACCAGAGACCTTGCTTCCTCTGGCTGTCTCTATCCACATGTATCGAGGAAAGACTATGCAAGGACACAGCAAGAAGGCAGCTGTCTGAAATCTAAGAAGAGAGCTCTGAGTAGACATCTACCCTACTGGCTCCTTGATTTTGGATTTCCAGTCCACAGAACCGTGAGAAATAAATTTGTGTTGTTTAAGCCACCCAATCTTTGGTATTTTGTTACAGCAGCCTGAGCTAAGACACTTCCTAAAAATATGTAAATTATGCCATGTAATTTTCCTGCTCCAAACTTTCAGATGACTTTCTATCATTCCTGGAGTCAAGTCCAAGGACCTTCCTATGACCTACAAGATTCTATATGATCTAGACACCTGCTACTTGTTTGATCTCATCTCTTAACCAGGATCCTCCTGCCTCGTGATAGTCCAGCCACTCTACCTTCTTAACTGTTGCTAGGTTATCACAAGTTTTTCCTCAAGCCTGGGCTTTTGCACTTGCTTATCCTGCCCCTGTTTCTCCCGATATGGGCATTGCTCACTTTCTACCTTTAGATTTTTTTTTCAAATATCATCTCAAAGATGCCTCGCTAAAATAGCCTTGTCTTTATCCATTACTTTTTATCCTCCTGCCTGATAAATTTCTGTTTATAAATTTATCACTAGATGATATTATCTATCTCTAATTTATCATCTTCTCTCCCACCAGATGGTAAGTTTCTTGAGGGCAGGGAAGAATTATGTCTGTCTCACTCACTGTTGTAGATTTGTACATGGTAGGTATTTGATGAATCTGCAGTGACAAAATGAATGAGTTTGATCTCACAATCACTGCTGTCCATCTGGCTCTTCTGTTTAACTCTGAAAGTTGAGGTGAGGAAAGGATGGCCTGGAGTGCCTTTCAAATTCAGTCATGAGAAATGTAGTTAGGAACTCATTTTCAGTATAGCCGAATAACAACTTTTTTATTTTGATGTTTCCTCACACAGCTAACTGTTCTGTTCGTTTACCCCAAGAAAATACATGTTTGTGGTTAGGTAGTCTTCATGGTTTACGATAAAGCAGCTCTGATATCTCTGGAAGTGAATTCAGATCCTGTTAAATTTTCTCTTCAGGCTAATCCTTTGATATTTTTTTTTTTATTCAGCAAATATTGAATATTGTGGGGGGGGCGGTGTGGAAATAGGCTGGGAAATAAAGATGAATGAAGTCTAGTCCATGCCATTGAAGAACTCAGTCCTCTGGGGATAGGCACACATATGGTACTTTCATTAATGACTTCCCAGGGTGAAATTCAAGACACAGTGTAGGAACCTAGAAGAAAAGAGTACCTATGGCTGCCTGGATGAGGCATGTTACCGGGCAAAACATGCAGAGACTGTTTCTTTGAAGGATGTGGTGCATGAACTTGGCCATGAAAAAGGTATGGTACATAAGGGAATCTATGGAGGAGTAAATGGCATGGGCAAAGGCACCAAGTCTCATGATTTAAAAAAAAAATTCGTTGTTTGAACGATTGCAAATAACGTAAGGGTATTGGGGGATATGGAAGATAAGATAATGAAGCCAATCCAAGGTGATTCTGAGATTTCCAGAGTGGCTAATTAGCAGAATACACCATTACAAACTCCATAACCACTGTGCACGGCTAGTTATCAGTTAAGAAGGAAATTTGATAAACGAGTCTAAACTGTAGTATAATGACTCATTTGTTATTTCTCTCAGTGACACTTAAATTTTACAGGAGGATGCCCAGAGAGGACAACACATTACCTAGTAGAATTCTGGCATGGACAAGTAGATCAGACTTAAGCCGAGGAGTTTCCAGTAAGTTCTCCTGCCCTTTAAAATTTCTGTCTGCCACGTCAACTCAGTGCCTGAGCAGATTTTCAATTTTCCTGCAGTACTCTGTCTAAAATGGACAAGAAAATGAATGAATTTAGTTTTTGAGAATGTAAAATAATTATTCCCCCTGATTGGAGTTCAAATACCCAGAAGAGATAAAAAGAAATAGTGATTTAGAAAATACTTGGTTAGGAAAAAAAAAAAAAAAGGAATTGAAGCAGCTGTTCTTTACCTAAGTTAAGAATAGTACATAAAGGGGGAAAAAAAGCCATCTGTTTTGAGTCATGAAATCATCCTTCAGGCTCCAAGGAGAGCTTATAGTCAAGTGGAAGAGAAAGTGATTCTCTCTGCGAAACTCAATTCTAAAGAACGGCATCTCTTCCTTGAGGCCTCCTGGTGGGATAGATCGTCCTCTTTCATCAGTCCTAGGTTACTGAACGACAGATACGTGCAAAGGTTAAATTGCAACACCTCAGTCGGAACATTTAAGGCCTGATGGTTGTTCATGCCCTCGGTGCTGTGCTAAGAAACCAGAGCTCTAAAAACCGAACTTAAGGAACGTGTTCTTTTTAAAAAGAAAGTAAAATGGAAATGAGTTCAATTTAGAAAAGTGAAGCAAGTAAAGGCATCTGGGCATTTAAAAATGCTATATAATTATACAGAGGAAAGAAACGTTCTAGCAAGCCTACTGCTGCATGTCACATTAACCCTAAATTCACTTAAAAACAGGCTTCTATTTGTTATGGATGTGAAGATACAGATGTATCTTGAGTACTGTCTTAAGTACTGTGATGATGACAAGAAGATCTTTTGTCAATTGCTTAGAATCTAATTATGGAAGCAGCTCCTATACTTGAGGACATTAAGGTATGTGAGTGTTTGGTACAGACATACAAATTTATGGGGTAGGCATTTCAAGCAAGGGAATGGTCACTGAAGGACCGAGTTAAACTGGATAGCTCTTATGGAAAAGACGAGTCTTGAACTCAGAGCTTTGAAAGAAGGAAATGTGGTGTTTTGAATGGTGGAGAGAGAGGAATGAGAGCATTTTAGATATAAGGAAGTGGAGTGAGTGAAGGTATGGGGGCAAGAATGTGGTATGTGATTTTAAGGGGGCCAGTCTGACAGAATTGGGGCCAGGGATCATGTCGGGGATTAGTGGGAGGTTAGGATGAATAGGTAGGGTGGAGTCAGTTGATGGAAGACCCGGAATGCCAGCTTGATTAGTTGTGACCTTATCCTACGGGCAGATGAATGCCCTGGTAGGGGAGGGACATGCCGAAAGTGGTTCCTTAAGATTAATCTAGCAGTGGTTTTCAGGAAGGATTTGCTTGTCTGCGTGTGGCAAGTGATTGCTAGGTGTGGGATCAGTGACAGAGTTAACTCTCAGTTATTGCATTAAGGCTTATCAGAAGCAAATCTTTAAATTCTTCTCTAAGTGATTGGAATAGGGAACAAAGCCATGCTGTTTTTTCCCCTTTCCAATTAAATTGTTGACATTATTATATTTACTCTAATTCTCCTTTTCTAATTTAGCATGCTGCTCCGGGGAGTTGGAAAGGAGGGAATGTTCAGGGTATGTGAATGTTTCCCCTACCATCTCCCCCCTACCATCCATGCTCGATGGTCGGGGGAGTTCTTTTAAAACAGCTTTGTTTATACCCATGCTGAGGACTTTCCATTTTCTTCAAAATCACCTCTTCCCAGTGTGACTTCATTATTTGAAATTATACAAAGTCCTAATAACCCAGACGGATCCCCATTGAAATGGAAATACAAACACACATCAAAATGCCAAATAGGGAGGAGCTGGAGATCATCGATGTTATTGCCCCCCCCCCCCATCCAATTCAATTCAGGTCAGCTCAACGATTATGTATTGAGCACACTCATCAGGGATTTATGGGCTATATAGGAACAAAGTCTTCTCCATATAACGTAGACATATAAGCACAAAAAAGAAACAAACCACTTTGAACAGTTAAATAGCAGCATGAGATGCATATGATTAGGTGTTAAAATAAGTGGCACAGACAACCGTATGAACTGACTGCAACAATTACTTGACATTAAAAAAGAAAACTTGAAGCCCTGCATCGGATGCATGCTACAGACATTGAATCAATTTTATGTATGTCCGCTATACGTTTCTCAGATCTGGTATGGGCAGAGATGAGAACTGACAGCTAATTGACCCAATATCAGAACATCATTTCCAGATGGACGTTTTCTTCTTGGTTTGGGGTTTTGCCTTTACGGCATCCTTTCCAAGTAGCTGAGTTATCCTTTCATTGAGTACCATTTTCTCTCTTACAACTAAGGGGATCCGTTTCTCACTGGAAAAAAAAATTTATCTGAGTGTGTATATGCAAAGATCTTACTTTGGTTTCAAGAGTGGGCTGTAGGGTGATGCATGAAGTTACTATGTTTACTCCATCTGTAGATTGATGAGGAAGAATTGGAATATCTCACGGTGCTGCAGTCACATTTGGAGATGAAGTTTGCTTTTTGTGCCAATAAGAACGTGCCTCTGCTCGTAGAAATATTTTGAGGATGCTGAGTTTTTGTTGGCAGGTTTGAGAAGGGGTGGGATTAATTGGAGTAGCTCTCTAAAGGGAAACTATGCTCTGGAATCATTCTAACAAGGAAGGGATACAAGGAGGAGCATTGGGTTACTTGGCCAATCAACCCATAAGTACTGCTTAAGATCGGTCTGTGTATTTTGTGTGTGCTGCCTGATTGAGAGCAAGGGCCTGAGGGAAGCAGATCTAGAGGATGATGGGAAAGCAAAGAAGAGAAAAGGAGAGAGGGAGGGAGAGAGAGAGATGGGGGAAAGAGAGAGGAAAAGAGAGCAGGAGGGATGCAGAGGAGAAGGGAGGAAGGTGGGAAGGGCAATATTAATAAATGAGAAATTGAATGGGAGAGAGTTGCACATACTTGGGCTTAGACCATTGACAAGGCAATAGAGCAACATATTCATGGTATATCAGGAGAATGATTGTTCAAAAGGCAGAGAGTAGGGGGTGGCTCAGTCGGTTAAGCATCTGACTATGGCTCAGGTCATAATCTTGCAGTTGGTGAGTTCGAGCCCTGTGTCAGGCTCTGTGCTGACAGCTCAGAGCCTGGAGCCTACTTCGGATTCTGTATCTCCCTCTCTCTTTCTTCCCCTCCCCTGCTCACACTCTGTTTCTCTCTCTCTCTCAAAAAAATCAATAAACACTAAAAGATAAAAAAAAAAAAAAACAAGAGTATGAGGAGAGGACGTAGATGACAAAAAATGACTCATCTGGACATCTAAAATAGTGCTTGCTTGATTTTTCAAAGACCTTTACTCCTTTTCCATGTCTAGCATGTAGAGCGCATTGAAATCACATGAAGGGAGGGGTGCCTGGTGGCTCAGTCTGTGAAGCACCAGAGTGTTGGGTTCGGCTCAGGTCATGTCTCACAGTTGGTGAGTTCAAGCCCCACGATGGGTTCTGCGCTGGGAGATTTTTTTCTCTCCCTGTCTTGCTGCCCCTTGCCTTCTCTTTCTCTCCCTCTCTCTCTCTCTCTTTTTCCCTTTCTCTCTCTCTCAAAATACATAAATAAACCTAAAACAAACAAATAAACAAAAAGAAATCACATGAAGGGAGGATGTTCCAGGGCTAGGTTTACTCTTGGTCTTTGCAGCTGAGGTGTTTGCAGCTACTTAAAGTATTAAAACAGTGTAATTCAAAAGCAATTGAGTGTTTTTGAAAATGTATTGCTCAGTAACTGTATTATATATGGTGATGTAGGCATATTATATATGATGGTGTAGGCAATCCCTATACTTTTGCTATAGCAAGAGACTTTTAAAGGTAATTAGGCAACTATGTATCATGTGTATAAATACACATTTATATATAACCTAGCTACTGAGTCATTACTCAGTAATATTTTGGAAGTATTCTAATTTTTTTTCTCTTTTATGTTTTTGGGGAAGAGCGCAAGTGAGGGAGGGCCGGGAGGTGGGGACAGAGGATCTGAAGCGGGCTCTGCACTGACAGGCTGACAGCTGTGAGCCTGATGTGGGGCTCGAACTCACACACTGTGAGATCATGACCTGAGCTGAAGTCGGACGCTCAACCGAGTGAGCCAGCCAGGTACCCCTGAAAGTATTCTATTTTCAAATAATCCTGAATCCTCTTCCTCCAAACTCTCATTTTCTACTGTTCCAAAGCAGGGCCCCTAATAAGCTCTTTTTCTGCTTCCTCCAACCAAGCTTTGTTTACCAAGCAGACATGGAGAGGCAGGAGGCAGTCTTGGCACCCGGGGAAAGCCTTACTGGAAAGGTCCTGGTTAATTTGTATGGATTTCTAGAAACTCGACGCAAAAGCCAAGATATACTAGTATTTCCCTATTTGGTATAAACAACTAATTATTTTACTATTGAGTTGACCCAAACTGGTGCTAACCTATGACTATAAGTCAATTTTTAAAAGCTGCCTCCCTACCATTAGACTGGGCATCTTGCCCTACCTGACGGCATTTCTAGCTGTAGCATCATCCCAGGGTGGTTATTTGGAATTCCCAAATTAAAAATCCTTAGAATCACGTCGACAGAAATGCGACCTAAAAGATCATGCAAGGCATTTGAAGGATGTGCCAGGGTAGTCTGTTAGCATTGAAAGGCTTTTACTTGGATGAATGTGGTAGATGTAAGTAATATTCTAAGCCAGCAGTAAAAATGTTTGTTTCTCACTTAATTTTTTTTTTAATTTTTTTTCAACGTTTATTTTATTTTTTGGGGGACAGAGAGAGACAGAGCATGCACGGGGGAGGGGCAGAGAGAGAGGGAGACACAGAATCGGAAACAGGCTCCAGGCTCCGAGCCATCAGCCCAGAGCCCGACGCGGGGCTCGAACCCACAGACCGCGAGATCGTGACCTGGCTGAAGTCGGACGCTTAACCGACTGTGCCACCCAGGTGCCCCTGTTTGCTTCTCACTTTAAACACTGGAAAGAGCTTTCTGCATCTTCTTGTTTTTTTTTTTTTTTCTTAATAATTGTAGTAGGATTGCCAGGATTCACACAGAACTCTGGAGTCTCCAGGAACTCTGGAGGCAAGCTAGCTATGTATTTCTCTGCTTTCGTAAGAAATCTTCCACACAGAGCTGGATGTAACGATTTTTTTTTATTACTTCTAAGATGATTTTTTTCCAAGGATTTAATGACACATGTGGGAGAAATAACTTTTTTTCAGAGGAACAGGCTACACCTATATAAATGTCTCAATAAGACTCAAAATGGGAGTTCTGATTTTAACACCGGTAGGAGAAATAACTCTCATCTCTTGTTGATCAGATTTCATCCACTGTAATTTTACCTTCTTTTCTTTGGACAAAGAAGCATTTGTTAAGGAAGTGTAATAGGTGTTTCTTTTGTGGCCATTGAGCAAATGGAAGCCTCTGGTATAAAGAGAGCAACAGTGTTCCCATAATTTCAAAGGACTAAGTTCATCTCAGGAGCTCCAGGAAAGGTTTCATTCATTTATCAAGGAAACTCTCCAGGAAAGGTTATAAAAATTTATCAAAGTACTGCGTGTAGCACTCTACCTACTATAGTGAATAATCTCTTACAAATGCTCACTTAGTGGAATAATCTTGACCCAGAGTTGCTATTAATGGGAATATTCTTTGAAGAATTCAAAAAAGCTAGAAGAGTATAAAACCTCTTTATTATTCACTGTCCCTCCCAGAACCCAGTAGGAAACTGATCTAATTCTTTCTTTTCAAGATACCAGGGTACCCTGGTATGATATTCTACTGAGGGACAGTTTGGTGACCAGGAAGTGTCCATAGAACTTAAGGTCAGTTCTCTGCAAGCACAAAGGTGAGGTTGGTAAAGCTCATCTTTCGAATCCCCTTACCTTCTCTTCCGGTGCTTTTGTCCCCGTGTAATGCCCCCGATTTCGAATCTGAGAGACCACCAAGGAGCTGATACCGATGCAAACGCATAAGGGTTTATTTGCAAGCTCGAGCTTCGGCCCAAGTATACCCGACACAGCGGAGCAGGGACTTGGACCCCTAGGTTAAAAGGTGTAGCAGTTTTATAGGGGCCAGTGGCCAATGAGATTGTAACACACACACAACAAGTTGCATAGTCATGTCAGTCCACACGCAGGTGGCCAATTGAATTACAATTTACCCTATAGTAACTGTTTGAACTAGCCTATCACTCTGGTGAGAATTGGCGCGCGAGTTTGGCGGGCAAAAGGCGGGGTTTACATTCTTTGGCGGTTAGGGGTTCCGCATTCCTGTATGAGCCGGTTTCCAGTAAGGGTGTGCTCAGCGGCTTGACTAGGGTGGGGGAGTGTCTTAAGCAATAAGTAGGTCATGTGGGGGTTATACATGAGATGGTGGGTGTAGCACAAAATGGAGTTAGTCTTGCTCTGCTTGCCCAGGGGTAGGGGATTTTTGTTACATTCCATGGGTCCCACACCCATTGTGATACTTTTATGGTTAAAGTGTGACTGATATGCGTGCAGTATTTTACAACCAATTTCAAGTGCACGTTTTAATGAATTTTGGTAATTGCATACAACTGTGCAAACACCACCACAATCAAGGTATATAACGTTCCACCACCGCAAAAAGTTCCCTCATGTCCCATTAACTTGATTCCCTCTCCCCATCCCTGACCCCAGTCAATCATGTATCTATTTTATGTCGCTATAGTTTTATGTCACTATAGTTTCTAGAATTTCATATAAATGGAATCATACACAACGTACTATTTTGTGTTTGATCTTTTTCGCTTAGTGCAAGGTGTCTCAGCTTCAACACTATTGTTGGGCTGCATCGTTCTCTGTTGTGGGCATCTGTCCTGTACATTTTTAGGACGTTGAGCAGAATTTCTGACCTCAACCTATGAGGTGCCAGTATCACTCCCCAGCTGTGGCCATCAAAAACGTCTCCGGGTATTGCGAGCTATTCCCTGGGGGGGGGGGGGGGGGAGGGGGGGGCAAAATCATTCCTGGTTGAGAACTACAGATTTGCCATCATGTTTTTGAGATGTATCCATGTTGTGTCTATGAATCATTCACTCTTTTATTGATGACTAGTATTCCAATCTATGGATATAACAGTTTATTTCTTTAGTCATATGCGGACGGACATTGGGTTATTTCCAGTTCGGGAATATTACAAATAAAGCTACTATGAACTTCCACATATCTATTTTTGTGTGGATATATGTTTCCCTTTTTCTTGGGTAAATACCTATGAGAGGAATTGCTAGATCATATGGTAACTCTGTACCTAGCCTTTCAAGGAAATGCCAGACTGTTTTCTAAAGTGGATGCACCTTGGGGTGCCTGGGTGGCTCACTTAGTTAAGTGTCTGACTTTGGCTCAGGCCGTGGTCTCACGGTTCTTCAGTTCGAGGCCCACGTCGGCCACTGTGCTGACAGCTCGGAGCCTGGAGCCCGCTTAGGATTCTGTGTCTCCCTCTGACTCTGCCCCTCTCCTGCTCACACTCTGTCTCTTCCTCCTTCAAAAACAGATAAACATTAAAAAAAAAAAGAAAGTGGATGCACCATTTTACATTCCCACCATGTTCCACATCTACAACAACAGTTGTTATTGTTCATCACTTTGAGTATAGCCATCCTTATGGGTGCATTGTGGTATCTCGCTGCAGTTATGATTTGCATTTCCCTAATGACTAATAATGCTGAGCATTTTTCATGTCCTTATGGGTCATCTGTATATCTTTGGAGGAATGTTTATTTTGCCTACATTTGCCTACATTTAAATTGGGTTGTCATTTCGGGTTGAGTTGCAAGAGTTCTTTATATATTATTGATGCAAGGGCCCTTTGTCAGATAAATGTTTTGCCAATACTCCCGGGCTGTGGCTTATTTTTTATTTTTTTATTGTTTTTCTTAATTATGTTTTTCAAGGAGAAAACTTTCTTAATCTTGGTGAGTCCATTTCATCATTTTTTTTTTTACACTTTGTGTCTTCAGTGTTCTGTTTAAGAAACTTTTTCTAACCAGGGAGCCTGGGTGGCTCAGTTGGTTAAGCATCTGACTCTTGATTTCGGCTCAGGTCATGATCTCGTGGTTCATGAGTTCAAGCCCCACATTGGGTTCTGTGCTGGCAGTGCAGAGCCTGCTTGGGATTCTCTCTCTCCCAGCTCTCTCTCTGCCCCTCCCCTGCTTGCTCTCTCTTTCTAAACAAACAAACAAACAAACTTAAAGATTTTTTTAAAAAGAAACTGTATCTAAATGTCACAAAAATTTTCCTCTGTTTTCTTCTAGGAGTTTAACTGTTTTAACTCTTACATTTAGATATATGATCCATTTTGAGTTAATCTTTATGTCTGCTGTGCAATACAAGTCAAGGTTCATGTTTTTTCTGTACAGCTGTGTAGTTGTTCCAACATCCTTTGTTGAAAAGACCATCTTTTCTTTATGAAATTACCTTGACACATTTATCAAATATCAATTGACTATATAAGTATAGAAAAGTACTATGTATTCTTGAAAAGAATGTGTATTCTTCCATTTTCATATGTGTTCTTATAAATATGGAGTAAATTGAAGTGACTGATACTTTTGTTCATGTCTAAGTTTTTGCTGATATTTTTTTGGTCTGGTTGTTTGTCAGTTTCTAAGAGAGGGCTGTTAATATCCCCAACTATGATTGAAGAATTGTCTGTTTTCCCCTTTAATTTTATGATTTTTGCTTCACCAATTTTGAAGCCTTTTATTGGGTGAATGCACTTATGATTGTTATGTCCTATTCAATGGATGTTTTTTTGATTATCATCTCTGGTTATACATTTTCTTTTAAAATGAGTTTGGTTGACTATTTTTATAGGTACTCTAGGCTTGTGCTCACTCTGTGCATGGATGTCCCTTCTAAGCTTAATCACAGGGCTGTTGGCTGAGGCTTTGGTTCCTCACCACGTGGTCCTCTCTATAAGGCTGTTCATGACATGCCAGCTGGCTTCCCCCAGAGTGAGTGATCCAAGAAAGAAAGCATGAAAGACCAAGATAGATTTTCAAACCGAATCTCAGGAGTGACATAGCCATCATTTCTGCTATGTTTTGTTTTGTTTTTCATTTGATTTTATCGTTGAAGTATAGTCATCATACAATGTTCTATTTGTTTCAGGTGTACAATATAGTGATTTGACAATTCTATACCTTACTCCGTGCTCGTCATGATAAGTGTCGTCACCATCTGTCATCACACAACACTTGCCTCTCTGTGACTTACCTTATAACTGGACGTTTGTACCTTTTAATCTCCTTCATCTGTTTAGCCCTTCCATCCCCTCCCACCCCCCCTGCCCACCTCTCCTCTGGCAACCACCATTTTGTTCTCTGTATTTAAGTCTTTTTCTGCTACTGTCATCTTGGTCACCCAGATGAATCCTGACATAATTTGAGACTATACATGAGTGCGAAATACTAGGAGGGTGGGGGGTCATTGGGGCTGAGGCTGAATAATTTCTTTTCTGCCCAGTGTTCCCCAGGAGCCCAGAGTTGTCGCACTCAGTTCTTTCTCAGAAGACATTTCGTGAATGTGCACAATAGACAATAGACACTTCTGACTCAGCATTGTGCTAGATCCTCTGGTTGGGGGAGAAGAGTATACGAACTGTAACATTTAGCATAGTGTTAGCTTGCAAATAAGTCATTCATTCAGTTGAGACAATACCACCGTGTCTGTCATTACTGTTAATCTAGGGCACGTCCTCCTATTACTTCCCATTGCAGTAATATCTCAACTGATATCCCTGGCTCCAGACCCTTGAATCCATCCTTTATTTCACTGCCTGATGTATCTTTCTATATGTCTGATTATATGACTCACTTTTATAAAATATTTAAGGTTTCTCTATTGCCTATAGAAAAAGAAATCTAATATCCTTCGAGAATTATTTGAGGTACTTCAAAATTTGACGCACCTGTTTCTAGCTATATCATTCATCACCCTTAACTTTCCCAATGCCGATTATGTCACAGTCTAATTTTTTTTCCCCAAAGAATTATCCACAGAACCTTAATTCCATCAGCTCTGGGAAGGAAGGTTTCATGGCCATATAAGTTTGGGCAGTGCTGTATACTATATTGCCTTCTTAGAAATGTATGCAATGTAGTATGTTAAAAACGCTGAAAAAATACTGTCATCAAGAGGTCTATTCAACATCAATCAATTGCTTCCCAATTTATTTGACTGTGGAACCAACTTCTGAAGACTACTTCTTAGCACCCTGCCCTGCATAAAGTTCTCTCATGGAACGTGTTTGAGGGAAACGCTGCTCTGTCACAGGGTTTATTCGCAGTTTCCTAAATGACCGTATTTTGCTGTTTTGTTTTTGGTTTTGTTTCTGCGTGGGGTGAGGGGGACTCATCTGGTAGTTCTTTCCTGGAAACGGAGACCCTGAAATGCCTTTTTGTCCCCCTTACCAGCCCAGAAAGCTTACTCAGCCTTCAGAGCCCAGCTCATGTTTAATCTCCTATAAAACCTTTTCTGTCACACCGTATGCTTTTTCCTAAAGCAAATGTAATCGATTGCCTGGGTTATCACAGAACTTTTCTTATAACCCTTTCACATTATGTCTCGCATTCTGTTCGTCTGCTTCCTCCCCTGGTAAACTGTGAGCTTGGGGAAGGGGGCCACATCGTATGCATTTTCCTATCTTGAGTGCCTCCCATAGTGCCAGACATTTGAGTGGCATATTCAGGTAATATTCATTGCATGAATACACATGAAATCATTAACCCAATACCAGCTGATATATAATATAATTAAAGACTGCCTTATAGACTGTCTATGAAGCGCTATAAGAATTTTAAAAACCGTAATCCATGAAGACTGACATCATTAAGGAGTTTTATGGGGGAGGTGGGTCTTGAACTAGAGTTTGAAAGACGAGTAGAATTTGTATGAAGTAAACACTCTAATCAAAGACAGAGCCAGGCATCGTCTGGCGTGTTAGTGGGACAGTCAGGGAAAATAATGGATGCTGGAGTAGACAACATTAAAGTCGGGTAGTTAGAGTGGTTTCAGATTATAAAAAGCTTTGAATTCCAGGTACAATAGTTTAAAAGCTGTTGATGAAAGCGGCTAATCAGGCTGAAAGCAGGATTTGGCAGAGATTAGACAAAAACACCAAAACATGTACTGATTTAAATTAAGGTCTGTTATTAGAGTCACCAATTCTGTCATGTTTGTTAACCGGCCCACGCAGTTCACCTATACTGAGCGTTAAGTCTCATGTTTGAATTGCACTGGCTTTCTTTTTCCTAACATAAATTTGGTAATTTACAGATGAAGTAGTATCACGAAAGCAGAATCTTCCTCCCTTCCCCAACTTTTTTTCTTTCTGATAAAATGTTTCTTCCTAAAATTGTTCATTCAAGGAAAGATATTCCTTTACAGAGAAGGAAAACTCAAATGGACATTCATCTATCTCTCTTTAGCTCCGACTCGTTAAAATAATGTGAAATTAGTTTGTAGCCATTGTACTGAGTTTTTGATACACCTATTATCAAAAAATGTTTTTTTTTTCTTTTAATTAGATGGGTAGCTCCAGGAGAACATTTCAAATCTAATAATTGGATTTTGGGTTGGCTTATTGTGGGAATTGCCTAAATTTTTGAGTGCTTCTGAATGAAGTTTCTTAAACTTTTTCAATCTAAGTTTTACTTTACTGGCTTTGATGACTCCAAATCTGCTTTCTTATTTCTAAATCAAACTTTGACTTTTGATATCTTCAAGGAATGTTATGAAGAAATACATATTATTTTGTTTTATTTTTTATTGAGATATAATTGACCTATAACATTAGATTAATTTCACTGTACAACGTAGTGATTTGATATTTTGTATATACTGGGAAATGATCGCCACAATCAGTCTGGTTAACATCTATCACCACACATAATTGAAGTGTTTTTTCTTGCGATGAGAACTTTTAAGATCTACTCTCTTAGTAGCTTTCAAATGTACAAGACGGGCAAATTAAAGTACATGGGAAGGCCCTAAAGACAAGCTGGTTCTGTCTAGCAGCTTGCCTTAAACCAGCATAGAACCAAAGGTTTCTGTAGATTCTATCAGATTATTTTCCTTGTCAGATTTCTGGTGCACTGGGTATTTCAGAGAGGTAAAATAAATTTTAAAAATTACTAGAAAGTAACTTTAAAGGCAAATAAAATTGGGGCTCCCGGGGGGCTCTGTGGGTTAAGCACCCAACTCTTTGATCTTGGCTCAGGTCACGATCTCAGGGTTGGGGAGATCATATTGACAACAGAGTCTGCTTGAGATTGGCTCACTCTCCCTCACTCTCTGCCCCTTCCCCCCTCTCAAAATAAACAAACTAACTCACTAAATAAATAAAATTTGAGATTAAGGAATAGTTAGTCCAAATCTGCCATTCTGCTCAAATGTCACACAAGGGACAGACATTGATGGCAGATTAGATGACTCTTCCGGCTCTAATGCAGCCCCTGGCCTTACCTCCCCATGGGTTGGCTCTGGGTGGAGTGGGAGTGGGGGGAGTATGGACTCGCGCCTCACCCTTCCACCCTGATCTCTGGGAGTGGGCAGGACTTTAGTCCTCTGAGGCATTGGACGCTCCCTGGCCTCTTGGCGGTGTCCGGAGTGACCCTCCCAGTGGAGGACAGTGCCGCCTCGTGGCTTCAGGCTTATAGCTCTTTGACACACCAGCGAGATGCGCCTGGCCCTTCGTGCTTCTCCTGAAACACTCCAGGTGGCCCCAAGCCAACCCACTGTCGTTTCCAGATCCCAGCGACCCATCCCCCGCTGGGGTCACCGCTGTAACTAGAGTGTCTGAAGAGCAGGTTTCAGTAGGTGAGAATGTATGTAGGTCCCCTCCCTGGGGCGGATCCCTCATAGTCCCATTGTGTGCCCACATCACAGACCCCACCCCCCTCCAAAGCCCTGGCATCTATGGAGGCCTTTGCTGGCCGATTTGGGGACATTAGTAGGGACCACACACCCTTGGTGAGAAAGGCTTCTCTAGAGATCAGAGAGGATACCCTGCAGTACAAAACCTCATCCCCCCAGTCACTTCTCTTCCTCTGCTTGTGGGTCCACATTGAAGCCAAATGCTCTTTCCCTAAAATGCTTAAACAAGCAAACTGTTTTGGTGAGTCTTTTGAGGAAAACACACTTTCCTAAATTTAACACACTTGCTCTATAATGTTACATTGCTAAACAATAATTACATTAGATAGTTAAAAATTGAGCTAGGTAGAGAGACAGGTTGAATGGACCCTCTGTAGTAGCTGAGTACCAGCCCAGTTGGCAGAATTTGGGATTGCAGAAATTCTTGGGTATAAATCAAGGAGAGTCTTTTTCTTGCCTAAAACGTGGAAATGATTTCATCCCTTAAAAATTGTTTTGGGTGTGTCTGGTGGCTCATTCAGTTAAGCATCCAACTCTTCATCTTGGTTCAGGTCATGATCTCACGGTTGTGGGTTCGAGCCATGCATGGGGCTCAGTGCTGGCAGTGTGGAGCCTGCTTGGGATTCTCTTTCTGTGTCTCTTTGCCCCTTCCCTGCTCTCTCTCTCTCTCTCCCTCTCTCAAAGTAAATAAATAAACTTTAATGAAACAAAAAAAAAAATAAAAATTCACTTTGCAATAAGCTTGTCGTTTGAGAGCCTAGAGCATTTACACGGATGCGAAAAAAGGCTTCCATTTTCTTTTCATTCACCTGTTTTTCTCCCTTTCTCTTAAAAATGCCTCCTGCCTCTGTTTCTCTAATTAATTAATTTTCAGGATAGCTAACATAGTATTCTGATTTCAGGTGCACAATGTAGTGATTCAACGATTCTGTGCCTTACTCAGTGCTCATCATAAGTGTACCTAATCTCTTTAACCTATTTCACACATCCCCTTCTCCCCCCAACCTGTGGGGTAGCTGTCACCTGTGGTAGCTATCACTATGTTCTCTGTAGTTGAGAGTCTGTTTTGGGGCACCTGGATGGCTCAGTCAGTTGAGCGTCTGACTCTTGATTTCAGCTCAGTTCACGATCTCACAGTCACAGGATCGAGCCCTGCGTCTGGCTCTGCAATGACAGTGTGGAGCTGTTTGGGATTCTCTCTCCCTCTCTCTCTCTCTCTCTCTACCCCTTCCTGAGTTACATGCTCTATCTCTCTCAAGGTAAATAAAATGTTAAAAAGAAATAAATTCCCCCAAATGATTCAAATATCTAGTTCAAGTTTGCATCAGTAACTCAGGTCCTGCTCACCCATTAAAAAAAAAAAGTGTTTTTTGGTGTGTGTCTTTTGTTCGTTGTTCATTTGTTTTGTTCCTTAAATTCCATATATTAGCGAATCATACGCTATTTGTCATTCTCTGACTGACGTTACACTTAGCATAGTACTCTCTAGATCCATCCATGTCATTGCAAATGGCAAGATTTCATTATTTTTTATGGCACGCGCATATACCACTTGTTCCTTATCCATTCATCTGTTGATAGACCATTTCATAGTTTGGCTACTGTAAATAATCCTGAGATAAATATAGGGGTGCATGTATCCCTTTGAATTAGTGTTTTTGTAGATTTGGGGTAAAACCCAGTAGTGTGTTTAATGGGTCATAGGGTAGCTCTATTTTTAACTTCTTTTTAATGTTTATTTTTGAGAGAGAGAGAGAGAGAGAGAGAGAGAGAGAGAGAGAGAGAGACAGAGCGTGACTGGGGGAGGGGCAGAGAGAGAGGGAGACACAGAATCCAAAGCAGGCTCCAGGCTCCAAGCTGTCATCACAGAGCCCGACGCGGGGCTCGAACTCACGAACCGCGAGATCGTGACCTGAGCTGAAGTCGGACGCTTAACCAACTGAGCCACTCAAGCGCTCTCTATTTTTCACTCAAGCGCTCTCCATTTTTAACCTTTTAAGGAACCTCGATGCTGTTTTCCAGAGTGGCTGTACCAGTTTGCATTTCCACTAACGGTACAACAGGGTTCCTTTTTCTCCACATCCTCTCTAACACCTGTTGTTTCTTTTGTTTTTGTGTTTAGTCATTCTGACATGTGTCAGGTGATATCTCATTGCAGTTTTGATTTGCATTTTCCTGATGTTAAGTGATGAATAATATCTTTTCATGTGTCTGTTGGCCATTTGTATGTTTTCTTTGGAGAAATTTTTTTAACGTTTATTTATTTTTGAGAGATAGAGAGAGACAGAGCATGAGCAGGGGAAGACTAGAGAGAGAGGGAGACACAGAATCCGAAGCAGGCTCCAGGCTCCGAGCTGTCAGCACAGAGCCCGACGCGGGGCTCGAACCCATGAACCGTGAGATCATGCCCTGAGCCTAAGTCAGTTGCTCAACCGACTGAGCCACCGGGTGCCTCAATTCTTTACATATTTTGAATATTAAGCCTTTATCGGATATGTCATTTGCAAATATCTTCTCGCATTCCAAAGGTTGTCTTTTAGTTTTGTTGATTGTTTCCTTCACTGTGAAGAAGCTTTTAATTTTTTTTAATGTTTATTTATGTTGAGAGAGAGAAAGTGTGAACAGGGCAAGGGCAGAGAGGGAGGGGGCACCCCAGAAGCTTTTAATTTTGGTAAGTCCCAATAGTTTATTTTCGCTTTTGTTCCCGTGCCTCAGGGGACATATCTAGAAAAAAGCTGCTACGGCTGATGTTAAAGAAGGTACTGCCTTTGTTCTCCGCTAGGATTTTTACGGTTTCAGGTCTCACGTGTAGGTCTTTAATCCATTTTGAGTTTATTTTTGTATATGGTGTAGAAAGTGGTCCAGTTTCATTCTTTTGCATGCTGTTGTCCACGGTTTTCCCGGCACCATTTGTTGAAGAGACTGTCCTTTTCCCATTGTATATGCTTGCCTCTTTTCTCAAAGCTTAATTGACCATAGAATAGCGGGTTTATTTCTGGATCTCCTATTCTATTCTGTTGTTCTATGTGTCTATTTGTATGCCAGTAACGTGCTGTTTTGATTACCATAGCTTTGTAATACCACTTTCACTCTTGAATTGTGATACCTCATTTTGTTTTTCTTGGTCAAGATTACGTTGGCTATTCAGAGTCCTTTGAGTTTCCGTATAAATTTTAGTATTGTTTTTTTCTAGCCTTGTGCAAAAGGCCATCGGTATCTTGATAGGGATTACATTAAATCTCTGAATTGCTTTGGGTAGCATAGACGTTTTAAAAATGTTTGTTCCTCCAACCCATGAGCATGGAATGTCTTTCCGTTTCTTTGCTGTGTCTTGAATTTTCTTTCATCAGTGTTTCATTGTTTTCAGGGTACTGGTATTTTACCTTTTTAGTTAAATTTATTTCTAGGTATCCTATTATTTTTGGTGCAATCGTAAATGGGAATATTTTCTTAATTGCTTTTTCAGCTGCTTCATTATTGATGTAGAGAAATGCAGCAGATTTCTGTATATTGATTTTGTATCCTGTAACTTTACTGAATTCATTTCTTAATTCCGGTAGTCTTTTGATGGAATCTTTAGGGTTTTCTCTATGTGGTATCATGTCATCTGTTTTATTTCTTCTTTACTTATTTTGATGCCTTTTTTTTTTATCTCATTGCTGTATATATCACTATCCAGTTTTTCCTTTATGTGTGTTAATAGTTGCTTTTGTATTTGGGGGTTGTATATTGGGTGCATAAACATTTACAATTTTTATATCTTCTTGTTGGATTGTCCCCAGTATGATTATGTGGTATCCTTCTTTGTCTCTTGTTATGGTCTTTGTTTTATAGTCTGTTTTATCAGGGCACCTGGGTGGCTCAGTCTGTTAAGCGTCTGGCTCTTGATTTCGGCTCAGGTCACAATCTCGCAGTTCTTGGGACCGGGCCCCGTGTTGGGTTATGTGCCGACTGCACAGAGACTGTATGGATTCTTTCTCTGCCCCTCTCTCTGTCTCAAAATTAATAAATACACATTAAAAAAGTAAAGTCTGCTTTGTCCAATATAAGTATTGTTACCCCAGCTTTCTTTTCAATTCCACTTACACAATAAATGTTTTTGCACCCCCTCATTTTCAATGTGAATGTGTCTTTAGGTCTGAAATGAGTCTGTTGTAGGCAGTGCATAGGTGAGCCTTGCTTTTTTATGCATTCAGTCACCCCTATGTCTTTTCATCAGGGCATTTAGTCCATTCACATTCAAAGTAATTATTTATAGGTATGTACTTACTGCCATTTTGTTAGATGTTTTATGCGTGCTTTTGTGGGTCTTCTCTGTTCCTTTGTTCTCTCGATCTATTTTCTTGTGGCTTGTTGGCTTTCTTTAGTGATACACTTGGACTCCTTTCTCTTTATGTTTTGCATAACTATTATAGGTTTTTGATTTGTGGTAATCCTTTAGTTTATATATAGTGTCCTAGGCATATAGCAGTCTAAAATGATGGTTATTTAAGGTTGAACCCATTTTCAAAGCACTGACGTTTTACTCCCCGCCCCCACCCCTTCTACTCTTTAATCTTTTTTGAATTATTTGACTGATTTTTGACTAATTTTTATGTTTATACTCAATTTCACTGCTTTTGTACTTTAAGCTCTCTACTGGTTTGACACGTGATTAATTTACTACTATTATTATTTTTATATGTACCTGTGAAAGTTTTTCTATTCCTACTTTTCTTTTTTTTTTTTTATTTAAAAAAAAATTTTTTTTAAGTTTATTTATTTTTAACAGGGACAGAGAGCGAGCATGAGCTGGGGAGGGGCAGAGAGAGAGAGGGAGACACAGACTCCGAAGCAGGCTCCAGGCTCCGAGCTATCAGCACAGAGCCTGATGCAGGGCTCGAACTCACAAACTGTGAGATCGTGACCTGGGCCGAAGTCGGATGCTTAACCGACTGAGCCACCCAGGCGCCCCTCTGTTCCTACTTTTCTTACGTTTGCTTATGGTCTTTTCTTTCCACTCAAAGAATCCCTTAACATTTCTCTTAAGGCTGATCTGGTAGTGATGAATTCCATTAACTGTTGTCAGGAAACTATCTCTCTGTCTCTTCTGAATGCTATCCTTGCTGGTTCAAGTATTCATGGTTGTAGTTTTGTTTTGTTTTGTTTTGTTTTGTTTTGTTTTTTCCTTTCATCACTCTGAATGTTTCACGCCATTCCCCTCTGGCCTGCAAAGTTTCTGCTGGAAAAGCCACTGATAGTTTTATGGGGTTTCCCTGGTATGTAACTGTTTTCTTTTCTCTTTCTGCTTTTAAAGTTCTCTCTTTAACACTATTTTTTTGCCAGTTTAATTATTATGTGTCTTGGTGTGAACCTTCTTGGGTTGATTTTGTTGGGGGCTCTCTGTGCCTCCTGGATCTTGATTTCTGTTTCCTTCTTTAGATAAGGTAAGTTTTCAGCTATTATTTCTTCAAGTAAATTTTCTGTCCCCTTTTCTTTCTCTTCTCCTTCTGGGATCCCTATAATGTGAACATTATTATGCTTATTGATGTCACTGAGTTTCCTTAACCTCTTCTCATTTTTTATTATTCTTTCTTTTCTTTCTGTTACTCAGCTTGGTTGTTTTCCGTTGTTCTGTCTTGCAGATTGCTGATTCATTCTTTTGCTTCCTTTGGTCTACTATTTATTCCCTCTAATGTATTCTTAATTTCAGTTAGTGATTTCTTCATCTCTGATTGGTTCTTTTTATATTTTCTTTCTCTGTTGAGGGTCACACCGAGATCCTCCACTCTTTTCAAGTCCATTGAGTATCTTTATGACCATTTCTTTAAATTCTCTCATAACTCTCTAGATGTAGCTGGCATAAATAATATGATTTAAGAAAGCTCTTTTTGAAAAGCAGAAGCACCTTGATAAGCTGCTCCCTACCCCTTCTATTCATGCAACCATACGAAATGAAAAATTCTTAATTGGATTGTCAGAGTTCAGTTTGGATATCTTTGATGATTTCCTGATTATTTTGGCAAGGCAGAATATCATAGTTACTCTCAAAAGTATGAATCTTGGGACGCTTGGCTGGCTTAGTCAGTAGAGCTTTCAACTCTTGATCTTGGTGTTGGGAGTTCAAGCTCCACGTTGGGTGTAGAGATTATTTAAAAATAAAATCTTTTAAAAAGTATGTGATTCTCTGAGTATCTATTGTTTGATATTGTTTCAGAAAAGAAATTGCTATAATAGTTCATCTTTGAGTGTCAATAGCTGAGTTAAATCTTCTATTTCACTTTACTCTCTGATCAAAATAGTGTCCCTGGACTAAGCTGACTGTTATACTGTGAATGCTTTGCTAAGATAGCCAAGTCTATTTCTTGAGTTTTGCTCTTGCCTACAAGATCATTCAAGTGTCTCGTATTTCCTATCCTAAGTGATGGATTGTTAGTTGTCTTTCTTCGTTGAATGCAGTTTGTCTTTTTCCTTCATTTCAGTTTTGTTAGAGTCAGCAGCAAATGAAGCTTACCAAAGCTAACACTCTTCTTTCTAATACCAACTATAACAACAACAACAATAAAGATCCACAGATGGAAGGGATATCTTATTTATCTAAGATCTGGCAAGTTTGGAGACACAGTTATGGTGACACACGTGACTGTCTTTTGTTCCCCTTTACCAGATCCATTTGTTGGATGCTATACTTAGGGATCGGTTGGAGGTCAACCTAGAAGCAGAGGAGCAGAACAGAACTTTCTTATGTCTCCTATCATCTGATAGTTTATAGATATAGTCTGAGTGGCTTTTATTATTTAAAAAAGGGCAGTGAATATTCTTCAAATTCACATGTTTTATAGATTTAAATGATATGTTTTCTTCTGCTACTTTTATATTTTAATTTTTTTCCAGCTTTATTTTTTTATCTCAGGACTTCTTTATACTCTTAAAATTATTGAGGACCCCTAAAAGCTTTTGTTCATGTAGGTTATGTATATCAGTGTTGGCCATATTAAAGATTAAAACTGAGAAACTTATAGTATATTTATATATTTAAAAAGAATATTGTTGGGATGAGCACAGGGTGTTGCGTGTAAGCAGTGAATCATGGGAATCTACCACTGAAACCAAGAGCACACCGTATACACTTTGTGTTATATAACATGACAGTAAATTATATTAAAAAAAAAAGAACTGGGGTACCTGGGTGGCTCAGTCAGTTAAGTGTCTGACTTCAGCTCAAGTCATGATCAAGTCACTTGTGAATTCGAGCCCTGTGTCAGGCTCTGTGCTGGCTGCTCAGAGCCTGGAGCCTGCTTCACATTCTGTCTCTGTCTCTGTCTCTCTCTCTCTCTCCCCTTCCTCTGCTCACGCTCTCGCTCTCTCTCTCTGACTCTCTCAAAATTAATAAACATTAACAAATAAAATAGAATAAAATAATTGAAATAAAATTAGAAATAATAAAAATTAAAAATTTTAAAAAGAATATTAAATCTATTACATATTAATATATACCTTTTCAAATGCAAATAACTGTCTTTCTCAAAACAAAAATTAAAATTTAGTGGGAAGTATATTGTTATTTTACACCTTTGCAAATCTTTCCAATATCTGGCTTCACAAAAGACACATTAGGTAGCCTCTGAAAAACTCCATAACACACACATAGGAGAATAAGAGTAAAAATGACAAATGATGCCTTAGTATTTTTATGAAAATTGTTTTTCATCTTGTGGGCTCTCTGAAAGGTTCTCAATAGCCTCTAGTGGTCCTCAGGCCACACATTGAGAACTGTTGTTTTCATCCAGTTGGTGTATGATGGAAGATACATTGTTTTCTAAATAACCAACTTTTCCCCCAACACAAGATTTGAATTGCCATCAGTATTTGCTCAATGTAAAACACACACACATACACACACACACATACACACACACACACACACACACAGAGTATTTGCACCACTCTTCTATTTTAGGTTGATATTATATTATTTTAATACCAGCAATATAAATTCCACTTCTCATCCTCACTTCCTTTCATTTTAGTAGGTTTTTTTTTATCTCCAGAACTCTGTTGAAACAACTTTTATCAAGTATACCAAAAAACTGCATATTGCCAAAGCCAACAGCCCATTCTCTGTCATTATTTTCACTTTTCGAATGTGTTTGCCACGATGGACCATTTCCTCCCTTTTGAAGCATTTTGTTTTCCTGGCTTCCATGATACTATACTGACATGGTTCTTTCTATGTCAGTAGCTACATACTCTCAGTGTGATTTGATGGATTATCCTCTCTTATATGATTTCTAACTGTTAAAATGGTTACGTTACATCCTGGGACAACTTCTCTATCTACACTCTCTCCTTGGACGCTGCAAGCAATCCTAGAACTTAAAATTCTATCTAAAAGCCAGTGACTCAAATTTTCAACTCAAAGGAATAACCATGACAATCGTAAAGAAACAAACAAACGAACGAACAAATGAGAATAAAGCGTAAGAATTACACTACCAGGTATTGGGACCTATTATAAAACTATAGTGATTGAAACCGTGCAGAAATAGATAAACTGTTTAATGGGACAGAATGGAGTAAAAATATATATATATATATATATACCTACATATATATAGTCACCTGTGTCATGACAAAATGACACCATAGTACATTAGGAAAAGGACACTTTTTAAAATAAGTGGTGGTGGCTCGATCAGATATCCAAGTGGGGAAAATAGATCTTATTTCACATCATATACAAAACTAAATTTTAGAGGGGTGCCTGGTGACTCAGTTGGTTAAGCGTGTGACGTTTCCATTAAGAGAATTAAGAGGTAACTTACTAAACGGGACATATTTGTGAGACACACAACTAACACGTGACTAGCATTGAGAATAAAGAACTCTCACAGATTAATAAAATGATTGGTAACAAGAAAGAAATATAGGCAAACGATTTAAACAGACACATCACAAAAGAGATGATCCAATGGCCAGGAAAAAGAAGAAAACTTGCTCAACTTCATTAGTCATGAGGGAATGCAAATTACAACCACAATAAAATACCATATACCCACTAGAATGGCTAAAACAATCAAAAGCAAAAAGTACATTTAAAAGAGAATGGTTAGTGAGGATACAGAGCACTGCTATTTTCAAACTACGCTAGCATGGGAATTTTTTTTTATTAAAAAAAATTTTTTTTAATGTTTATTTATTTTTGAGACAGAGAGAGACAGAGCATGAATGGGGGAGGGTCAGAGAGAGAGGGAGACACAGAATCCAAAACAGGCTCCAGGCTCTGAGAAGTCAGCACAGAGCCCGACGCGGGGCTCGAACTCACGGACCGCGAGATCATGACCTGAGCCGAAGTCGGCAGCTTAACCGAATGAGCCACCCAGGCGCCCCTAGCATGGGTATTAACTAGCATGGGTGTTCATTGCTTTAAACACTTTGAAAACTGTTTGATAGTATCTAGTAAAACCATAAATTCATACCCTGTGACTCAGCAATTCCACTCCTAGGTAAATACCCAAAGGAAATTCATACAGAAGTTAAAGTCAAAGCCAATACTAAAATATTAATAACAGACAAAAGTACCGAGCGCACGCAAATTACTCAAATTCTCATGACCGGTAGAGTGAATAAATGTGGAAAATTCACCAATGTAATACTATATTGCAATAAAAATGATTGGCAATACATATGGATCTCACAGACATGTTGAGCAAAAGAAACCAGACACAAAATATATTCTCTATGATTTTCTTAATCTAAAGTACAAAACCAGACATATGAGCCAATGTATGCTGCTTAGATATCAAGACAGTGATTGTCCTTTGGGAATGAGAAGACTGGGTGGGGCCACATGGCATACGTCTGTACACGAGTCATGCTCTGTTTCTTGATCTTGGTGTTGGTTACACAGGAATGCTTGAAAATGTATTGAGAAGTTATGTACACTTTAATGAATGTGTATGATACTACAATAAAGGATTGTTTTAAACGTACATCTCTGGTCCTAACCTCCACTTTAGATATCACTGCTTGCTCATCATCTCTGCTTAGGTATCTAATGGGCATAGCAATCTGGCCATGAGCAAACAGAACTATTGAATTCTTTCCACCTTCCCCTCTTTCAAACCCATTCTCTCCAAACATTTCCCATTTTAGTAAATTTTGCTTAAGCAAAAAACCTGGTAGATGTTCTTGGTTTTTTTTTTCTTCATAGTGCACATCCAATCTTTCAATAAGTCCTCTTGGTTCAAATTCCAGAACGTATCCGATTTATGACTACTTCTCACCAATGTTAAAATATTACTCTAGGACACCACCATCTTGTGGACCTTGCTCCAGCTCTCTAGCTAGTTTTCCTGCTTTTATACCTGCTCTTCCCTATCCCACAGTGGATCTTTCTAAAGAGTAAATCACATCATATGACTTAAAACCTGCTACTTACTGTCTTTTTGCAGTACTAAAATAGCTGTAGTTGAGTGAAAACTTTCCTTTTCTAGCTAAGAATCCCACCTAACAAATAGGGAAAGAGTGAAGGATTAGAAAATCAATAGTGTGCAACATTTAATGAGAAAATTGATTTAGGAAACAATCTTTAAAGGATGAAAGCATTGAGTGAAGGATTTATGGGGGACTTTACAATGGAGGGATCAGGCTGCCATCACATGAGTCTATTGATCAATCACTAAAAATTATACCCAGAAATTGAGTGTCTTCTCAAGATTAAAAACACAGCACAGCATATATATATATATATATATATATATATATATATATATATATATACACTTAAAAGTTGAACTTGAATCTCATTAAGGACTAGCTTCCATTTAAAGAAATATGGGAACTAGATGAACAAATTAAACAGCATCACAAGGAAGTGAATCCACTATATTGGGGCATTCTCCAGTCAAATGGACTTACATTCTTTTACAACTCAATGACATGAAGAAAAGGAGCCGGGGGAGGGTGCATGGGTGGCTCAGTAGGTTGAGCGTCTAACTCTTGATTTCAGCTCAGGTCATGATCTCAGGGTCCTGGGAGGGAACCCCATGTCTGACTCTGCACTGAGCATGGAGCCTTCTTAAGGTTCTCTCTCTTCTTCTCCCTTTACCCCTCCCCTGCTTGTGTGTGCACATTCTCTCTCTCTCTCTCTCTCTCTCTCTCTCTCTCTCTCTCAAAAAAAAGGGGGTTTTGCTTTAGCATGAAAAAAGAAGAACAATGAACATAATGTGCAGAACTTATGTGGATCCTGCTCTGAATAGACCAATGGTGAAAAGCTATTTGTGACATAATTGGATAAATTTGATTATAGATTATTTATTATATGACACCAAAGACTTAATTGTTACCAATGTTAGGTGTGATAATGGCTTTGTAGCTATGTAAGAAAATATCCATACTTTTCAGAGATGCATACTGAATTATGTACATAGAGATGAAGTGATATGAAGCCTGGGAGATTTGCTTAAAATACTTAAAGAAAAAGGCACAGATGAAGCAATATGATGAAATATTGATAATTAATGAATTTGGATGATGGTCATATGGCATTTATTGTATCATTCTTGTTATTGAATATATTTTTTAGATTTTTTAACATAAAAAACAAATCGCTGACGGCTACCCAAATCTTGTAAGATGTATATGTTTGTTTACTTCTCTGAATCATCTCTCTTGTATCGTTCCCCCCCACCCCATTCACTAACTTCAGCCATTCTGCTAATCATTTTGCTTTTGAACACATGCACACAGCTCTCTTCTGTTTCAGAGTATTTGAATTTGTTGGCTTTTTTTCTGTTTGAAGTGTTCTTCCTCCAAATAATCCCATGGCTACTCCTCTTTCCAACATTGGGGATGCAACTCAAATATTACCTGCTTGGAGAGATTGTCCTCAACCATCCTAGCTAAAGAAGAAGATCAGATGATTGTTCAGCAAATGTTTACTACCTACTCCTTTTCCACTGGAGGGGTATATTTCCTTTCTCCAATGTTGTTGGGCTTGGCCACGTGAATTGTTATAATCAATTTGGCCAGTTGGATATGAGCAGATATAAACAAGCAGACTTGAAATGTGTTTGCATTGAGGCACTCTTACCCTTTTTGAGAGAGCCATGGAAAGAGATTTCTCAGGGTAGCTGCTGCCCCTTCGTTATCGATCTCGTTACTAATAGCTCTAAAGTACTATACAGATATTTGTTGTAATTGTCAAAATCTATCACAGTGACTGGCAAGTAATAGGTGTTCAATAACATTTTATTGAGTAAATGAATCGAAATCAGGCCACGAAGATTTGGAAAGGGCTTGGTTTAGGATCTTTTTGGCCATCTTTTAGGGCCTCTAATTATAGTACAGAATCCTATGTATTGGGAGGCAGGATTTCAAAAAAAAAAAACACAACCTATCAACCAGAGCAAAAGGTCATATTTCATGGCTGGTCATAGTTTGCCTTATGAACTTTATTTACCCACTACAAACCTTCTCAAAGCCTTGCTGTGGAGAAATATAGTTTCCTTCTACCAAGGGAATTTCTGCGCCTGCTAGAAATGGCTGGAAGAGGAAAGAAAATGTAGGTATAAATAAGGGTAGGTCTTTCCATGACTTAGTTCTCTTATGATTTGTATTTTCTATCTTAATGAAAAATTTTACAGCCGCCACAGAACAAGGAACACCATGTCCCTTATTTTACAATTTATGAAGTTTTCATATATTTTGACCTAATTTTTTCCTCTGCGATATTGAGATATTGTATTGTGAAGTCATAGACACTATTACTTTTGACCTTTAGGAAAGTTGTGTCCAGGAGTCAGGTCCCCCACATGAGTGAATGATGAGAAGTTGCCTATATTTCCCATGAATCTCTGTTCATTCCAGAAGGACAGGAGAAGAGAGAGGTAGATAATGAGGTTTTATTGCTCCGATTGAGCTACTTAGTCAACCTCACACATCGTGGGTGAGTATGAAGGGCAAACAAAGTTTATACCTTGTATGTGCTAAAATTATAATATGGGCTAATGCATCATACATTTACAGTTATGATTATTTTCAAATATAATCCTTGGGTATCATGCTTTACTTCGAAGTTTAGTTTACTATCTCTTATGATTGTGTACCATGGCCTATTTCAATCAGTTACTAGTAATTGTTGTTGTGCTTTCATAGCATTCTAAATCTGGTTTGTTTGTTGATTCTAAATGCCATCCCAGGGAAGTCCTCAGTTCTCTTTATTTAATATGATAATTGGTCTGTTTATCTGTGTGCATTTCTTACCATTTTACCTTCCTCCTCTGCTCCCTACAAGCCCTTTCCCTCTAGAGTTATTATTATTCTGAAATTTAGTGTATATCCCAATCTAACGTCCCTTTATACGTTGCTCACTAGAGTCTGTTTTTAAATTTTTATTTGCTTATTTTGAGATAGAGAGAGTGCAGAGGAGGGCCAGAGAGAATGGGAGAGAGAGAAAATCCCAAGCAGGCTCTGCAAGATCAGTGCAGGGGCTTGATCTCACGAACTGTGAGATCATGACCTGAGCTGAAATCGAGAGTTCGACGCTTAACTGACTGAGTCACCCAGGCGCCCCTAGAGTCTTTATACATTCTAAAGTATATTTATGGAACACTTGTTACAGAGCACTGCTGGAGACTGGATTTTGAAAAACAAACAAAACAAACAAACAAAAAAATAAGAGTTTTGGTCTTCCATTACTGGGTCTTTTCCAATATGTCTTTTTGGTTAAAACTTTAATGCTTTTCTGGGCCTATCACCTATGCTAATCTTCTTTTAGTTACTAGAAGTTCCTTGCTGAGATTTCTTCCTTAATATTTATATGGTATATCCCCCAAATTAATCAATGATCGTGTGAGTCAGGAAAAAAGTTGTGCCGAGTGTGAATGCAGGCCTGAGTTGCGGGCTACGATGGGGAGGAATGATAGTGTATTTTAGAATAACCTATAGCTGCTAGTGAATATATAGCTATTTCCTATGGACTCTACTACAGGGCTTGGCTGTGGACCTACCCCAGGACTGTTCCATGATATCTTGGTAGAAGATCAACCTTTAGTTGCCATCAAGGTTTTCAGAGTTTTGAAAGGCTTAGGTCCATTGATGATGTCTAGGAGAAGTATTGTGTTTCCTAGGCTATCAACACGTCGACTCTTCTCAATTTAACCTTTTTGAAAACAAACTCTAGATTAACTCATATCAGAAGCTATGAATTCTATTTCTGACTCTGTCAATAGCTAGTTATTTCCTCTTTGGCCATTCTTTTCTGTGAAATGAGGAATGAACTCCAACACAAATTCCAGCGATGGTATTTCATGATTCTATGACTATGTAATGAGCCCTGGGAAGATGCTAGTTATTGTATATATTTACATGGCACGTACAATCCGAGTTAAAGAACACTGACAATGGAAAGCCATGGCTAAAGAAGTTAGATACCATAAGAAGTCAGAAATTTATCACTGCCCTCTGTAGTCATTTTAATAAATGATTTGAACCTTAAATACATGTGTATCTCTTTAGTTATACAACTGCTCAATAATCAAGCATAAATGCCCTGCGGTAATTAGGCAGTGTGCTTCTAGCTGTGGGATCATAAGATATGAAAATTGGGATGGTTAATTATTGCTACAGTAATTGAAGAATGACATACCCTGATTAGTTTTTTTTAAACTGTGCCTTTTTTCCTCTTTAAGAAAACAATGAGTAAGAGCTTTTATTGCAGATAGAAGAGAAAGCATATCAGATTTTCAAACCCTTCCAAAGGGTTTCATTAAAGGAAATATGTCACCTTAGAAATGGCAAAAAAAAGACTTGGTCACAAGAAAATGGAGAATCTGAATGCTCTAGTTACTTAAAATATCCAGCCACAATGAAGCAGAACTGATCTAAAGTCTGAATGACCCAGCAAGTCACAATGAAGCAGAACTGATCTAAAGTCTGAATGACCCAGCAAAGTAGAAGCTAGGATTGTCTCCCTCAACAAAGCGTAAACAAGTCTTCTATGCTGATAGCTGAGACCTTGTCTCTTTCCCTCCTTTTCCCAATAAGTATCTGAGGGCAATTTTGGTGCTGTTAAAAAGGCCCATTGCCCAGAAAATCTTACCCAACCTATTCTTTAAGGCTCAGTTCAAGTCTTATCTGTTGTGAAGCATTTTTGGGTGAATTCTCCCTTCTTTACTCCTTTTTTTTTTTTTTGCATTTATTATGTGTGTCACACAAATGAGATCTTATTGTTTAGTTCTGATCTCACAGACTAGCATTTTAGTATATAGTCTCTCATTCTTTATATAGTTTATGAGCGTGTCGTGTCTCTCAGCTAGTTTTCAAGTACCTCAAGAATAAGATTCCCTTTCTCTACTCCTATGATTCCCCACAACATCTAGCATGATTCTGGGCACATAGAAGGTACTTGATTAAGTGATTGATTAATCAATGTGGTTTGATGAAAAATGATTCCAAGTCACATGGACTGTGTGCAAATTTGAGAAAACAAATGTGACACTTGGATGTCTTGAAAGATGTGCCATTATGATGCCTGATTAATGGATAAACTTTATTTAATTCATCATTTTCTCACCATTTGCCAACAGGCATACAATATCGACATTAGTGTAGCAGAAAATTTTGTTTTAGGAGCAGCAGTGTCACTAATAATATAAAATAAAATGTGATCAGACTTGGTCAAGCTGAATTTTTTTTTTTTTTGCTTGCCAGGGTATTCGTGTTAATTTTTACAAAATTTTAAATATCTATATATTTTTAGTTTCAATATAAGTTCATTTGGTCCACTTTAAAAATCCTTTCTCTTGGGGTGCCTGGGTGGCTCAGTCGGTTGAGCGTCCGACTTTGGTTCAGGTCACGATCTCACGGTTTGTGGGTTCAAGACCCGCGTCAGCTGACAACTCAGAGCCTGGAGCCTGCTTCAGATTCTGTGTCTCCCTCTCTCTCTGTCCCTCCCCCTACTACCCACCCTGAAATATAAATAAACATTGACAAAATTAAAAAAAATAAAAATAAATAAAAATCCTTTCTCTACAAATGTAACAGAGCTATAATCTCATGGTCATTAGCTTATATATTATGATAGGGTTTGCAATGGTTAATTTTATGTGTCAACCCTGACTTCTATAATGTCTCAGCTGTACTTGACCTTGTAAAGAAGAACGACCCTTGTCTGACCCCCACCTTGCTTTAGGCTGGCTGAGCGCAATGTCACATCAGAACTAGGTAACCCAATTAGAGCCCAATTTGATGTAAATTTCATATACCAGTTCTCATATTCCAGTTCTTCCTTGCTTTCCTGACACTGACTCCCTACTAATGCCCATGTAGTTGTTTATCTTGTTAGCTTCATTCAAGCACCAGGATGAGGGGGACAAGGGAGTCTGGCATGGGACTCTATTGCCTGCAAGAATAAGATCCTTTTAGTAACTGGGACCTGGCCTGGCCTGACTATGGCTTAGTTTTCAACTTTGGTTTAGTTTTAGCCTTGATCACTATGTATCACTTGAAACTCCTGTCTGTATCCTTTCAAACTGGGCCTCTCTGTACTCTGTCTACTTGGTCCACTTACTGTGCCCATTTAGACAGATCCCCTTTATTGCACTTACGCCATGGTGTGCACTAAGAGCCCAGTTTTTCTGCGCAGTATGGTAAGTGCCAGCACAGCGTGCTCTCCCCGCTAAGTGGAGGCATTATCCTGGTCGTTGGCCCCTGGACTGTTTGTTACCATCATGCTTTTTGGTGGAGGGTTTTAGTCATTTCACGTATTAGAGGTCAAGCTCGTAAGTTTTAGCTGCAAATCAGTGTATGGCCACTCTTCAAAACCACCCTTGGGATTTGGTTCGCTGCTACCAAATGATATTAGTGTGTTACAGTTAGCGATTTCCTTAAAAGGGAGAATAATGGTACTTTATTAGAAGCCTCAAGCTTAGACTTTAAAGATTCATTATATATAATAAGTAAATCTTTTTTAAAAAAAGTTTATTTTGAGAGAGAGCGAACGTGAGCAGGGAAGGGGCAGAGATAGAGTGAGGAAGCAGGCTCTACCCTTCAGTGTAGAGCCCAGCACAGAGCTCTGTCTTACTAGCCATGAGATCATGACCTGAGCCGAAATCAAGAGTTGGACGCTTAACCAACTGAGCCACCCAGGAGCCCCCCAAAAGTAAATCTTTTTAACTAAAATGTTAACCTCTGCAAACATTAAATGTTCAAAAATACAATACTTTTATTGTGAGATTTTCTTAAAAAGCAATTAAATAATAAGATAAAGGAATATATCTGAGTAAAAAATAGATTTTTCTGCTATCGCCAATTATTTTTTTTATTAATTTTAACACAAAATAATGTATGCTCCTTGAATCAAAATTCAAATAATACACAAGTATAGAAACTAAAGAATTATAACCCTTCTTATCTCATTGACCTAACCAGTCCCACTTTCAAAGGGTAACTATTGTAAAAAGATTGATGTGTTTTCTCCCAGATGTTCTCTATGCACATTCAAATATATATGTTTGGACATTTTTTTTAATGCTTATGCTTTTTTATTATGCAAAATGGTTTGCGGTTGATGCATTGTTCTGCAAATTACTCTTTTTAATATAACAAACTGACAAGGAGTCATATTCGTGACATATTCATATTAGTACATAAGGAACTTTTAAAAACATTTTTTAATGTTTCTTTATTTTTGAGAGAGAGAGAGACAGAGAGAGAGAGAGAGAGAGAATGAGCGGGGAAAGGGTAGAGAGACAGAGACACAGAATCTGAAGCAGGCTCCAGGCTCCCAGCTGTCAGCACAGAGCCTGGCTCGGGGCTCGAACTCACGAACCGTGAGATCATGACCTGAGCTGAAGATGGACGCTTGACCAACTGAGCCACCCAGGTGCCCTGGGAACTTACTTTTTTAATGGCATCATGACATTCCATGATCCAAATATACCCTGACTTATTTAACAAGTTGTTAATTTTGGATTTAGATTGTTTCCTTTGCTGTTAAAAATAATGTTATCAACATGCTCATATAGATACTTTCTATTAGTTTTCTATGGTTGAATAATACATTATAACAAACTTAGCAGCTTAAGGCAAACAAATATATTATTTTACAATTTCCCTAGAGGCTTGGCTAGGGAAAGGTCTGCTTCCAAGCTTCCTCAGGTTGATGGCAGAATGGCTTTCCTGGAGGCTGTCTGATTGAGAGTCTCATTTTCTTACTGGCTATTGGCCAAGGGACCACTCTCAGTTCCTAGAAGCCACTCTCACGTCCCTGCCACATGGTGCCCTCCATAGACCCTCTCACACTTTGAATATCTCTGATGTTGGGAAAGGCTCAGTGTCTTTATAGGGCTCACCTAATTAGGTCAGACCAATCAGAATAATCTTTTTTTTTTTTTTTTTAGACTAACGCCAGAGTTTGCTGATTACAGTTGACCCTTGAACAGTGCCGGAGTTAGGGGCACTGAACCCCCATGCAGTAAAAAATCCACATATAACCTTTGACTTCCCCAAAACTTAACTACTAATAGCTTGCTGTTGACCAGAAGCCTTACCAATAACATACACAGTCGATTAACACATATTTTGTATGTTATATACATTTATATATCGTATTCTTACAGTGAAGTAAGCTAGAGAGAAGAAAATGTTAAAATCATAGGGAAGATTAAGTACTGTACTATATTTATGGAAAAAATTCACATATAAGTGTACCTGCATTGTTGAAACTTGTATTGTGCAAGCAAGGGCCAACTGTAATAACATAATCACAGGATTGATACCCCTTATATTCACAGATTGTGCCCACACGCCAGAGAGAGTTATAGAAGGCACGTACATCAAGGAGTGGGAATCTTGGTTATCTTAGAATTCTACCTATAACATACCCTTAGACTTTCATATGTTTATACGCAGATAGTCACTGAAGTACGATTGCTAGGCTAAAAGGTATGGGTGTTAGAAATTTTGGGTTACATCTTACATGTATTAAAATTTTTTTTTAATGTTTCTTTATTTTTGAGAGAGAGAGAGTGTGTGAGCAAGGGAGGGGCCGAGAGAGAGAGGGAGACACAGAATCCGAAGCAGGCTGCAGGCTCCGAGCTGACAGCACAGAGCCCGACATGGGGCTCCAACTCACGAATGGTGAGATCATGACTTGAGCCGAAGTTGGATGCTTAACCAACTGAGCCACCCAGGCACCCCATTTTTACATCTAACTTTTAAAATATTGTATTTCTGTATACTCTCAACAAAGCCTAACAGATTATTCTAATCGTACCTATTAGAATGTAAGCATTATAAGCACAGGTATTTTTATTTTATTTTTTTTATGGACATATCCTTAACATCTAGAATAGTTACTGGCATGTAGTACATACTCTTGGTTAAGAGCTTTCATCATGGGGGCGCCTGGGTGGCCCAGTTGGTTAAGCATCCAACTCTTGATTTTGGCTCAGGTCACGATCTCATGATTCGTGAGTTGGAGCCCCGTGTCAGCACAGAACCTGCTTGGGATTCTCTCTCTCCCTCTCCCTCTCCCCTTCCCCACCCAATAAATAAGTATTTTTTTTTAAGTTTATTTATTTATTTTGGGAGAGACAGAGACAGCACAAGTCAGGGAGGGTTAGAGAAAGAGGAGACAGAGAATCCCAAGCAGGATCCATGTTGTCAGTGCAGAGCCCAATGCCGGGCTTGAACTCACAAAACGGTGAGATCGTGACCTGAGCCAAAACCAAGAGTTGGACACTTAACCGACTGAGCCGCTCAGGTGCCCCAAATAAATAAACATTTTTTTAAAAAAGAACTTCCATAACAATCATTTGCTACCTGATGGAAATTTCATTGTCCTATAAAGCATCAATGTCTATTTTTCTACTCTCAAAGCTGCCCTTCCATTTACCCTTCAGAGAAAGACTGGATGTCTCTCTGTTTTAGGAATTATTAAAGTACTATTTCTTTTCCTGTCCAATTAATACTTGCCTCTGTCTTTGCTTTTTTTTTTTTTTAATGTTTATTTATTTTTGAGAGAGACAGAGACAGAGGCAAGTGTGAGCAGGGGACGGGAAGGGGCAGAGAGACAGGGAGACACAGATTCCGAAGCAGGCTCCAGGCTCTGAGCTGTCAGCACAGAGCCCAATGTGGGGCTCGAACTCAGAAACCATGAGATCATGACCTGAGCCAAAGGAGGACGCTTAACTGACTGAGCCACCCAGGCACCCCGATACTTGTCTCTGTCTTTGAAAAAAGGTATAGGTACTTCTGCACCCTCCTTCTAGACTTTTTAAGCTGCAACTTTGGTTGGTTTCTTCTGTATCCAGAATTGTACATCCTTACCCCAGTTAGCTTATTTCATTGATAATCCCTACCCGATGCCTTTATAATACTAATTATTTTCAACCACAAAGAGGCCACATCCCTGACAACAGAGCTTGAACAAAAAGTTAAACAAATGTTTTGCTTTTCGATTTGAACAACGCAGGAAGGTTAACAGAACGAAGTTGGAAGTATCTAAGTTATATGTGCGGCAAAGAGCATTTTGAGTAGGGGGAGAATCCAAATCATGTGTTGGGGACTAGAAGCAAGGTATTTGGTAGAGGTGTGAATACAATCCAGGACAATTAAAAAAAACACAGAAATCAAATTGTGTTTTTATTATCTTCCATTGTGACAATCAGAAAGTATTTTTCCAGCTTTATTGGAGTATAATTGACATATGACAAGTACAATTGACATAACATTATATAATTGGCATTAAACATTGTTTATACAAGGTGATGATTTGATAAACATGCACATTGTGAAATGATTACCACAGATTATTTGACACATCTCCATTACCTCAGGTAGTTACATTTTTATGTGTTTTTTTGTTTTTTGTTTTTTTTGTTTTTGTTTTTTTGTTTTTTTTTTGGTGAGAACAATTAAGATGTATCCTTTTAGCAACTTACAGGTATCCAATACATGTTGTTAACTATAGCATTAGATTTGCAGAACTTATTCATCTTATAACTGGAAATTTATATTCTTTGAGCAAAGTTTTCCCACTTCCCCCCTATTTGTCTTTTCTTGTCTGACTTAGTTCACTGACCATAGTGCCCTCAAAGTTCATCCATTCTGTTGCGAATGGTGGGATTTCCTTTTTTTAAAAAAACCTGACGTGGTGCCTGAGTGGTTCAGTCCATTGAGCTTCTGACTCTAGATTTCAGCTCAGGTCATGGTCTCATGATTCGTGAGTTCAAGCCCCTTGTCAGTCTCTGACCTGACAGCATAGGGCCTGCTTGGGATGCTCTCTCTCTCTCTCTCTCTCTCTCTCTCAAAGTAAATAAATAAAATTTTTTTTAAAAGCTGAATAGTATTCTATTGTGTATATATATCACGTTTCCTAAATGCATTAATCTGTAAACAGATAATTAGTTTGTTTCCATATCTTAGCTATTGTGAATGGTGCTGCGATAAACATGGGAGTACAGATACCTTTCCAAGATAGTGGTTTCATTTCCTTCAGATGTATATCTACAAATGGAAGTGCTTGATGAGGTGGATTTTCAGTGGGAATTAGATTGGGGAACAGAGTGGGAGGATAATGTTGTATTTGATGCAGAATGGGAGAGTCCTTGCTTAACAATTTATGGTACTAAAATTACCTTTTAAATGGCAAAAGTAATACATTTTCATCATCCAAGAATCTGAAAATACAAATAACAGAAAAAAGCTTGAAACATCAGATTGTGTGCAGAAAAAACAGATTAAATTCTTGATGTATTTGTTCCCAGCCCTTTTGTTTATGTATCATATATTTACCTTATAATGTCACAAAAAATGGAATAATAGGAAAAATACTATTTGATACTTTTCTTAAAATCTTAAAATATTGTGAATAACTTTTACTGTCTTTCAACACACATCTATGGTATAATTTTTCATGACTATAAAATATTCGATTGTAATAATGAAATATTTTTATGTAACCAATTCTTTATTATTGTTCAACTAAACAACCATTTGTTTATATATATTTATAACAACTATATATATATATATATATGTTTTACTTTCAAAATTATTATACAGCAAAATTGACATTTTACCCTTTGGATTTTAGTAGATGCATAGATTTGCACAACCACCACCATAATCAGGATACAGAATCACAAAAACCTCCTCTATACCAGTTCTTTCTAATCATTCTCACCACATCCATATCCCCTGACAACCACAGACCTGTTTTTTGCCTGTTTAAAAGTGTCTAATACTGGTTTCTAAATAGATTTAAAATGATAAACAAGCAAACAAATGTGTGACGTATATGGAATGTAGGTATGTAACCTTTTGACGCTGTTTTCTCTCACTCAGCATAATGTCTTTAAGATGCATCTAAGTTGCTGTTTGTAACTTTTTTTCAACTCCTGAGTACTATTCCATAGTATGGCTATACCACAGTGTGGCTAAACATCCATCCATTAAAAGATATCTGGTTTCCCTCTGCCCTCATCCTGCTCCACCGTGACTCTGCAAAGCCAGTGGGTGAGCACCTCACCCCCCATGCTCTGTTCAAGCTGACCAGAACCTGCAGCTCATACAGGGGTGCGCCTTGAGTGCCTGGCTCGGGTGACCAAGAAGGATTGTGTTTCTGGGTCCTATGGGTCTGAAACAATTGGAGAGACAGCTCATGGCAGGCTCCCCCCCCCCCCCCCCGCCACTATACAGATGGTAGACTGAAACACATCCCCCGCCTTCTGGTGGAAAAAAAAAAAACCCTGTCTACTTGGCCTGGAGCCTCAGCTTGAGGGTCACCAAGACTTTATCACATATCTGGAAACTATGGAAGTGTTCTCAGGGAATGTAGGCCAGGGGACGCCATCTTTGATTTCTCACTTAGCCTCGCTATAGCTCACCAGTATTTATCTGAAGGAAAGAAAAACACTAATTTGAAAAGATGTATGCACCCCTGTGTTCACTGCAGCATTATTTACAATAGCCAAGACATGGAAACACTCTAAACGTGCATCAATGGATGGATGAATAAAGAAGATGTGGTCTTTATACACAATGGAATTCTACTCAGCTATTAAAAAATGAAGTCTTGCCATTTGCGAACAACACAGATGGAGCTTGAGAGTATTATGCTAAGTGAAATAAGTCAGACAGAAAGACAAACACCACATGATTTCATTTATCTGGAATCTGAAAACAAAACAAATGAACAAACAAAACAAAATAAAAACTGCTAGGTATAGAGAACAGACTGGTGGCTCCCGGAGGGGATAGGAGCTGGGGAATGAACCAAAGTGGTAAAGGAGATCAGGAGGTAAAAACATCTGGTTATCAATATGTAAGTCATGGGAATGTAACATATAACATTGGGACTAAAGTCAAGAATATACTGTATTGTAAATATGAAAGCTGCAGAGAGAGTAAATCAAACACACAAGAAAAACTGTTAATTTTTATGGTAACAGATGATAAGTAGACTTAATGTGGTGGTCGTTTCTCAGTGTATACAAATGTCGACTTACTGTGCTGTCCACCTAAAACTAATGCATCTCAATTATAGTTCAATAAAAAATAAGGATATAGGGGCTGTTTCCAGCAGTGTATGAGAGTTCCAATTTCTTCACATCCTTATCTACATTTGTGATTCATCTTTTTTTACTATAGCCACTCTAGTAGATGTGAAGGGGTATCTCATTATGGTCTTGACTTGCATTTTCCTAGCGACTAAGGACGGCGAGCCACTTTTCATGTGCCATTAGCTGTTTGGGTATCTTCTTTGGAGAAATGTCTGTTCTTTCATTGCCCCTTTTTATGTTCTGTACTTTCTTGCTGCGTTGCAATGGTTCTTAATATATTCTAGATACGAACCCTGATCAGGTATATAATCTGTAAATATTATCATTGTCACTAATGTCTGAAAGTATGAACATTATACTTGGCGTTGAGGATACAGGGACACAAGAAACACAATTCTTTCTCTTTAGGAGTTGAAAGTACTGGAACAGTAAAACTTGAGGATGTCTTTTCTATGGAAAGGGCCGGAGGGAAAGTGGTTAATATTTAAAAGCCTCAGGAAAGGGGAAGCTGATTGTTCAACTAACAGTGATGGGTAAATAGGGAAAAGATGGCTTGGGAAAGAAAAATGGTAAGCATTTTTCACTTTATTTGATTTAATAATTGTCCTCCGAGGCCATCTCTTAATGGATTCGTGTCTTTTTGGAAAGTTGTGACAAATATCCTATGCAAAGATCACACTTGAGTCAAACTGTATATTTACTGTAATTTTTTATATCAGTGCTTCCCAAACTAAGTACGTGGATATGTGGCTTAAAGGATACATTATGATCTGGTGGGATGGCCTGGGTGGCTCAGTCGGTTAAGCATCTTACTTCGGCTCAGGTTATGATCTTACGTCCATGAGTTCGAGCCCTGCATCGGGCTCTGGGCTGACAGCTCAGAGCCTGGAGTCTGCTTCAGATTCTGTGTCTCCTCCTCTCTCTTCTCCTCACCCACTTGTATTCTCTCTTTCTCTTAAAAATAAATAAACATTAAAAAAATTTAAAACATACACAGACACACACACTCTGGGCTCCATGCTAATTTTACTATAATATGCACTTTGAGAGCAATACCTGAGAATATGCATTTTAAATCTGCTTCCTCAATGATATGGAAGTATGGCTACATTTAACAATGACTATACAAGATGAACAAATGCCATCAAGGTAGATTTATTCTGCAAAGTGGTCTACCCAATGAAGAAGGGAAGACTGTTTCCTTCATATATTTATAAGTTCTGATAAAGAATTCAAAGGCTATTTAGCAATCTGTCAACTTACTGATTGAGTGAATAACAAACGTGGTGGAGAAGGCACAATTTAAGATCTACAATTTAGATAGACTCAAGTGCCCCTCCCATGTGTAACTGAGGCCCACGGTATGTAGAATTGTGTTGATATGGCCTTTTAGCATACTTGCATTAATAGGGACAGCTACATACACAGGCAAAGTAGGCCACTGCTTTTGTCAGATGATCTACCCTCTCACTGTTTGCTAACTGAAATTCAGCAACAGAGCTGAAGGCTTTGATTCCTTTAAAAACTACAAATAAAAGCTATCGCAAATTTTCTGATAATTTGGGTTTCTAGAAACTGGTAAAGCAGATCACATCCAGCAGCTGCTTCCCCCTTAAGCAGTTTTGGTTCCTTAACTCATGGCAATCAGTTTGGAAGGTGTGTGCCAAGTATTTGCTTATTTAACTATTCATGAAATACACATCAGATGATTTCACTTAATTTTTTTCTTTGCAGATTCAAGCTTTCATAATCAATCTCCATCACTCATCATATCAGTTAGGGTAAAGTTAAGCTGCTATAACAAAGGACTCTCCCAGTTGAGTGGCTTACAGAAGAAATTTCTCATGTAACAACAAATCCAGATACCAGGGGTCCAGACTTGACTGGTGGACATTCAGGGACTCTGAGGTTTCTTTTTTCTTGTTTTCTTGTATATACCACCCCCTAGAATAGGGATCAGCAAATCATAGCCAGTGGGTCAAATCTGTTCCAGCAACCATCTGTTTTTAATAAATACACTTTTATTGGAATGCAACTATTTTCATTTGTATATGCATTGTCTATGACTGGTTTTATGCTACGATAGACTTGAGTAGTTGCAACAAAGACCCTGTATAGTCAGTACAACTTAAAATATTTACTGTTTGGCCCTTACAGAAAAAGTTTGCCCATCGCTACTGAAAAGAATTGCTTTTATCAGCATGGTCAAAACTGAGTCTCAGGCCTTTCATGTTAGAATTTAGGAGTAAGCAAAGACCTAACGTTGTTGCCATTTAGTATATTGGAGATCATGTGGAGGTTATACATATCTCACTAATTCACATCCCATTGACCAAAATTAGCCACATGACCCAAGGTAACTGAAGAGAGGTTTGGAAATATATGGTCTAGTTATTCTTTTTCCTATTCCACTGGGGAAATAAGATAACTGGTTTGGTTGGACAGTTAGCAGACTATCATACTTGTATTTCTGTAAACATATTTTTTGTAAACACATTAAACTTATTAAAAAGGTCGATGTAAGTAAGCATCTGCAATGATGACTTCAGCCTCAACTCTTGGCTAAATACTGATGGAAATAATCTGTTCAACAGTCTCAGAAGGACTGTGCAAATCAACTAGTGGCTTGTGGATCCTCATCTGAAAATGATCCCAAGTCTTAGAACTTTCACCACAAGGAGTTTTTCTTATAGTGATTCTCAGAGTCTCGGGAGGCATCCAAATTGGTCCTTTCACTTTGAGATTCTTTTCCTTTGCACCTTTGATCAAGTCAGTACATACCTTCTCCAAAGATTTTACATTGCAGCTGGTTAGAGTAATTCTAATTCAGTGAGTCGCCACCCCTGGTTCCGCGGGTGTCTTCCCAGTGTCTTTAAAAGCCATGGCTACAGTGCGACTTCCTGACCGACTTGTTCCTCCAGGAGAGCAAACAGTGGTGAGTCGGTAGCAGGACCGTGGGGTCCCCAAAGTTCCGCTGTCGCTGTGACCATTTCTTCCTCAAAGAGCAAGAAAGGGGTAAAATAAAAGATCCTGAATCACAATGTTAACGGGAGTGTGTGCCATTGCGAACCTGATCTATTGAGTGATTTTGCAATGGAAAAGAATAGAAGAAAAGGTTGTGTACAGTATCCATCATTTCTTTGTTACCTGCAGTGACACTGGCTCTTGTGTGGTGGTGTGCTGAACTCGTACACTTGTAGGGGAGTAGCAGGAGATTAAAAGCCAAAGACTAAGCAAGGGTCTCAATAAGTACAGGGCTGGTTGGGGCACCTGGGAGGCTCAGTCAGTTGAGCCTCTGACTTTGGCTTGGGTCATGATCTCTGGTTTGTGAGTTCGAGCCCTACGTTGGGCTCCTGTCAGCCCAGAGCCCATTTCAAATCCTCTGTCCCCCTCTCTCTGCCCCTCCCCCACTTGTGCTCTCCCCCTAAAAATAAAAAAAAAGTATGTATATATGTGTGTGTATATATATACGTATACACACACATATTATATATATATATATTATATATATGTGTATATATATATATATATATATATATATATATATATATATATACACATTCTCCTTTGCCATCCCAGATCCTCTTAATCAGAATCCCCAGGAGAGGGGATTATCTAGGTTTTAAAAAAAATTACAAGTAAAGGACTGGGGTAATATGAATATGAGGATAAAGAGTAGAGGATTAGAAAAGGATCCAGGAATCAAAAAGGCCACAATATGAATGTGGCATTATCAGTTAAATCTGTAAAATGAGGATAATAATAAGCTAGTGTTTATGGTTGTTGTGATGATTAAATTAGGCGATGCATATGTAAATATGTTAAGCAAGGGGGCTGACAAGGGTTTAGTATTTAAAAGTGTGAATGACTGTTATTAGGCAGTGAGGTGCAAAGCTGCAAAAAGGGGAAATTTACAATTATGAATCATCTACTTTGTGTCAGGAGTTGTGATAGGCAGTTTACTTGTGTTATCTCAATGAATACACCATACACTGGGGATACATATGTTTTTAGCACTTTTAAATTCTTTTCAGTCATTTTCGCCTCTGTGTGAGTGTCATAAAATATTTTAATGGGACAAGTGTAGAAACTAGAGAGCCCAGAGTAAGAAAGGGAGCATGAGTGAAGGGAAGGAGAGAGATCAGATGAGGAGGCGAGAGCCAATTACATTATTTTGCCAAGGGCCGGAAGTGACGTTCTACTTTAATAGTATGAATGAACTCACAATTACTAATGTTGAAGACAAAATAAACTTTATATTAGAAGTCAAATAAAAAAAAACGTATAAACATTTTCTTAAATGACATGATTTCTGAAAATTAGTGTCGTGTTTGTTTGTTTGTTTGTATTATAAGGAAGGAGTATTGATCTTCTAGCTTGGTTTTGGTTATTTATTCTTATTAACGTTACCTGAATAACATATCTGTATGATGATTAAAATCATCTTTTGCAATTATTTTAATGTATTATTGCAGTTCATCAAATATTTGGCATTAAGAATATTGACATTTCACATTCGGCTTTCATCATCTTTGAGAAGGTTGATGGTAATAAAAAAATCCTCATTGATTTTTACTTTTGAAGTCTTCACTCTATATTACTATCTGATTGCCCAGAAAAAGGAAGCCTGCCTTCAAACATTTATTTTTAGAATGTAATAAAGTATAGCTACAGGAAAGACTTTTTGTGTAGAAAGAGCCAAATATATAGTGGAAAACGTAGTGGTATATTTAAAATACCTTTACCAAAGTTTAATTATTTGAAGGAAAAATAATACTAGGATTATGCAAAATTTTCCTGACAGTTAAATATGATTCATTAAATAAGCCGGCATCTTGCATCATTAACGAAATCAATGACTCTTCATGCTAACTCAGGCAGTGAGTGATAATTACTTATGCTTGGAAAAATATCATATTTGCATGAAAAATTTACCTGAAGAGGGTGGACATTCAGTAAATCTATCAAAATATATCAAAATATCAAAATATCAGGCTGTCTGTGATAGCCAGCCTCACAAATGGCCACCGGTGACGATCCCTGATTCCTGGTACTCACAGACTTGTATAGTTTCCTGTCATACTGTACCAGGTTTAGACTTTGTGGCCTACAGCATATGGCAGAAATGATGTTATATCACTTCAGATATTAACCTGTACAAGACTGTGGCTTCCTTGGTGTTCTCTCTATCTGAGCTCACATACTCTGGACAAAAGCCAAGTCATGGGCAGGCCTGTGGAGAAGCCCACACGGCAAAGAACTGAGGCGTCCTTCCAATACTCACATGAGTGTGATTGTCAGTGAATACTTTAGTCCCTTTAGAAAGTGCATCCCTTGTCATAACTTGACCTCTGCCTTATGGGAGAGCCTGAGCCCGAACCACCCAGCTATGCTGATCCCAGATTCCTGATTCTCAGAAACTGTGTGCAATAATAAATGTTTTAAGCTGCTCAATGCTAGAGTAATTTGTTACACAACAATACGTGATCAATATAAATATCATGCCTTCAGGAATGTTAAAGAATTATAGCTTACGTTTTGCTGGTCTGCTGGGCAAGCCTAATATTTTGGTGATGATTGTTTACTATGTCACTTATTGCTTACTATGTGCCAAACCATATACTGGGCATTTTATATACGTTATCTCATTTAATTATCACAAAAATCTTGTAATGCAGTATTATCTTCAATTTATAGGTAAGGAAACTGGGGCTAAAATTGCTTAAGCCACCTGCCAATAGTCACATACTTAAGTCGTACAGCTGGAACTCAATCCCTATTCTCTTTGATTCCAAAGTCTGCCCCTAACAAGTACGTAAAAGAAGCTCACCAGATGAGTGCCTATAGTGTGGTTGGGGGAGATCCTCCTGCACCCCAAATCATCACCTACCCATTTACCCCAGTGTTTTCCAAACTTGTTTTTATTAAGACTCCCAGTATAGTTTACATGATGTCCAGTGTTCTCTCTCTCTCTCTCTCTCATACACACACACACACACACACACCTGAAATAAACACTTGATAAAATAATACCTCCCCTTATGTACTCTGATATTTTCCACCCTAGTCTATTTTAATCAGTTGGATTATAACACGGCTGGTCTCAATTTCTTAAATATCAAAACTTAAAAAATTTCATTTCTGGCTGACGCTTGGAAACTTTTCTCCAAGGATTAATTCTTATGTTTAAAGAAGGCTTTTTAAAATGTTTATTTACTTTGGAGAAAGAGAGAGACACAGCACAAGTGCGGGAAGGGCAGAGAGAGAGAGAGAGAGGGAGAGACACCAAATCTGAGGTAGACTCCAGGGTCCGAGCTGAGCTGTCAGCACAGAGCCCGACATGGGGCTTGAACCCACGGACCGTGAGATCATGACCTGAGCCGAAGTGGGATGCTTAACTGACTGAGCCACGCGGGCCCCCCAAGAATGCTTTTTGTTAAACTGCAGGTGTGACATAAAGCTGCGCATAAATATTCACTTTGCGTTACAAGTTAAATCCATTCATTTGAAAGGTAGGTACATATGCTGGTGCGATATTGAAAACTTTTTAAAAATGTAAATGCCTTTAGGTGAGGCCTGTTTTCTCTAGTTTATCACAAGCCCCACAAACCCTATTGCTTAACATCCATACATTTTCCTCATTTCTACGATCTCTTAGATACCTGAAGGCACTTAATCTTTCAGCCTCTGTTACCTTGTTTTGGAGCAGTGGTTACCCAGGTAGGCAGTCTCATTCCTAGGGGGTGTTTTGGAAATGGAGGGAATGGCATTTTCTTTTAGTTGTCCTAGTGCTTCAGGATGGAACTGGCATTTGATGAGTGGGGACTGGGGATTTATTGTATTGCCCTGCGAACAGGGGATAAGCCTACCCAATGAAGATTTTCCCTGTATCTCATATGACTTTCAAACATCCTCAGACATTCATGCAGGGAATTTTATTTATTTGTTTTGAAGTTTGTTTATTTGAAGTTTATTTATTTATTTTGAGAAAAAGAGACAGTGTGAGTGGGGGAGGGGTAGAGAGAGACAGAGAGAGAGAGAGAATCCCAAGCAGGTTCCTCGCTGTCGGCACAGAGCCCAACGCAAGGCTCAAACTCACAAACCGTGAGATCACGACCTGAGCCGAAACCAAGAGCCGGTCGCTTAAACAACTGAGCCACCCAGGCGCCCCTCTTTTATGTTTTAGTTCATACGCTCTATCGATATTTTGAAATTTTCTGTGTAGACAAGTTGTATTATTTATGGGTTTCATGAAGAGAGCATTACAAAACATTTAAGACCAAGAGGCGTTGGTCTGATAGAGGCGAAAAACCACAAATCTATACCTATGCAACAGTGTTACTTGAGGAGTTATTTAAATATACAGGTTTGTAGGCCTCAACTAAGGCCTGCTGAATTAGAACCTGTGAGGGCTAGGCCCGGCAATTCACCCTTCTAATAAACTCCTGCCATGATTCTGACATTCTTCTGCCTTTATATTCTTGGAATCTTAATCCTACCTTCATCTCTTCTTAGGAAAGGAAATAAATTATTCCTTCCTGCTTTTATTCTAAATATCTCTCCACTGCTTCCTTTATCTCTGTCTACACGTGTGCTTAAAGAGTCAGTGGCTTAAAGAAGTCCTTATTTGACCCCATTTTCTTCCTAAAACTATGCTTTATCATTCACATTTAACTTCCTGAATGAATGTCTTGAAAGAGTTGTTTATCATCTCTTATCTCCACTAATATTTCTCTGTTCTCAACGACTTGTAATACGTCTTCTGCCCTCACCACTTTAATGAAACTATCTTTCAAACCGTTCTGACAATACCATTACATTTTCTCGGTTCTCATGCTGCTCAGTTTCTTTGCTGAGCTCCTCCTGCTCGAAAATTTTCTTGGTTTCTAGAACACTGGGCTCTCCTAATTCTCCTCTTACCTCTGTGATAAACACTGGTAAAGTTTCCTTTTCTGACTCATCTTGTATCTACTCATTATAGATTCTTTCAAAGATTCAGTCCCCAGATCAGTTTTCTATACATATATGTCCCCCATGATGTGTTACTGGCCATTTGTTTTTAGGGTCCAGGCATATATTTTCACTTGCCTTCTGGAAATGTATTTATACGCAATGTATCTTCTAGATATCTCAGTTGTATGCATTTGAAATTGAACTCATCTTTCCCCACAAAGCAGCCACAGTTCCTTTCTCTTAGGTTAGCTAATGTCAACACCAGATTACTCAGACTTGAAACTTCCGTCAAGGTAAACAACTCTTTCTCATCCTTCATGTATAACATGCTAACAAATTCTACTCATTCTTCTTCTACATCTCCTTTACGTCTTTTGAATTTCTGCTGTATCTGCCATCATTTCAAGCTTTTGTAACACTTCCACTTTGACTCTGGTCTCTTAACTAGTCTCCCTTCTTCAAAACTCTCTTGTTTCCAAGCCTAAATGTCCATCAACTGATGGATAGATAAAGAAATTGTAGTTTATATACACAATGGAATACTACGTGGCAATGAGAAAGAATCAAATCTGGCCTTTGGTAGCAACGTGGATGGAACTGGAGAGTGTGATGCTAAGTGAAATAAGTCATACAGACAAAGACAGATACCATGTGTTTTCACTCTTATGTAGATCCTGAGAAACTTAACAGAAGACCATAGGGGAGGGGAAGGAAAAAAAAAGGGAGGGAGCCAAAACATAAGAGACTCTTAAAAACTGAGAACAAACTGAGGGTTGATGGGGGGTGGAAGGGAGGGAAGGGTGGGTGATGGGCATTGAGGAGGGCACCTGTTGGGTTGAGCCCTGAGTGTTGTATGGAAACCAATTTGACACTAAATTTCATATTAAAAAAAAAAACACCTCTCTTGTTCCCATCTATAGCTCAGCATCTAATTACTTGGCCTCCATACCCAGGCTGGCAGTGTTTTGTTTCGTTTTTGTATAATGAATATTTATTTTCAGAGAGAGATACCAAGTAAGGGAGGGACAGAGACAGAGGGAGAGAGAGAATCCCAAGCAGGCTCTGCACTGCCAGCGCAGAGCCCAAAGGGCTCGACCTCTCAAACTGCAAGATCATGAGCTGAGCCAAAATCAAGAGTCAGACGCTCAACCTACTGAGCCACCCAGACACCCCCAGGCTATCAACATTTGACTTCACCATTCATTGCATGACCTTGAACAAGTTACTTAGCCTCTGTCTGTGCTTTAATTTCCTTTATAAAATAAAGCCAACAAGAGTATCTGCTACATACAATATTTTGATGATGAAAAGAGATGTTGTATTTATAGTGCGCCAAAAAGCACCTGAAACAGGTTAAGAACTCATTAACTATCCACTGTTATTAACTCTTTGACTCACTAGCATTTTTACCCAGGTTTATATTTTCCATTGAAAAGTCCTTAGTGTACTCTTAGAAGTCTTTGCAATTGTAAGCAACGTTAATTATTTAGGGTCATTTGATACGATGTTTTGCATAAATTAAGCATGAGGAAATAGATTGCCTTTCTTTGCTCCCTTTGGAGTATTTTGATAAACTATATCATAATGTAAACTATATCATAACATAAATTACTCTCTGTTCAGGTCAGAACATGTTAATTATTCCTATATTATAATATTATTTGTATTTATGGGATCATTTATAGGTCATCTGTAAAATCTGACTGATTGATGTGAGCTCACACTTCTGAGTAAGGAACAGAGTACTTCATGAAGTCGATAAACATTTCTTCGATGTGTACTCTCAGTTTTGCCTTATATGTTGTGCTTTTTGCTCTCAGCTAATGGAATTGCTTCTTGGGAAGCAAAGGGAAAAAAATGTAACTATAATCCAGAACTGTGGTGCTGGTTTTGAGAATGATGTTCCGGGAAAAATCCTATATCCAGTAGGTTAGGGAAGTCTGGTTTTTTGGAGGGGGTGTGAATATTTACATAAGCTCTTTATAGTGTGCTTCTCTTCTACGTTGATTTCTTTGACCATTTTATATGTATTTTATGCAGTGCAAGTTGACTTTTTCAGGCTAAGTCCATCTCTTTTCTCTGATTAGGTTTGAGTTTTATATTCAGGATGGATGGATTCCCACTTCTACCCTCACACTCTTGTCCTGGACAAACTATGGGTTTTAAGTAGATCAAAGTTAGGTGTGAGTTCACAGAGCTCATGCCCAGTATAGCTGGCCCCATGATCCATTTAGTGTTCAAACGTGGCTACGAGCAAGAGGCAAAATACAATGCATTCGCCGTGTTGCCCTTCACAGTGTTAAAAATAAGACAACAGGCCCAAAATGGAATCACTTATGGTAAGCCTTATGTCACCAAACCTAGACTTAATTGCAGTTTCAGCTCCTCCATAACTAGAATCTCAAACCAGTCAGTCAAGAATCTCCTGATCAGCACCAGTTAGGTAATCTGCTTGACAGACCCCTCCCATCCCCTAAAGGAAAGCAATCTTGCAATAACCAACCCACGTTCTTTTGCCCAGTAGAACTTCCTTTTGGCTGCTCCCTTCTGCCTATAAATGTTTTTTCATTTTGTACAGTTCCTCAGAGCTTCTTTATATCTGCTAGATTAGAGGCTGATTGATTCATGAATCATTGAATAAATCTAATAAGATCTTTAAAATTTACTCAGTTGAGTTTTGTTTTGTTAACAATTTTAAGAGTATTTTCACAAACAGGCCAGCAGGGAAAAAAAATGGAGAGTTGAGAGGAATGAAAGACAAAGGGCTGGAGAGAGATCAGCAGATGGAGAACAGGGCAAGGGTATACTGCAGAAGAAACTTCTCAGCCTCCTCAGCTGGGCCTTGGAAAATCTGTTGTTTTACGTGTCTCCATACAAGAGGATGTGGTCTGATCCTAGGTATAGGCTCCCTTCAACCACTGAGGGCACCTTTGAAAAACAACTAACTTCTTAATGCAGTACAAGAGATCTTTAAAATTACTATACTCTTGACTTTACTTGGAATCTTTTCTCCCGAATACATATTCCTTACCCCTCACCCCTACTTCAGTTCCTTCTTTCAGTTCCTTTTTTTCTTGTTACTCACTCCCCTGATCTGCTGCTAAAGAAGCTATGATCGTTGCTAATTAATAGCTGCTAAGGCAGAAGACAAGGAAGCAGTTGGTGGTGGCCTACCTATACGGTGCTTAGAGGTCAAAATATGAATATCATGGAAAAAAATGACGACAGACTAGTAAATGAGCATGAAGCGTTGCCCCTTATGTATTAGGACTATATTTTAAAAAGACCTTCTTCAACTTCCCCATACATCATTTTCCTTCCACAACTTGTTTGTTGCTCACCAGCAACCCCTCACTAAGCTGGTTGACCACCCGTCTCCTATGTTGCCCTTTTATAATCTACCTGGCCCTTCCTCTGCATAGTCATTCCCTTGGAAATTATACTTTTACATCATTGAAGCTAATGGAAAAGCAGAATGATTACATTGCCTTTGACTGATGAGGCAGTCATATGAGGTAAATCCAATTGGCAAGTAGACAGAATGTTGAAGCATTTATTTAGGAAGAGAAATGTACAGGGCACCTGGGTGGCTCAGTCGGTTGAGCATCCAACTTGTGATTTCAGCTCAGGTTGTGATCTCATGGTTCAATGGGATCCAGCCCCGCATCTGGCTCCACGCTAACGGTGCAGAGCCTGCTTGGGATTCTCTCTCTCTCTCGTCTCCCTCTGCTTCTCCCCTGCCCCCTGCTCATGCTCTCTGTCTCTAAATAAATAAATAAACCTTTTTTTTTTTTTAAGAAGGGATATGTAAAACATTGTGTACTATGGACTACTAATTCATTGTATTACGCTTTACGGCAACTCCTCCCAAAACTGAAGACGTGGCCTATCTCAAAAAGTTGATCGTCTAGTTGGTGCAATTGAACATAAACAATGGGAAGCACTTTAAGAATGAAATATCAACAACTGTAGGTTGATTTTGTAATAAATGTTCTCCCTCAAAAAGGTGGGCCACTCTTTTGGGGTCAGTGAAGGAAGATATCTGATGGGTACTGGTTAGACTTTGAAGAGGCATCACATGGAATTGGATGAATTTAGAGAGAAAAGAACAGAGAGCTTAGGACTGAACCATGGTGAATTCCAAAAGTCAATGGGTAAATTTCGATTTGGATTCAATACCATTCAGTGATTGGTCACTGTGTGCTGGGCTTGGTATTTTTACGTATGTGATCTCATGTCATTGTCATCACAGCTTTGTGATGATATTGATGCTCAGAAGGATTGGACGATCACACAGTTGGAAATTGATAGGTTAGATTCCAACACTTGACAGTTTATTCTAAATCCAGTGATTTTTCCAGTGAAAAAGAAAGGAAATCTGGGAAATAAACAGAGAAATAAAATCTGGAATGGTAGACCAGACAATGCAGAGAAGAGTGAAGCAATCTGAGAAGTGACCATTGAATTTAGCTAAGAAACATGTTTTGTTTTGTTTTGTTTTAAGTGAGGAATCCACATGGAAGCAAGCTAATGGGTACTTGCTGGCTCTCACATGGGGCGAGTGCTTTGTTGAAACTTCAGGAACATTTCTGCGTTATTTGCATTAAGAAGGATTAAATACAAATGATTCAGGCTACAGTGTTTTCTTTGGTAGGTTATGATTAGTGTCTTTCTCCAATAAAGATGTGTGTAAATTGAATTCACAGTAATGTGACTTCTATTTGTAATGTACGTTGCCGTTGCATTCTGACAACTTGAGATCTGTCATGAGGAAAGAAAGAAAATAATTAGTAATCAGCAGTGGGAGTTTAATATTTTAATTCTCCATCTGTTGTGGAAAATGTCTTTGTGCATGTAGACTCAATTAGTCATAAAGTAGGGAATCAGAATAATGCAGCTACATTATACAGCCTTTGAATATGCACTGTAGGTAGAAATGGATTGGTTCTTTAATTTATTGCCACTATTTAGGGGGAACACAGACAGAAAAAATCTTTCAAACAAAATATTCTTCATATTGACAAGGGAACATTAAGAGAAACCTCATGGCTATGGTAGAACTATAGAGTATATTGAAATTATAGGATATAAATTGAGATAATTACAAAGGAAATATTGGAACGTGACTATTTACAATTTAAAAATAAACATAAACAAATCAAAACACTTGCCCATCTAAATGAACCATAAGCAAAATTTCAGAACTAATGACAATCTGGGGCAAAATTTTCACAACTGTATGGCAGACAAAGGGCTGATGCATTTAATATGTAAAGAACTTATGCAGATCAGTGACAATGAAAAACCATTTTTCATACTAGATACGTTTATCCATATAAAGAGCTCACCAGTAGAAAGTACAAACAACCTAATAATTAAATGGGCAGAAGACTCCAACTAGCACATCACTGAAGAAGATATATGGAGAGCAATTAAGCACGTGAAAAAATACTCAACATCATTAGTCACTAAGGAAACGTGTGCAAACCACAATGAGATACCACTACATACACGTTAGAATGGCTACACTTTAAAAGACTCATTATAGGGGCGCCTGGGTGGCTCAGTCGGTTGAGCGGCCGACTTCGGCTCAGGTCACGACCTCGCGGTCTGTGAGTTCGAGCCCTGCGTCGAGCTCTGTGCTGACAGCTCAGAGCCTGGAGCCTGTTTCAGATTCTGTGTCTCCCTCTCTCTGACCCTCCCCCATTCATGCTCTGTCTCTCTCTGTCTCAAAAATAAATAAATGTTAAAAAAAAATTTAAAAAAAAAGACTCATTATATCAAGCTGAAGAGAATGCAAAATTGTACAGGCACTGGGAACAAGTTTGCCACTTCTCGTAAAAGTTAAATGTATACACCTATCATGATCTAGCCGTTCTACTCACAAGTATTTACCTAAGAGAAATAAAAGCTTATCCCCCTGTAATTACCTGTACATGAATATCCACAGCAGTTTTATAGGTAATTTGCAAAAATGGGAAACAACTCAACTGTTCACTGACAGGTGAATGAAAGAACAAACTATGGTACATTCACTGTTGATACATGCAGCGACGAATGAATCACTAGGCTGAATGAATAAAGTAAAAAAAGAGCTCATACTGTGCAATTCCATGTATATAAAATTCTATAAAATGAACACAAATTTATAGGTACAAAGCACAGATCATCGGTGCTTGGTGGGAAGCACTGGAGGGGGGCACATAAGAAAGGGATAACAAAGAGTCAGAAGGAAACAATTGAGGGAGGCAGATGTGTTCATTGGCTCGATCGGAGTGCTTGCGTAGATATGTCAAAATTCATCAAATTGTGCCTCCTAACCATGAAATTTATTGTATGCCAATTATAGTTTAATATAGCTGTTTAAAAAAAGGATAAAAAAGTGTGGCCTGACGAGAGTTCACCCCCACTGGGGACCAGGACCTCACACCGTGTAGAACCTAGAATCGTGAAGATGGAAAGCACAAAGTCCTCCTCATTGGAAGTGATGATAGCAGGACCACTCCTGCTTTGAACCCCTGTCTTTTTGGACTCATGTAGCCGTCCTCTTGAGGACAGAATGCCACAGAGGTCTCTAATTTAATACATTTCCTACTTCTTGGAAGATGGCACTCCTTTGCAGAGCATTGCATCCGGGCTTTTGCTTTAGCTGTGCCCTTAAAAGACTATTCCAGTGCTCTATAAAGCCAGTTCCCTCTGGATGGTGCAGTAATACAGTATTAACTATGGATACCAAGGTCATGGGGCCATTTCTGCACCTCCTTTGTTTTGAAGTGTGTACATTGGTGATATGTTGGATGCTATATTGTTTAGGGTTCCATGCGCATGGGTTGAGCTTTCCTTAAGTCCCTGGATGGTCATGCCGGCTGAGGCTTTTCAGACAGGAAAGGCAAACCCATACCTGGGATAGATACACATCCCTGTGAGAACAAGCCACCAACTGTTCTCAAATCAATGGGACTTGATGTAGATGGCTTTCCACTAAGTGGCTGGCTGGAGCCATAGACACATGGAACCGTAACAGGAGCTCAGCATTGGTATCTGTTGCTGAAACGATAGCGATTCAGAGACATCACTAGCGAGGCTAGCTTTGGAACGTACAAGTACATGCTGTTAGGCCTATATATAGCCTTCACCTTCGCTACTCTGTTCTTGTGCCCATTGTGCCATTTCCAGGGTGGCTGATGACAATGGCTGGCTAACGACAACTGGCTGAGGTATTTTGTCTGCCTGGTTTTTCAGTGTGTCTTCCTTGGTGGATGCATTCTGCTGGGCAGAATGTGTAATAAAATGTGTAATAAAAAAAATCTGTATATTTAGTGCCCACTCCCATATGTTCATATTCCTCTATTCCAGACCTTTTTGCCTCTGATTTTCCAGTCCTTTTCCTTCCAGGCTCCTCACCAGGTGGCCAGAAATGTATCATTTCCTTTACAGACTTTGTTTTTTCCTTGCTCTTTCTAATAATTTGGATGCAAATACACTCTATTTCCATTCTTTTAGTGGTTACTATTAAAAATGTATGATGAATACTCACCGGAACCTAAGGTCAATCACTATTTTTAGGTTTCTCTTGAATGCTTTGACGCTGATCACTTTATCTCCATCTTACATGTTTCTACTGTCTGGTATTTAAGTTTTACCTTATTTTTCTTTTTACTCCCTGGATAAGATCCTGCTTTTTTTTTTATTCAGTTAACATTTGTTATACAAATCCTTATTCTTTTCTCATCATTCCTTTCTGTGTCTTGAGCCTTCCTTCTAGAAATCGTCCTTTTCTTTATTCCTCAGTCTTTAAAATTCCCTTTTCATGGTCTGTTTTATGCAAATGTTCTCCGTTTCTGTTTTTCAGAAAAGTGAAGTCAAAAAAAAAAAAAAAGAGGGGGGGTGGTGTGAACAGGGCAGGGGGAAAGAGAATCTTCAGCAGAATCCATGCTCAATGGGGAACCCAACGTGGGGCTCAATCCCACGACCCTGGGATCAAAATCAAGAATCAGATGCTCAACCACTCCACCTAAGTGCCCTTCAGAAAAGTAACTTTTAAATGGGAGCTAATCTGAATATCAGATAATAAATTAAGAGTTTATTCTGTCAGCATTTTGAAGTTATTGTTACCCTGTCATGTTTGCTGTTACTGGTCTGGTGAAGTCTGTGAATTTAACAGCCATTCATTCAAAGTACTTTGCCTTTCTTCTTCCATCTTTTTGGTTGCATGTTCTGCAGTTTCACTGTAACATGTCAGATGCAGACTTTTAAAGATTCATCCTGTTCGTGATTCATTGCGTTTGTTCCACCTGGAGGTATCAGTCATGACCTTGTTGACTCTTGTGTCTCTCCCATTCTCCAACTTCATTCCTTCTGGGGCTTCTTTAACATACCCATTGGACCTTGTCATTATAGTTCCAGGTTTCTAAACTTGTCTTTTAATAATTTTCAGTCTCTTTGTCTTTCTGAACTGCATTTTTGGGTAGTTATTTTTCAAATCTAACGGTTCTCCGATCTGCCCTTTATTAGTGTCTGTCAAGTTGCTTTGCCTATTTATTGAGATTTAATGTTTTAGCTCACTTTTTTCATTCTAGTTGTTTTATTTGGTTTTGGAATATAGCTGGCCTTTAAAAATAATGCCATTTTCCTCAAGTTTTGATTATTATTATTTATTTCTCAAATGTGTTTTCTCTATTTTCTATGCTGTGTCCATTAATTTCCGTATTTCATGTCCTTAAGGATCTAATTCTATTGTGTCTTTTATCAGCTTACTGCGGTGGCTAATTTGATTGCCTTATAGTTTGGGGTTGTGTGGTCACGTGCCTGGGGCAGGTCCATGGTTCCTTCTTTCGCAGAAATTTGTATTTGTTTCTGCTAGTCACATCAGGGCCCTACTGATTGAGGGCCACATTAAGTTAATTTCTTAGCGTGGGGCTTTCGGGATCATGCAAAAAGTGTCAATTTAGCCACAAACTTGTTTTATAGGCCTGCGGTTTTGAGTTCTCAGAGGAAGTATTTTTCCATCAAGAGGCTAAGTGGGAACAGACAAGAATTCTTTTCAGTGGGTGGCTTTTTTCCAGTCTGCCATTTCACTGAGGTGTGGAACTTTGAGATTCCTAGTTTTATGTGGTGTCTCGATTCCCACTATCCACTTTATATAAACTTCTTTTTCTATTTGGCTATTAAGCCACATATTTTGGGGTTTTTTATATTAATAAATCTGAGCTGCTGCAATTTCATAATCGGCTTATCTCATATTTCCGTGTGTGTGTGTGCGCGTGTGCATGTGTTTATCTCTTCTTCTCCTTCCCCCAATCCTTCTCACTCCCTTCCTCCATCGCTCTAAAGTTTGCTCTATTTCTTGGGATTATATACATGAATATTTTTAACTTTATAGTTTGATCAGCTATGAATTTAATAGCATGCTTATTATATTTTTAATCCAGAATTTCTTGGAGGTTTTAATGGATTTTTTCAAGATGTCCAATCTGCTCTATTTCTAGGAACAGAAGTTGACATGCATGACCTTTTAAAATAAAAAAGTAATAAAATTAATTAACAGCATATATACTAACTCAATGTTGTGAGTGAAGCAAATTTTTCTCGACTTCAATCTATGTGGTAATAACACCAGGCAGTGGTAGAGGGCCTGAAACTTTTTCAAAGCATTTTCATATTTTATCTAAATTTGACTCTCCCATAACATTTGTAAGGTTGAATATCTGTACCAGAGAGGTGAAGTTACTTGTCAAGGTCATATAGCAAGTTAGGAGGAACTCAGACCATTAGACACTAAGACCATTGCACTCTTATCTGTGGACAGATGGTGCACAAAGTATGAATGTTTGTCTCTGCGCTGACAAAACCTTTGATGTCAGAAATCCAGAGAGTTACACATAAATCTTCCTATTGAAAGCACATCTTGAACTCCAAAGTTTGTGCTTCACGGTTGGGATATAGAATAGAAACTATGCTGGAAGCCCTGGCTACAGCTCCCTCTGGGTTATGAAGGCAGAACAATTTGTTTATACTTCTCTTTTGGTAGGCATCATGTTATAGCCTATATTATCATTACTTATCTAAACAAATAAAACGGGGAAGTGTAAAGCAGCAATTGTCCTTCTGTCCCTAAGAACTTTAATCAACAAAATCACCCGGGCTTAGCCTTGTGTCCCCGCTTTTCAATATGCAGAGGTATCTTTAGGCCAACCATTCAGTCACTGGTGAAATTCTTCAAGGCCTGCTATGCAGATGGGTGTTTCTTTGAATATAATCCCGAAGGAATGGTGTTTCCTTTTTATCTGAAAATGTAACCTCCCTTGGAAGGTAAGCTGACGCAAACACAGCTGGGCAAGACCAGAGATATGTTTTGTCGGTAAACAGCATGAGCTGGTTACAAACTAAACAAATCTATGTAGGTGGCGCCTAGAAGCTTATTTGCTTGAGACTTGCCAGCTTATCTTGTCCGTGCTTGTAGGAGAGGCATCGGAACAGAATCCTCCCTATGAAAATGGATGAGGCGATTGGAAGATATTCCTGAAGGTGAGTGGGAGGGAGAGGCCTGAGTTGTAGGGAAGGAAGGAATGAAGACTAAGCTATGACGTTTTTATTTTCCTTTAGTTTGCTGGAATGGGGATAGAGGTACAAAGTCTTGCCAAATGAGTTTATGTCTCTTTAATTGAGAAGCCATTGAGTATGTAAAAGTGGCAAATATGGATTGCATTACTGTAATGGTTTAAATTTTTTTAATGTTTATTTTTGACAGAGAGAGAGAGAGAGAGAGAGCGAGAGAGAGAGAGCGCAAGTGAGCACAGGGAATGGGCAGAGAGAGAGGGAGATTCAGAATTTGAAGCAGGCTCCAGGCTCCGAGCTCTCAGCACAGAGCCCCATGCGGGACTTGAACTTCCGAACCGTGAGAGCATGACCTGAGCCGAAGTGGGACGCTCAACCGACTGAGCCACCCAGGCACACAAACTATGTGCTTTAGGTAGTATGTTCTCTGGATCTTAACACTGAATTTGGGAACAAGGCTCAATATATTGTTGCTAAGTATATAATATAGCAATAATAATATAGTGACAACTAATATTTACTGAGCACTTACTAGGTGAAAGCCACTGTTCTAATTCCTTTACATATGTGAACTAAGTTAATTTTCAGAACCACTATTAGGTAATACTGGTGTTTATATTAGTATCCGTATTTCACAGATGAGGAAATGGGGTCTCAGGTCAAGTAACTTGCCAAGGTTACCAATCTAGAAAACAAAGCTAGAATTTGAGCTCAGATATCTGTTTTCTGTGCTCTTTGTCACCTCCATTTCTTCAGAATTCTCATCTTAACCTTCTCCTTGTTGGGACACCTGGCCGGCTCAGTCAGTAGAGCCTGCGACTCTGAAGCTCAGGGCCATGAGTTCAAGCCCTACGTTGGATGCGGAGCCTACTTTAAAAAAATATGGTAACCTAACCTTCTCCTTACTCTCACATGAAATCTCTGCTGCTTCTGTAGGTAGAGGTGCTATGGTGCCCATTTAATGGGGATTAAATGCAAACTGGCTTTAGAACGCTCTTGGGAAGTGCCAGTAACCAAAAAGCAGTTTCCACGTTCTGGGTGAGTTTCAACTGTTCCTCAAAAACTCCGTCAAAAATAGCTAATAATTACACATCCTGGGAGATGACACTTGTACCATAAGAGTCTGGTGATGTAAGTTATCTTGGTTCAGTTGAACTTTATCCACATTTGCCTGAAAGAGGACACAGGAGGCATGAACACTTTTCCAGTGCAAGGCTCTGAGTTTAGGAAGTTCTTTCATCACTTAAATCTTTCTTTTGGTCCTTCATTCAGCGAATATTTATCAAGTACCTACTATTTTCCAGGCACTAAGATAGGCACTGAGGGCATTTCAGTAGGCACAGACAGGTCTGTCACATCCTGTCATAGCGTCTGTAGTCAAACACGGGAGGCAGACAATCTAACAACCCCACCAACACGTGTGTAATTATAAACCGAGACATGCGTCACGAAGGAAAAGAATGTGGGACTGTAGGGGAGATACTATCATGGAGAGGATATGGCCTCATCTGGAGGCTTACGAAGCACATCTCTAAGGAGATGACATTCCAGGTGGAGAAAGCGGCATGCAAAGGCCCTGTTACCCTTGTGGTTAGAGCTTAGAATGAGAAATAAATGATTTATTCATAGAACGACGACTCTGCTGGTGACTGTATACTGTTCGTAATTTTCATAGTTAGACATGCTCTTCTAGCTTCTTGTTGGCAAGCAAACAAAACACAACTTTCTTTTGGTAACCGGTAAGGTCACTTTTTATTTTGGTAAGATCCTCAGATTCACATAACTGGAGACACAGTTCTCTCTTCTACCTCTCTCAGTAGTTATTTGTTATTTTTTTCTGGCTCCGCTCTCTCTACCCAATACTTCAGTGTTGTTGCTTTCCAGCTCATCATCCTCATGCTTTATTCTTTCTTACATGTGTATTCTCTCGGGGTAATCCTGTCTACTTCTATGGAACCCATAGGAATCTGTATTTTTGTCCAGCAGCCTCCTTTGTCCGGAGTCTGAAATCTTTGTACCCAGCAGTGTGATCTCTCTCCCTGATTTCCTGCAGGTGTTTCATATCTAATATGGTTGAAAGTGAAACCATTGTCCCATTTTTCCTCCCTTCAATTCAATCCCTGCCATAAATCCACAGTGATCTTTGTAAAATACAAGTCTGGTTGTTAATCATGTCTCTGGTGGAAAGACTACAGGGATTGCCCTTGCTGTCCTAAGTATCTTATAGTTGCAATGTAGTTTCATCTCTACCCCTTCCCCATACCAAACTGCTCTCCAACCCCCAAACCTATCTGAATGACGTCTTTGCATGGGCTGCTCTCTCTACCTGGAATGCCTTTTTCCCAGTTTTCTTTTTCTGCTTACATTTCACCTTATTATGTAACTTTTACTTGGCTCCTCTAGGGGGAAATAGTTGGTTTATTTCTGATATGTTTGGGCTTTCATGGCACATGGTACCTATCTCTGTTGTGGTATGTGGACATAAACATATGTAAATTCACCATGAGATCTCTTTCAGTAGACTATGTGCTCAGACAGGAATAGGATCTCTTTTTAATTAATTAATTAACTTCAGTTCAAGTTAGTTCATATCCAGTGTAGTATTGGTTTCAGGAGTAGAATTTAGTGATCCATCACTTACATAACACCCAGTGCTCACCCCAACAAGTTCCCTCCTTGATGCCCATCACCCATTTAGCCCATCCCCCCACCCAACACCCCTCCAGCAACGCTCAGTTTGTTGTCTGTATATAAGAGTCATTTGGGGCGCCTGGGTGGCTCAGTCAGTTAAGTGTCTGACTTCGGCCCGGGTCATGATCTCACGGTTTGTGGGTTCAAGCCCCACATCAGGCTCTGTGCTGACCGCTCAGAGCCTGGAACCTGCGTCAGCTTCTGTGACTCCCTCTCTCTCTGCCCCTCCCCTGCTCATGCTCTGTCTCTCTCTGTCTCTCAAAAATAAATAAATGTTGAAAAAATTTTTTAAAAGGACTCATTTATGGTTTGCCTCCCTGTCTGTTTTTATCTTATTTTTCCTTCCCTTCCCCTGTGTTCATCTGTTGTGTTTCTTAAATTCCACATACGAGTGAAATCATATATTTGTCTTTCTCTGACTGACTTATTTCACTCAGCATAATACACTCTAGTTCCATCCATCCACCTTGTTGCAAATAGCAAGATTTCATTCTTTTTTGATTGCCGAGTAATATTCCATTGTATATATAAACCACATCTTCTTTATCCATTCATCAGTCGATGGACATTTGAGATCTTTCCATAATTTGACTATTGTTGGTTGCAATGCTATAAACTTTGGGGTGCCTGTGCCCCTTCAAACCAGCATTTTTGTATCCTTTGGCTAAATTCCTAGTAGTGCAATTGCTGGATCATAGGGTAGTTCTATTTTTAATTTTTTGAAGAACCTCCCCAGTGGCTGCACCAGTTTGCCTTCCCACCAACAGCGTAAAAGTGTTCCCCTTTCTCCGCATCCTCGCCAACATGCGAGTTTCCTCACCGTTAATGTTAACAGTTATTTCCTGAGTGTTAATTTTAGCCATTCTGACAGGTATTAGGTGGTATCTCATCGTGGTTTTTGTATGATAGGCCCACAGCTAATATCATCCTCCATGGGGAAAAACTGAGAGCTTTCCCCTTAAGGTCTGGAACACGACAGGGATGTCCACTCTCACCACTGTTATTCAACATAGTGTTGGAAGTCTTAGCTTCAGCAATCAGACAACAAAAAGAAAAGGCATACAAATTGGCAGAGAAGACGTCAAACTTTCTCTCTTTGCAGATGACATGATACTCTACATGGGAATCCTGAAAGCCTCCAGCAAAAAACTGCTAGAACTGATATGTGAATTCAGCAGTCACAGGACATAAAATCAATGTACAGAGACCAGTTGCATTTCTGCACACCAATAACGAAGCAGCAGAAAGAGAAATCAAGGAATTGATCCCATTTATGATTGCACCCAAAACCATAAGATACCTAGAAATAAGTGTAACCAAAGAGGTAAAAGATCTATATGCTGAAAGCTTATGAATGAAATGGAAGAGAACATGAAGAAATGGAAAAAGATTCCATGCTCCTGGATAGCAAAATCGTTGAAATGTCAATACTACCCAAAGTAATCTACGTATTCAATGCAATCCCTATCAAAATAACACCAGCATTCTCCACAGAGCTAGAACAAACAATTCTAAAATTTGTATGGAACCAGAAAAGACCTCAAATAGCCAAAGTGACGTTAAAAAAGAAAACCAAAGCTGGAGGCGTCATTTGGACTTCAAACTGTATCACATAGCTGTAATCAGGAATAGAATCTTCTATGCAATGTGCAAAATAAACCAGTCTTTAATACATATTTGATGTATAAATAAATCTGGGGACTCCAGGAGAGGCCAAATATAAAGCATTAATTAATGGCCATAGGCTGAAAATTGAGAATTTTGCCTTACTACGTCATTTACTTAGACATTTAATGCATCTTGATGAGCAAGAATTAACCATAATTACATGAAGTATGTTTCCATCTTCAAGTCATGGATGATCCATTGTCTCTGATTAATGACTCTTACAACCTGTAATTAAAAAAGAGTAGCCCATCATTCAAAGTGATTTCTCAAGTCACTTTTTTTTTCTTTTGGCTGACGTCTAATAAGAGATAATCTGCAGTAGAGTATAGTGGTCTTGATTTTCTCAGACAGACTTTGCCAATTTATTAGAGAGTTAAAAATCTATAAGGCATGTAGGTTCTTTGGGGTTCATAGTGAAAAGCAGAGATTTTTTTCCCAAGGAAATGAACACATACACACGTTATTTTGAATGTAATTATCAATTGACCTGTTTTTTTTTTTAAATATTTCTATACCAAGTATTTTAAACAAAAGCAAATTTATTTAAAAAGGTGCTTAGGTGCATATATTATAAAGAGATCAGACATTTACAGAAAATGTGGGAACATAAATCTGCTTTTATATTAAATTTAAAGGGAATATATCTGAAAATTGTATTCAAAAGACTCAAACTCCACAGTAAAAAGAAAAATGAATGTTACATACACTGAGATGAGCCTGTTGTATAAAATAGGTGTTGAAGAATACAACCAACACTTATTTTAAGGCTATCTTTGAATGAGGTGCTATAATCTTCAGTATATCTTAAACTCCATTTGGGAAAAACGGTGCTTTCTGACAATAATTTAAAACCCTTTGGCCAGCATGTTGATAGTGCTTATCTACATACATAGATACAGTAGAAAGTTTTCTGCCAAAATTAATCTAAATACTAACCAGACTACAATAGATTGGCTTAGTGTTTTCATTCCCCCGACTCTGTTATTCTGAGAGGGAATAAGGGTGATTTGGCTTTTCTAAGCACTGGTGATTTTGGCATTTTAAGTAACTGCCTTGGCTTTTCTAAGCACTGGTGATTTTGGCATTTTAAGTAACTGCCTTGCATTCATTCATTATAAACAGAAAGAGCGATGGAAAAGTAAAGGCAAGACAACCTGATGAGTGTTCTTAAATATTGTTGCACATTACAATCATCAGGAGAACTTTTTGACAATGAGAACCCTAAAGCCCTCCCTAAGATTGTGCTTCTGTGGTTCTGGAATAGGGCACAGGAATAAGAATTTTTAATCAGCCTTCAGGAGATTCACATGCTCCAATTTCAGAAACATTGCCCTATTATCTGTCCCATCAAATTTCTCCTTAGTTTTTCAAATGATCTTTACCTTCTGCAGTACCAAGATTTTGCAAAGTTATTCATTCATTAGACCTCCAATGCCTTCCATCTCACGTTACTACCTGGTGGAGTAGAATTCCTATTTATCCCTCAAGACCCCATTCATAGGTGACTTTCTCTTCAGAGCCTTTACTCAGCACTTTGTATGTATTTCTGTTTTAATGCTTATACAATGTATTACATCTACATATATTCATTGCATTGATTAATATGATAAATTTATATATACAAAATAATATGTACATACATATATATTAACAATATAGCCATAACTTTATTAATAATAGAAACAGTACAAATTTCAAACCAAGCTGCAGTCATTCTTTTGAAACACCAAAAAAGGGTCCTCGTTTTCAGACGGTTACATTGTTAATTCCATAATAGCATTTACAATATCATTACTGTTGTTCTTCAGGGCTCGAACTGCCTTTGCTCTTAATACATTTGCTTGCGACATGACCAGTTCTATGTCCTTAACCTCTACACCTGTTTCATCAACCTCTTCCTCTTCACTCTCTTCTTGTACAGTTGGAGTCTGTGTGTTTTCTTGAGTGTTTGAGACAGCTTCACCTTGAACTTTGAATTTCTCAGCAGCTGCTAGTTGTGCCTCCTGAGATAAATCCTCGATCTTGGCTTCCCCCAAAACTATGTAGGTATCTGAAGCTGGGCTCTTGTAGCCATCTGGTTTTGTGATGACAAAGAGGATAGTGACTCTTGTAACCCCTGTAACCTGTCGAAGACCTAGTTTGGACATAGCCTTCCGTGCCTTCTTTTCACTCCGGCTCTGTTTTGCTTTACTGACTGGTTTTTCATCGATTTCAGCTGCTGCTGCCAGCTGGGCTTGTTGGGTGGTTGCCTGTGTGGAATCCTGTTCCTCAAGCTCTGGTACTGATTCATCACTGTCGGATTCTGTTCCAGACCCTGTCTCAGCCTGGGGCTGTGGCAACTCCTGCTCTGTAGCAGGCACGGTTTCTGGGGCTTCACCAGGCATTTTGTGTGGGGAACGCAGAACCAAGATGGCGGCAGAAAGAGAGCCCATTGAATTTCTTTTAAGGAGAGAGGCTATGTTTTAGTTTTTATGTATCAAATATAAGAGCTAAGGACAGAGCCTAATATAAAACAGGTAGTACTCAGACATTAGCATGCACAAGAATTATCTAATAAGTTTGTTCAAATTTTTTTTAATGTTTATTTTTGACAGAGAGAGAGAGACAGAGCATGAGCATGGGAGGGCAGAGAGAGAGGGAGACAGAATCTGAAGCAGGCTTCAGGCTCTGTGCTGTCAGCACAGAGCCCGATGTGGGGCGCGAACCCACAGACCGTGATATCATGACCTGAGCTGAAGTCCGACGTTCAACCGACTGAGCAACCCAGGTGGCCCTAAGAAGTTTGTTTAAAATGGAGATACCTAGCATGCCCACCACCCCCATTCCCAAATCCCAGATTCTCATTCAATAGATCTGAAGATGATACTAGGAATTCACATTTTTATAAACTCTCCAAACATTTCATATCCTGAAAAATTCTGAATACCAAGGGGACATTAACTAGCCTTTAGGCTAGTTCTATTTATCCCATTCACTCTCTAATATGATAAAATTTTCTCAAGCATTCTAGTATATTTTGGACCCTCCAGTGACTATATTCAGGCCCATCTGAATAGTGGTCAGAGGCGATGTAGGCAGTTTTACATAGGGTCAGAGTGTTTACAAATGATAAGGCTCATGAGGCAACTTGGATGAATTTCACTGAGGATTTTCTTTATGGAGAGGGCATATCAAGAGTAAAAGTACACGTGAAAAGATGTCCAACATCACTCATCATCAGGGAAGTGCAAATCAAAACCACAATGAGATATCAGCTCACATCTATCAGAACGGCTAAAATCAAAAAATCAAGAAACAACAAGTGTTGGCGAGGATGTGGAGAAAAAGGAACCCGTGTGCACTGTTGGTGGGAATGCAAACTGGTGCAACCACTGTGGAAGACAGTATGAAGGTACCTCAAAAAGTTAAAAATAGAACTACCCTATGGTCCAGTAATCACACTACTGTTTATCCAAAGAATATGAAAACACCTATTCAAAGGGATACATGCACCCCTATGTTTATTGCAGCATTATTTACAATAGCCAAATTACGGAAACAGCCCAACTGTTCCGTATTCATTCATAGATGAATGAATAAAGACGTAGTATGTATATACAATGGAATATTATCCTGTCACAAAAAATGAAACCTTCTTATTTACAATAGCATGAATGGATCTAGAGAGTATAATGCTAAGTGAAATAAGTCAGAGAAAGATAAATACCATATGATTTCGCTCATGTGGAATTTAAGAAACAAAACATATAAACAAAGCTAAAAAAAACAAAGAGACAAACCAGAAAACTATAGAGAACAGATGATCATCAGAGGGAAGGCAGGTGGGGGGGATGGGAGAAATAGGTAAAGGGATTAAGAGTGCACTTATGATGAGCACTGAGTGATGTGCAGAATAGTTGAATTGCTATATCACCTGAAACTAATATAATATTGTATGTTAACTACACTGGAGTTAAATTTAAAAAAATAAAAAATAAGAGTAAATAAAAGTCCATAATTACTTTAAAAAAAAAATGAAAAGAATTCTTGGGGCTACTGGGTGGTTCAGGCAGTTAAGTGTCTGACTTGGGCTCAGGTCACGATCTCACAGTTTGTGAGTTTGAGCCCCACATCAGGGTCTGGGCTGACAGCTCAGAGCCTGGAGCCTGCTTTGGATTCTGTGTCTTCCCCTCTCTCTCTCTTCCCCTCCCCTGCTCATGCTCTGTCCGTCTCTCTCTCTCTCTCAAAAATAAACAAACGTTAAAAATTTTTTAAAAATGTACAGTTTATATCTTGTCATTTATATCTCAATAAACTTTTAAAAAACATTAGACCTTTTTTTCTTCAAATAAACTCTTACTGGAAGTCCAATAAATATAACAGAAAACAGAGAAAAGGACTCCTACCGTCTTATTTCTGAAGAGATGCATGGAACTGTAATTTGCAAGCCTCTGTTCTACAACCTCTGACTTCCAGAAATATATTTGGATGTGTAAATAGATACAATATTTTACTTTAATTGGAAACCTCTTATCCAGAAGTCTTGGGTTGCCAGTAGTCTTTAGATACAATTGGGATAAAATCTGAACCATTCAGAAATTCTCTGAAAATGAGCTATTTGGATACTTGAATTTACCTTGTATGTTAGACGCGTCTCTTCACAAATTATTTTTTTATATTAAAAATGTTTTAATAATATCCGACTCACTTTTCCATCACCTTAAAGAGAGTCAACATACCCTTTTATGTAGTCTGCCTTTTATTAATGATTCAGGGCTTATTAGCAAAGAGCTTACATCATGCTGGGATGTAGTGATAGTCTCTGGACTTTGTTAAATGTGCATCCATATTTGCTCCAGTAATAAGTGGATTAAGACAAGAGCAAAGTTTATTTTTTTCTTTTTATGGAGAGAAATGTTGGTTACATCTGCCACTTCTATATTCTGTCTGTTCCCTCTTGCAGAGAGTGACTTCCGGGATCAGCATACCTTCCTTCGTAATATATAGACTTAAACTAGTAAAGCACTCAACCAAGGTTGTTAGCATTGTATATAGACATGGACCGTTAATACGGTACTGGAGAGTTTCCCTTTGAATAAAATACACGATTTTTAGTGCACGGACTGTTTTCACTGAGTGAGGTAATTCATTTTTTATCCTCTGGTTCTCGGCTCTGAAATGGATCATTTGGTTTGCTGCAGAACTCAGTTCCAAACAGGTGAGATACTATATCGTATTACATTTTCAAACACCTGCAACAGAAAGGCTATAAAATAGGCCTTTCACCACCAGAGTCCTTGCTGAAAATCTTTATCACCTCAATTGTCGGTAAAAGTCAGGACCTTTTTGGGGGAATCTGACAAGTGGAAAATACCACTCTGAGGAAATATGTCTGATGGATTTCTTGCTCCTGCTAGTTGTCAAGCTAGCAGGTGGTGCTGTTAGTTGATTTCTTGGTCAGTAAAAAATTTCCCCTGTTTCTCCTCTAATATTAAGTATCTATCATCTGTTAGAAAAAAGAGATGAACAAAATATGGAGGCTTCCTAAAGTTTTGAAATAGATTAGTTTCCTCTTCGTCAAATTTCCTTTTTCAAAATAAATCTGACCTTTTTTTTTTCAAAGTCATTCTTTCTGTTCCTCAGTTCTAAAGGGAGCTTTGGAAAACACTGACAGAATCAGTGGCGGAATTCAGCGACTCATTTGGGAAAATGCCATTTTTTTTAATATTGAGGAATCAGAGAGGCTTATTTTTGAGAATAGTTGGGAAACCTTGTAGGCCCGTGAGAAGATTATAAATACAGACTATAGCGATCAATTCTCATGCTCTTCCTTCCTTCCACAGTCTACTAACAGAAGTCCTGTTGAGTGCTGAAAAGCCTAAGAACTTAGTATTTGCCCTGATAAATTCACTGTGGCCTAGGGTTTGGCCAACAGAAATTTGATTGTCTTAGCATACCAAGAGTAGTTATTTCCTTTTGTGGGGAGGGGAAGGGACGAGAAGAGAAAGCTTGGAGTTACAGGAACCAAGTTAGCAAAATGGATGTATAAAACACAATGTCTATTTACTCTGAAGGAAAAAAAAATCCAGAAAGCTAGAATGCTCATATCCCCAGATCTAGGTAGTTTCTCCCTGTCGTGAAGACAAATTGTCAAATTGAAATTTTTTTGAATGAGTGTGGAATCAGAACAAGAGGAGTGCCACAGAAAACTCTCTTCCCCAGATAATATTTGGGTAGGCACTACCACACCCAGCGTTCTGGGCTTTACCGATTCGGTAATTTCAGCTGACTTTTCTGTTCACCCAGTCTCTCTTTAAATAGAACACTGAACAGTTCATTAAGTTTCCAAGCAAGATAAAATTCAGTTAATTATGTTTCCATTTAAGTTAATTAAAATTTCATTCCTGTCTTGCCTCTTTTGGTCATCTTGATTAGAGTTTTTGGTGTCTCCAAACTTTTCTGAATCATCCAGCTGCACATAATCCCTTATTTATTTTCCAAGGTGGTTATTTATATAATATTAGTGGATTTTACTGAATTATGTTTCAAAGGACTTATTTTCTTATTTTCCTTTTTTTTTTCTATTTCTTGTTCGTCACCTCACAGTCACCACTGATACTAAAAATGAAAAGTATATGGTGTTCCCCCAAATCTATAATAGCTGTACGTTTCATCTGTCAAATTTTAAGAGTTTGACTTACTTTTATCAGCTGGATGATACCTTCAAAATGATTTCATATTGAAAACCTACCTGAATATATTATTGGTTCATCACCGTAATTGACAACACACTGTAGAGAATGCGTGCTATTAATTTTTGAAAGTTACAAAGTAACTCTCATAGAATGTAATAGGATATAAGGAAAATCTCAAGATACCCCTATTTGTTATGGAAAAGATTTTTGTATTGGACGTATCTCTTTGACTCTTTTTTTAAAATTTTTTTAACGTTTATTTATTTTTGAGACAGAGAGAGACAGAGCATGAATGGGGGAGGGTCAGAGAGAGGGAGACACAGAATCTGAAACAGGCTCCAGGCTCTGAGCCTGACGCAGGGCTCGAACTCACGGACCGCGAGATCATGGCCTGAGCCGAAGTCGGCCGCTTAACCGACTGAGCCACCCAGGCGCCCCATCTCTTTGACTCTTTTTAATTAAATATAGTTACTTAAATATCCAAATGACTTATATCCAAGTGACTCATTCTATGGAAGTCTTCCTTCTAAGAATAATTTCCAGCATGTACTCTAGATACAGAATACCAAGGTATCTTATTGTGTTATGATTATCAACTGTCAGTTAACAACATCCATGGTCAATTTTGTATACATTACTAGTTCCTCTCAATTATACCTAATATGCCACTGAAAAGCCTCTCTTCTTCATTAGTTGGTGTGTGTTTGAGGAAAGGTAAACTAGTTTTAGTATTGCCCTAAGTAAATATATTCTTAGAATGTCCATTCAAAGGGACCTTGGAGTACTTGAGTCCTTGATAATTACTCTGTATAGTATGAATGAATTACCTTTACATCATTGTCTGTTAAGTAATAACACAGTCTTTGTTGAAACACTTTCAATGAAGAGGGATGCCTGGGTGGCTCAGTAGGTTAAGTGTCTGACTTCTGCTCAGGTCATGATCTCGTGGTTCATGATTTCCATCCCTGAGTCAGGCTCTGTGTTGACAACTCAAGCCTGGAGACTGCTTTGGATTCTGTGTCTCCCTCTCTCTCTGCCCCTCCCCAACTCACTCTCTCAACCTCTCTTTCTCTGTCAAAAATGAATAAACATTAAAAACTTAAAAAAAAAACACATTCAATGATGAGAAACTTCATCCCTCATAATGTCACCCATTCTACATGTTTAATTGTCAAAAGTTTTATGTCTGTTTGGCTAAAAATATACTTCTTTTAAATTTCATCTGTTGGTTCTAATTCTGTAGTCTAGAGTAGTATAGAAATAACATCCAGTGAAGTGTTTATATCCTAGAAAGTTTATATCCTAGAACTCCCCAATATCCTAGAAATTAGGAATGCAACATTTTGAGCAACTGAATACATTAATTTCAAAACCCAATAAATAATACTTGCAGCAATTTGGTGGTTTGGACAACTGGAACCACTAATATTTTCAAAAAACTAAAGCATATAGATATATACATAAAAGCGGTAATAGAAATATATGATAGTAGCAATAATATGGAGAAATATATATACATGGTCCATGACCTATATAGGAAGAAGAGTGAAAATGGGACTCCATCAGGTCAAGATGAAACCAGGTAAGACTATCCTACAAATATAATAATATAATATTCAAGAGTTATTAGAACTATTAGATATCACTAATACCTAATTATTTAATTTTGTGGGTGAAAGTTCTATGGACCAAAGAAGCGGAGTGGCATATCCAGTGACTCTCAGCATATGACAGAATTTGAACTACAATCCAGGGCTGGGAAGTTTCATATGGAAGGGAATTTAGGCATAAGGACATGCTTTACAGCAGAGGTTATGCAGTTATGTAGAAAAAAGTGCAGAGGGGCACCTGGGTGACTCAGTCAGTTAAACATCTGACTTCAGCTCAGGTCATGATCTTGTGGTCTGTGGGTTCGAGACCCGCATCAGGCTCTGTGCTGGCAGCTCAGTGCCTGGAGCCTGTATCTGATTCTGTGTCTCCCTCTCTCTCTCTGCCCCTCTCCTGCTCACTCTCTGTCTCTCTCTCAAAAATAAATAATAAAACATTAAAAAAATTTTAAAAAGTGCAGAGAACAACAATTTACCGAACTCAGGAAGAGAGCATAACGTAGGTTGCAGCAAGCAGCAGCAAGGAAGAGTATCAGGTAAAGAGTGTTGGGGTTGATGTCTCCCCAAACAAGAATTTATATTTGTTGTTAGAGATATCAGGAACTACTATAAAGATTACTAAGAACTTTGTATGCAAGTAAAGTTAAGTTAACAGCTTAAAATATGCTGCTATAAGATATTTGATGTAAGTCTCTTGATAACCACAAAGAAAACACTTATGGAAGTAACACAAAAGAAAAAGAGACAGGCATCAAAATCCATCATTCAAAAACAAAAGAAATGCAAAGGAAGACCACAAGAGTGAAAAAGAGGAACAAAGAATTACAGGCAAACAGAAAATAGTTAAAAAAAATGGCAATAGTAAGTTCTTCCCTATTAATTTAAATGTAGATGGAATGAACTCCCCAATAAAAAGATAGAGTGCTTGAATGAATAAACAACCAAGATCCAATTGTATGTTGTCTGCAAGAAACTCATTGTAGTTTCAAAGACAAATGCAGGATGAAAGTAAAGGAATGGAAGAAGATATTCCATGCAAATGGTAACCAAATGAAAGCAGAAATGGTTATATTTATATCAAAGTAGACTTTAAGTCAAAAACTTTCTCTACAAACAAGTTCATTATGTACTGAAAGGGTCAATTCAACAGAAGATATAACAACTGTAAATACACATGTACCCAACATTAGAGTACATAAAAATATAAAGCAAATATTGACAGATCTGAAAGGCGAAATTGACAGTAATAAATTAATAGTAGGAGATTCCAATATCCCACTTTCAATAATGGATAGTACATTCAGATAGGAAATCAACAAAGAAAAGTAGACTTGAACAACCCTATAGACCACATGGATCTCATAGACATGTACAGAATATTTTACCAAACAGCAAAAGAAAACACATCTTTTCAAGTGCACACAGAACATACTCCGGGATAGATCACGTATTGCATAGGAAAGCAAATCTTAAATTTAAGCAGATAGAAATCATATTAAATATCTTTTCCACCCACAATGAGATGAAACTAGCAACCAATAACAGCAGGAAAACAGGAATATTCACACAGATATAAGAACTAAATGACACACTATGGAGCAACTACTAGGTCAAAGAGAAAATCAAAGAAGAATTTAAAAAAAAATATCTCAAGACAAATGAAAATGAAAGCACGACTAACCAACACTTTGGGGATGTAGCAAAAACAGTAGTACTAAGTGGACATTTTACAGTGATAAATGCCTACATTTTTTTTTTTTTATAAATGCCCACATTAAAAAAGGAGAAATTAAAAATTAAGAAGCCTAAATTATAAAACAATTTAACTTTGTACTTAAGGAATTACAAAAAGAACAAGCTAAATTTAAAATTAGAAGAAGAAAGGGAATAATAAAGATCAGAAGAGAAAAAAAACAGAAAAACAATAGAAAAAAGTCAACAAAATTAAGAGTTGTTTTTTTAAAGATAAAATGGACAAACTCTTTGCTAGGCTAGGAAAAAAAAGGAAAGACTCAAATAAAATCAGAAATGAAAGTAGAGACATCATAATGTTTGCCTCTGAAATAAAAAGAGTTGGAAGACACTATTATGAACAATTGTATGACAACAAATTGGATAACCTAAAAGAAGTTGAGTAGTAGGCATTCACTTCCTAGAAATATACAACCTACCAAGACTGAATCAAGAAAAAAATAGAAAGCCTGAGCAGATCTATAACAAACAAGGAGATTCAAGTAATAGTCAAAAATCCCTCAGCCAAAAAAAGTCCAGGACCAGGTGTCCTCATGGCTAAATTCTACCTAACATTCAAAGAGGAATTAATAATAATACTTCTAAAATTCTTCCCGAAAATAGAACTAGAGGGAATACTTCCAAACTTACTGGATGAGACCAGCATCACACTGATGCCAAAGCCAGGCAAAGCTGCCACAAGAAAAACACAGGCCAATATCTTTGATGAACATCAGTGCAAAAATATTCAATAAAATACTAGCAAACTGAATTCAGCAGTACATGAAAAATATCATACACTATGATTAAGTGAGATCTATTCCCTGAAATCACATGATCATCTCAATAGATGCATAAAAAGCATGTTACCAAATTCAACATCCATTTATGATAAAAATGCTCACCAAGATAGGTACAGAAGGAACTTAGCCTCAACACAACAAAGATCATTCATGTAAAGTCCACAGGTAACATAATCAATGGGAAAAAACTGAAAGCTTCTCCTCCAACATACAGTAAAAGGCAAGTATACCCACTCTTGCCACTTTTATTCAACAAATTACTGGAAGTACTAGCAAGAGCAATCAGCCAGAGAAGAAGAAGAAAGGTGAGGAGGGAGAAGGGGAGAGAGGAGGAGGAAGGGGGGGAAGAGGAGGAGGGGAAGGCATCCAAATCAGAAAGAAGTAAGATTTTCTGTTTGCAGGTAACATGATTCTGTATGTAGAAAACCCTAAAGACTACACACACACACACACAAACTTAGAATAAATGAATTCAATAAAGTTGCAGGATACAAAAACAACATACAAAAAATCAGTTTTATTTCTTTACACCAGTAGCTATGTGAAAAGGAAATTGATAAAACAATCCCATTTATGACAGCGTCAACAGAAGAAAATACTGGGGAATAAATTTAGCCAAGGAAGTGAAAAATCTGTCCGCTGAAAATATGACATTAATGAAAAAATTGAAGAACACACAAATAAATGAGAAGATAGCCCATATTCGTGCATTGAAAGAATTAATATTGTTAAAATGTACATATAACCCAAGCTATATACAGATTCAACACAATCCCTATCAAAATTCCAATGGAATTTTTCACGGAAATAGAAACATCAATTATAAAATTCATATGGAATCACAAGACACCGTAAATAGTCAAAACAATCTTAGGAAAGAACAAATAAAGTTGTAGGCATTACATTTCCTGATTTGAAATTATTTATACAAAGCTATAGTAATCAGAATAGCATGGTACTGGCATGAAAACAGATGTATAGATCAATGCAACAAAATAGTCCAGAAAGAAACCCAAGTGTATTCAGTAAACTAATTTTTGGCAAAGACATCAAGAACACACAATGGAGAAAGGATAGTCTTTTCAATAAATGGTGCTAGGAAAACTGGATTTCCACATGCAAAAGAATGAAACCAGGCCTTTATCTTACACTATATACAAAAATCAAGTCAAAATGGATTAAAGACTTACATGTAAGACCTGAGACTGTAAAACCCCTAGAAGAAAACATAGGGAAAGAACTCCTTGACATTGGCCTTGTCAATGATTCTTTGGATATGACACCCAAAGCTATAGCAACAAAAGCAAAAATAAACAAGTGGGACAACATCCAACTTAAAAGCTTTTGCACAGCAAAGGAAACAAAGTGAAAAAGCAATCTACAATTGGGAGAAACTGTTTGCAAATCTTATATCAAATAGTGGGTTAATACCCAAAATATATGAGGAATTCATACAATTCAATAGCAAACAAACAAAAAAAAACCTGATTAAAAAATTGGCAAAGGACCTGAATAAACATTTTTCCAAAGAAGATACACAAATGGCCAATGGATATATGGATATATGCAAATGTGTTCAATATCACTAATGGTCACAGAAATGCAAATGAAAACAACAGTGGTGTTGGCCCGGTTATGGAGAAATTGGAACCTTTGTATACTGTTGGTGGAAATGTAAATTAGTATAGCCATTATGAAAAAAAGTATGGCGGTTCCTCACAAAATTCAAAATACAGCCATCATATGATCCAGCCACACATTTTGGGGTATACTTTGAAAGAAGATGAAATCACTGTCTTGAGATATCTGCACTCCCATATTCACTGTAGCATTGTTCACAATAACATGATATAGAAACAGCCTGGTGTACGTTCACAGATGAGTGAATAAAGAAAATGTATATACACACAGTGGTGTAATATTCAGTCCTTAAAAAAAGGAGAAACTGGAGGGCAGTGTGAAATAAGCCAAACACAGAAAAAAAAAAAACTACTATATGATTTCACTTACATGTGGAATCTAAAAAAAAAGTCAAATTTATAGAGGCAGAGAATAGAACGCTGGTTACCAGGGGTAGGGAGGTGGGGAAAGACATAGGTATTGTTGAAAGGGTTCAATGTTACAGTAATATAGGACGAATAAGTTCTAAAGATCTAATGTACATCATGATGACTACAATTAATAATACTGTAGTGAACAGTGAGAATTTGCTAAGAGGGTAGATCTCAGATGCTCTCACCACACAAACAAAAAAAATGATAACTAGGAGGAGATAGATACGCTAATTAGCTTGACTGTAGTTATCATTTCCCTATGTATGTGTATATCAAATCATCATGTTGTGCACCTTAAATATACACAATTTTTGTTTAAAAAAAAAGCTTATTTTTAAAAACTCTCCAGAGTCTCTACTCCTCTGTCTGGTCTATAATCCCCATTATATGCAGAGCCTTGCCCTCTGCTATTCCTATCAGCATTTAACTACTCACACCAGAAGGGCTTCTTAGACTTGGAGCAAAGGACAGACACCAAATTCTATACAAAGGAACAGAGATCCTCTTAACCCTTTTTATGTTAAAAATGGGGTTGCAAGTGCAGATAACCTATAGAGGACAGACAGATAAAATAAAGCTGGCAATAATAAAGCTCTAGTCAATCACTGCCATGTATGAATGTATATTCAGTGTTCCAGCTTCCAGAAATGTTCCAGAATGTATTCCAGCTTTTCAGAAAAGATAGAAATCGTGACTTTTATGTGACCGTCCAGGTTATTCAATGTTGACAACTCATTTTGAAAACAAAACCCAAACCAAACCAACAAACAAAAAAACACCCAAACACGGTGTGAAGCCAAACAAAATATGTCTGCGAGCTGGATTTAGCATGTGGGTAGCGAGTTTGTGACCCATGACATAAAGGACACAAGGAGGCAATTTCCTAGATACCCAAGAGCAGGAAACCAAAATACAGTTTTGCCACATGGGGATTGAAAACGGAAAGTTACAAACTAAAGATACTCTTTCTGTCTTTTATGGAGTCAAATGATCTGTTATCTACATATCAGCTCTGTTCCCCAGTGTTGCACAGCAAACTTGATATTCTTCTGTTACTAATGACTTCTTTGATCTCATGTGACTTTGGTTTGTCATTATACCTACTCTGGCCTTAAGTAGCCAGTCCATGAACATGGGAGGTGTTTCCATTTATCGAAGCCTTCTTTCATTTCTTTCTGCAATGTTTTGTAGTTCTCAGTGTGTAAGTCTTGCCCCTCCTTGTTTAAACTTATTCCTAAGTATCTTATTCTTTTTCATGCTATTATAAATGGAATTGTTTTCTTAATTCCCCTTCTGGATTTTTCATTATTCCTATATGGAGATGTGACTGATTTTCGACTGTTGGTCTTGTGTCCTGCAACTTTGCTGAATTTGTTTATTAGCTAATAGGTTTTTGGTGCATTCTTTAGAATTTTCTATATATAAGATCATGTCATCTGTGAATAGAGGTAGTTTAACTTCTTCCTTTCCAATTTGGATGCCTTTTATTTCTTTTTCTTGCCTAATTGCTCTGACTCGAAATTCTAGTACCATGTTGAAGAGACGTAGTGAAAATGGGAGTTCTTCTCTTGTTCCTGATCTTAGGAACAGGATCTTTCATCATTGAGTATGACGCTAGATGTGAAGTTTTCATAAGTGCCTTTTATCAGGTTGAGGAAGTTCTCTTCTATTCCTAGTTTATTGAATGTTTTATAACGAAAGCGTGTTGTATGGCAAGAGAAAGGTTTGTCTGATGTTGTGCTCCGACACTCAATGATGGGGGTGCCACTTCTTCCCTTTCCTTCAGTGTTTATAACTCACAGGATCTGAAGTACCAGCACCTGAAGGAATAATGAAACCAGTGAATTATGGGGGAGGACGAAAAGAAGGAAGAACAAATTGGAGGTCTCCCTTCCTTGATGACCATCAGAAGTGGGCTGGATGTAGCATGATAGACGGTTGTATTGGAAATATAAAATAGTATGTGGTACCATTGTTTGGACTCGATATGTATGTGGACATCTTTGGGGGGGCTGTTATTTTGCTCTCCACGATTATTGGCAGCATCTGAGGAAATCTTCGTTATTTCCAACAGCAATGTATATCATTCAAAAAGTAATATGCCGCATGCCATAGCCTTCCCCGGATATCTTATTCATAAATCTATGCAAATGTAGACTTACATGTTTTCGTTTGTTCTATGACTATTTTAAGGCTTGTGCTCTAATTTCCACACTCTTTATGTATCCAGAAAGAGATAATACATCCTTTATTGGTATTTTACACCTGTCATTTGTCAATACTTTTTAAATAAATGGTTATATTAAATGCGGCAATGCGACATAATCCTCAGTGATCAAAAAAAAAAAAATAAAAAGCAAGGATTTCTACATGGTAATAAGCTGTATTTTAACAGCCCTTCCATTCATTAGTTACATAACTCAGAGGCTATAATTGCTTCTGGAGAGGTGGGGAAGAATTGGTAATCACGTGGTACATAGTGCTACCACTTGTCCTACTTAATTTATTGGTGACTTAATCAGCCTGCCCATGGTAAGTTGCAGAAACCTATTGGACACCCAAATATACGCAACCGGCATTCATAAAAGGTATCAAGGCTGAAAATATAAATTTGAGAGTCATCAGTATATGGATAGCTGTTACTCTGCAACCTCAGAAACTTACCAGGTATAATCTGAAACTGGTACCTGTTCATGGGAGGCAGGGAGAAACCAAAGAAAGAGGCACACCTCTCCAGATTGATAGGTGGCAGGTTTAAGAAGCGAGGAAATTTGCGTATGCGGCTTATATTAGGAGGCCACAAGACGAGTAGTTCTCTGTACCTACCTGCCAGAATATTAAAGTTCATATAGAGGCCTTAACTGGGTTTCATCACGTATACCATGCAGACGGTCTTAAAATCACCTTACTGTCGCAAGGATATGTCACTGGTCAGTTTCTAGCATGGGGAAGGCAAACAGGGCACACATTCCAAGGACAGTGAGGAGGAGGAGGAACCTCTGATTTCCTGGGACAAGCTCATGGATCAACCAGCAGTCATGTCTTCTCAGTGACCTCCTCTGACTATAGTATAAATTCATAAGGCAGGATGATGTCCCCAAGGAGGTGAGTGAAAGGTAAAGAAGAAATAAATCTAAGGACTAAGCCCTGGGCCACTCCAACATTAGGGAGGAAACAGCAAAGGAAACAGAAAAGGTGTGGTTAGTGAGTTGGGCTGAAAACCAAAAGAGTGTGGTGGTCTGGAAACTAAGGAAAGTAACTGTTTCAAGGAGGAGGAGTGAGCGATTAACTTTCTCATATGCTGCTGATTGTTTAAGGTAACAAAGAGTGATTTTTGGATTCAGCAACATGTAATCACTGACAACTTTGACATGAACAGTTTCATTGGAGTGACAAAGTCCAGTCTGAATCGTGGTGTATTAGTTTCCCAGAGATGAGATAATAAACTGGGTGGCTTGAAACAACAGAAATTTATCCTTGCACAGTTCTGGAGGCTGGATATTTGAAATCCTAGTTGGCAAAGTTCAATACTTCTGGGGGTTCTGAGGCAGAATCTGTTCCCTGCTTCTCTTTTAACTCTCAGTGATTACTGGCAATCCTTGGTGTTCCTTAGCTTATAGGCACACCCCTCCAATCTCTGTCTCTGTCTTCATATACTGTCTGTCCCTGTGTCCCCTGTCATTTTACCACTGTACATATGTCTCCATGTTTCTTCTCTTCTTTCTACAAGGATGCAAGTCATATTGGATTAGGACCCACCCTAATCTAAACTCGATTACATCTGTAGAAACCCTATTTCCAGGGAGGGACACTATCACAGGTACCAGGGTTAGGACGTCAGCATTATCTTTTGGAGGAATGTGACTGAACTCATAATGAATGAATTCGAGAAAGTATAGGAAGATGAGAATCTGAAACATTAACTAGCCAGTACTTTCACAAGTAGGAATAGAGAGGCAAATGGGACCAAGCGAGAGTTTTTGTTGCTGTTATTCACTTTTTTTTTTTATTTTTTGTTTTTAGGATGGTGACAATAACATATTGAAATGTTGATGGAAATGATCTGGTAGAGTGAAAATCCAGTGATATAGAAGAGAGAGGCAGTGTGAGAGAGAGAGAGGGAGAGGGAGAGAATTGCTCGGTCAATATTTTTAAGTGAGACTGGATGGGATCTAGTGAATAAGTAGAGACCTTGGCTTTAGCTGGGCATGTGGACAAGTTATCCGTAGTAATGGGAGGAAAGGCTGACTATATGAGCCCTATAGCTGCTAGGTGGGTACATTTCGTATTGGACACTTGTGAAAGATCTCTCTTTGCTTCTCATTCCCCAGTGATATTCTCTCAGGTGCAATGTTGTGAATTTACTACCAATTTTAGTATTATCCTAAAATTGATTTTTTTTTTGTATTAGTTATCTATTGCCGTGTAACAGTTTTTTTTTTTTTTTTTTTTTCCAGTTCCTGTAGGTTACGATTCTCACAAGGCTTAAGTCAAGGTGCTGGGCCAGGCTTGCGGGGGAAAAGATTTACCTACTTAGTAATATTTGGCAGGATTCCATCTTTTGCAGGTTATTGGACTGAGGGCCTCAGTTTCTCACAATCTGCTGGCTGGAACCTGCCTTCAGTTCCTTGCCATTTGCTTCGTCAAAACATATAAGCCAAGAAGACAATAGTGAGAATCTGCTGGCAAGACAAAAGTCGCAATCTTTTTTTTTAAGTTTTTTTTATTGTTTAATGTTTACTGATTTATTTTGAGAGAGAGAGAGAGGGAGAGAGAATCCCAAGTAGGCTCCGTGCTGTCAGTGCAGAGCCTGATGTGGGGTTCGATCTCACCACCTGTGAAATCATGACCTGAGGGCAAAATCAAGAGTCGTGGCTTAACCCACCGAACCACCCACGTGCCCCCAAAATAAATGTTTTAAAGACCGAATTGATACAATGTGTATTCTCCAATAATAATACATCGAAGCTAGATATCAACAACAGAAGGAAAACTGGAAAATTCACCAAAATGTAGAAAGTCAATAAAACACTGACGTTAGACAATGCATTGAGATAAGTGGGGGGAAAGTACAACATACCCAAACTTATGAGATCCAGTGAAGCAGTGCTCAGAGGGAGATTTATAACTGTAAATAGCACAAATCAATAACCTAACTTTACGCCTTAAGGGATAAGAAAGTGAAGAGAATGTTTTCTTTCTCTCTGGGTACATGATTCCATTTTAGCTTAGGAGAGAAGTTTCTTTAAAAGTTCCTATCAGGCTTTGAATACCAACTTCCAATTAACCCAGCTTCTGACAATAGAGCCCTTTTAAAAAAAAAACCCTTTGAAATATCTTAACAGATTTCAGCCAAAACAAAGAGCAAATATTCCTGACAGCATTAAACTTCTTTTTTAAAAAAATTATTTATTTTTTAATTTGAATCCAACTTAGTTAGCATCTAGTGCAGCAATGATTTCAAGAGTAGACTCCTTAATGCCCCTTACCCATTGAGCCCATCCCCCCTCCCACAACCCCTCCACTAACCCCCTGTTTGTTCACCATATTTAAGAGTCTCTTATGTTTTGTCCCCCTCCCTATTTATATATTGTTTTTCTTCCCTTCCCTTATGTTCATTTGTTTTGTATCTTACGTCCTCATATGAGAGTCACAATCTTTTTTAACTCACTCATGGAAATGACATCCCATCACCTTTGCTCTTTTCTGTTGGTTAGAAACGCCCACAAGGGCACACATACCTGGGGGCCATCTTAAAACTCTACCTATGATGGTTGCTTTGGTTGCTTTTGTTTCTTAATCACCCCCCTCATCTTTGTCCTCCCTTTCTGCCTAGTTTCTGGGCAATGGCCCAGTTTGCCTACAAGCTCTAAGCTGTGTTGACTATTGTACAGAGTAGTAACAGTGTTTCTTAATTCAGTTGGTCAGCAAATAAGGCCAAGTGGAAAATGTGCTGGAAACAACCTGATCAATCTAGCAGTGTACTATTTAGATTTGCTCTTGTGCTACCAAAGTCTTCGAATTAGCCAAATGGGGAGATTTCCCTATGTGGTCTCTTCTACATTAATTTTTTTTTCTCAAATCCTATCAATTCTATAGAATTTCTACACAAAAGTGAAGAAACACATTTTACAAATGGGATTTTCTTCCACAGGCTGACCTTGTGCCTTTCCACAAGCTAAGTTGAATAGATAAGAAGGTTAATTTTCCTTTTGCAGATAAGGAGTTTGTCACAGCAGTTTCCACGAGAAATAATGTGTTTTGACTGCCGAAAAAACTCATTCTGATCAAACTATATCTTTTAACACATCAGGACTGAGCCTCAAAGAGTTCTTAAGAATTTTGTTTTCTGCAACTGCTTTTTGTCCTTTAGAGAAAAGATTTTGCTTATTATTCATTTTCATTTTCCATTATCTAAACATTAATGGTCTGTTTTTGCTTTCTTTTCCTCATACTGATAAGTAATTCAAATAAAAAGTTATTTATTGCATGTGTGGAGAAAAATAAGAATAAAATGTCAGGAAGCTTGTATCTTTTACAAATACTACCCTGTGAGGGAAATCTTGCCCTTAAACCTCAATGGTTCATTGAGTATAAAAGTACTCTCTAGTTTCCTTCAAGTTAAGCATACTGAAAATGATCTATTATTTTGCTAGAATGTTCTTGAGGGAATTCATCTTTTTTCTCATCTCCTGTTTAAATAGTGTCTTCACAATAGAAACTTTCACAGAAATGTGAATATTGTGGTCTGGTGTGTGTGTGTGTGTGTGTGTGTGTGTGTGTGTGTGACTTTAGACCCCCTATTAAATTAAAAAAACAAAAGCTTTTAGCTACATTTTGTTAGACTAGGCTTCTAGAGTCAGAACTGTTGACCTTGTAACTATTTAAAATCTCTGTAGAGAACAATGAAGATACAGTAAATCTGAAGATACTGTCATAGAAAGTAAAATAAAGGCAATCTCTAATTATATATATCAGTACAGATGGTCACCAGACTCTAGCACTTAATGTGGGATCATGTTCAAGGAAAATGAAGAATTTTAAAGGTGACAACTAATTGACTATTAGTTTTTTGCTTTTTCCATTTTTATGACATACATTAAAAGTCTAACTCAGAGAAGCCATGAATACTGTCCCTTAGGGAAAAGGTGGTTCGGTAACCGTGCATTAGCTGTTTGCCCTTCTTTAAGAATTATCTAGAAGTACCAACTAAACCAAGAGTCAGGACCCTGGATGGTTTTGTTTGTTTGTTTGTTTGTTTATTTATTTATTTATTTATGCCTGTGCTTTAAGCTCTATCACTGAGAATTTCTGTGATAGGAATAGTTGCTTAATCTCTTTGAGCATTGTTTCTGTTATTTGATGCTATATGATAGGTTCAGATAAGATGAGAAAGAGCTCTGAAGTTGTAAACCAGTGTGTGCTTACATATGGGACTGAGGTAAGATGATGGTAGTGGAGGATGACATAGTTGTTCAACATGGACCTGCTCAGTTACCGATAAGTCAATTTCCTTAGGAGAAAGCAAGTCACATGAAGGCAACTTGGTCTAGAACCAGAATGGGCCAGATCCAAGCTAAGAAATTTATCACGGTGAACTTAGGACATACACATATGTGGTCCCCAAAACATAGAGGGCTGGGTCGCCTCGGTGGCTCAGTCAGTCAAGCGTCCGACTTCAGCTCAGGTCATGATCTCACGGTTTGTGGGTACAAGCCCCACGTCGGGCTCTGTGCTGACAGTTCAGAGCCTGGAGCCTGCTTCGCATTCTGTGTCGCCCTCTCTCTCTGCCCCTCCCCTGCTCACACTCTGTGTCTCAAAAATAAATAAACATTAAAAATTAAAAAAAAAAAAACTATTGAGGGCTGACCAAAAAATGTGTATCACATAAGACACTCTAATTGGTTTAATGAGATGAGATCTAGGTGTGGTGACAGGCTTTGAAAAATGCGGCTCAGAGACCTGTCACCTAGATTCACCAGCTGAAGTGGTCAGTTGCCTTTGCTTTTGCTCTTGTTGTTTTTAGCCTATTGTGAGTTTGTGTTTTTTAGCTTGACTGAAAAAATTCAATGTAACATGTCCCTGTAATAAACTAAAGCAATATATGAATTTACTTTCCCTGAAGTCCTCCCCTCAATTCCAGATGTAACCTCCCTCAAATGTTTGTAGTATATTCTCCAGACTATGTGTTTTTATTTTTTTATCTTTGGCTCCTAAAAAAAGCCTTCTTGTTAACTGTGGTATATGCTGCTAATTGCCTACTCGTTATCTGTTTTCTTTTTTCATTATCTACAGAACTTCTTAATTCTGGATAGTAAAATCTCTAGCTCAAAACAAGTTGACTTCCCAGGGCCCCTTGAAGTTAGGATTGGCTATGTGGCCCAATTCTGTCTAAGGAGCTGTATGTGGACCTTTTATTGGTTGAAGCTTTTGTAAAACTATAGTTTTCCTAATTAAAAGGGCCAAGACTCAATTAGCATGTGCTCTTTGCCACTCTCCCTTTTCCTTCTTCCTGCAGCCATCCAGTGAACACAAAGATGGAAGTCTGGATCCCTGATGATATTGTAAGGCTGTTACAACAGTTCTAGAATTCTTGTTACATGAAAAAAAAAAACACGTATTTAAACATGCTATTTGGATTTTCTCGTACATAAAGCGTAGCACTATCAATTGATGTAGAAACCATTTCCCACTACATGGCTTGCAAAGTTCTGGAAACTCCCCAGATGGAAACTACATGTATCTAAACTATGATGGCATCGCCTTGATCCTTACAGGAAAGATTTTGTAACACCTGAACGATCTGTGCAAAGACAAATCTATATGGCAAGATAGGAAGGAGCTGATAGGGAGATTTGTCGTCACTCTGGGATCTCTGTGAACTGATGGGCCATATTTCGGGTCACAGGCAAACATCTGGAGGAAAGGAAGGGTGCCTTTGATGCTTCACTTCATATCAGAGCTAGTTTTTAGGCTACAGTAATGCAATGAATAAATCAGTTGCAGAGTTCTACTGATGGCTAAGCTTTTCTTTCCCTTTCTTTGAGAAAGGATTTCTGGGATAGATGTCACTTAATCCATTGATAGAAATTTCTTTTGGTAGAAGTGCAGGGGTCTGTGCCACCAGGTGGGGGGGCTATTCTGGATCAGAGGGTCTTCCTGTGATGGCTAAATTCACACAGCAGCGGTGATATCTTAATTTGCCTATACCTGGTCCCGTCTTTAACAGTGTGGATGGGGAAAAGAGTTTGACTTCACTTCTTGTTGATCTGGCAGTCACTTTATGAATTTCTAAGGACTAAAACATACTTGCTAATGAGAGTGTCTCTTTTAGCCTTCAGCCTCCTAGCCTTTCCAGCCTTCATTTTCAGATAAAAGAACTTAAGTTCTGCAGATTTATGGCTTCGGACTTCTGCTGGGTCCTCAGCATTGCTTGGTAATCATAGTACTCACCCCTAGGCAACCTAATGATATTTCATGTGGCTATTCCAAGCTTTAATGACTATCTTCCATGAGCCTATATCATGTCTTCCTCCTTGCCTCATTATTTCTGACTTCAAAATATATTATAAAGCGACAATCATTGAAACAGTATGGTACTAATGTAAAAACAGACATAAAAACCAATGGAATGGAGAGCCCAGAAATAAATCCACACATTTGTCAGCTCATTTTCCACAAGGGTGCCAAGAACACACAATGGGAATAGGATGGATGGTCTCTTCAACAAATCACGCGGGAAAATGGAGTACCTGCATGCAGAAGAATAAAATAGGACCCTTATCTCCTACCACATTCAAAAAAGCAACTCAAAATGAATGAATTCAAGTCTAAAAAATAAGACATGAAACTATAAAACTAGTATTAGAAAACATAGACAAAATAAAAAATGGAAAACATGATAAAACCGTAGGTAAAAGTCTTCTTGACATTTGCCTGGGCAGGTTTTTTTAATATGTGACCCCAAAACACATTTAGCAAAAGCAAAAACAGATGGGTAGGATTGTCTCAAACCAAGAAACTCAGCACAGCAAAGGAAACAACACGGTGAAAAGACCAACTACAGAATGGGAGAAAATATTTGCAATACAAACATCTGATGCGTGGTTAATATCCAAAATACATAAGGAACTCAACAGCAAAAAAAAAAAAAAAAAAAAATTAAAGGCTTTAGCAACGGAGTGACATGGTCAGATTTATGTTTTAAATAGAACATGTTGTGTGGATGGTGGTGACACCAGAATGGAAAAATGGGAAATAAGTGGAGAGGCTAGTGTTAAAGTCCAAATCAGAAACGATGGTCACTTGAAACTGGGGTTGTTGAAAAGTGTTTGGATGCAGCATAGACTTCAGAGGAATAGGGAAAATGGATTGTATTTGCTGGTGGTCTGTATATGAAAATGAGAGAAAGAGACAAGTCGAGTATGTTGCCAAGGTTTTAGGCACGAGCCACTAGGTGAATGGTGGTCTCATGTAGTACGATGAAAACCGCTGCAGGAGTTACAAATTCTAGAAGGGAGTAAAAGTTCTGTCTTGCACATAGTATATTTCAGATTTCTATTAGACACCCGGGCATATACGTAGGGTATCACATGTATAGGATATAAGAATCTGGATTTCAGGAGTGCCTGGGTGGCTCAGTTGGTTGAATGTCCAACTTTGGCTCAGGTCATTACCTCATGGATCGTGAGTTCTAGCCTCACATCGGGCTCGCTGCTGTCAGTGCAGAGCCCTCTTCAGATCCTCTGTCCCCCTCTCTCTCTGCCCTTCCCCCGCTTGCCTTCTCTTTCTCTCAAAAATAAATAAAAATAAAAAAAAAAAGAATCTGGATTTCAGAGGTGAGATTGGAGCTGATGATAAAATACTTGTGAGATACAGGCAAAGCTACCTATCAGCTGCATTTCCTTCTGTCTTTCCTTAAGGTATACCTCAGGCTGAGATCGGTGTATATTCTTCTGAATTTTCCTTTATTTGTTTTTCAATTTCCTATATAGCTATATCAATATCTGATATTTTATTGTATGCTTTCAAAATTAAAAGATATGCCATATATGTATACTGCAATTTTCTTTTGTAACTCAATTTTGTTTTTGAAATTTACTCAGCTGATCCAAGCATCTATGTTTAATTAACTGTTCTCTAGTAATTTACTGTATGACTAAATAAGATTTTAATTATCATTTCTTCTCTTGAAAGCGTTTCTGATTTTTTTCTTAATGCAATCAGCATGGCAATGAACAGCCTTATGCATGTTTTCTTCATGTACCCACATGCAAAAGTTACTCTCGGGAGTATAAATAGAAATGAAATTGCTGGGGTAGTAGGATAGTCACATATTCGGCTTTATGGGATGTTTTCCGATTTATTTCTCAAACAGTGCACTAACATACATATCCTATGTCAGGACTCTATAGTTCCTTCTCACAGTATCTGGAGTTAGAATGACTGTGCTGAAGTATGATGTTTACAGTATGTTTTGTTAGATACATTTCATCTGGTTAGAGAAAGTCTCCATGGATTTCTGATTTGCATACCTGTATTGGCAAGAGTTAATACAGAATGTTATCAAGCACATTTTCTGCATCTCTGCATGAATTCTACTTAATTATATCCATCTACTCATCCATCCACCCATCCATTCATCCAACCTATTTATTTAAATATCTTCAGGTAGAAATCAAGGCTAGTGTTTTGCATAGATATCCCTCCTATTCTATTATCTGGAACACAGTGATTAATATAAGAATTGTTCACTAGTTTGGTGGGTTTACCTGAAACACTGTGTGGGCCTTATACCTTGTGTAGAAGTTGTGATGAGTATTCTTATATGACTTATACATTTGTAATATCTTCTAGTATGTTCTTCTCTTACTTTTTAATGACATGCTTATTTTGCCTTCTTTCTTTAATTTGTGAGCAGTTTTGCCAGAGGTTTGTCTAAGTTAAGAGTTTATTCCAATGAGCAGCTTTTGGTTTTGCTCATGCCCTCTGATTTCTTTATCTTTCCATTGCATTAATTTTGGCTTTACTTGTTATTATTTACTTATCCTTTGTGGTTATTATTTTTTGAAAAATTAAGTTGAATGATTAGCTCCCCAATATTACATTTTTGTAATATTTGATCTATTGACATATACTCAGATATGTATATTATATAATATGTATCATATCTATGAGAGTACTTGAAATGCATATGTGAATTATGAGGCATGAAAAAATAAAATCATCTGTGGATATGCTGTCCAAACAAATAAATAGAAATAACCAATAATGCTAAAAGAAAAGTTCTATCCTGTTTTTATCCTTCATAACTCACTAAGTAATTATTAGGAAATATTTCAAACATTTAGACAAAGATACAGATTTATATATTCTTTTTTCCCCAGATTTATTGAGATACACTTGACATATTATGTAAATTGAAGGTATACGATGTGATAATTTGATACAAGTATGTATCGTGAAGTGTTTATCAAAATAAGGTTAGTTAACATATCCTTCGCCTCAATACCACTTTTATTGTTATTGATATGGTGACAACATTAAAATGTTACTCTCATAGCAACATTCAAGTATACAATATGGTATTATTAACCTGTATCACTATATTAATAGCCACCGTGCTGTTCCTTAGATTCCCAGAACATCATATAACTGAATGTTTGCACCTTTAACCAACACCTCCCCATTCGCCCTACCCCTCAGTTCCTAACCACCAACATTCTGTTGTCTGTTTCTATGAGTTTAATGTTTATAGATTCCACATGTGCGGTCAGACATTATTTGTCTTACTTATTTCATTCCATATAATGCCTTCAACGTCCATCCACACTGTTGCAGATAGCAGGATTTCCTTCTCTTCTATGGCTGAATAATATTCCTGTGTGTGTGTGTGTGTGTGTGTGTACACCATGTATTTTTGATCCATTCATCCATCAATGGACTCTTAAGATGTTTTCATGTCTTAGCTATTGTGAACAGTGCTGCAGTGACTATGGGAGTGCAGATACCTCTTTGAGATAGTGATTTCCTTTGGACACATACCTAGAAGTGGAATTGCTGAGTCATATGGTAGTTCTATTTTTAATTTTTGAGGAGCTTTTTTTTAAAAAAAATTATTTTGAGAGAAAGCGAGCATGAGTGGGGGAGGGGCAGAGAGAGAGGGGAGAGAGAGAATCCTAAGCAGGCTCCACACTGTCAGTGCAAGGCCTCACACCGGGCTCAAAGTCATGAACCGTGAGATCATGATCTGAGTCAAAACTCAGAGTTGGATGCTTAACCTACTGAGCCACCTAGGCACTCCTCGACATTTTTTATGGATGAGATTATCCATTCTTTACTGATCACTTTTGGCTCTCCTTTCAAATATTAGTTGACCATGTATACATGGGTTTATTTCTGGGCTGTTGATTCACTGTTCCTTTGGTTTACATGACTGTTTTCCTGCCAGTACCATACTGTTTTGATTACTACTACTTTGTAATATAGTTTGAAATCAGGAAGTGTAATGCCTCCAGCTTTGTTCTTTCTCAAGATTTCTTTGTTTATTTGAGGTCTTTTGTACTTCCCTATGAATTTTAGTATTTTTTTTCTATTTCTGTGAAAAATGCCATCGGAATTTTGATAGAGATTGCATTGAATCTATAGAAGGCTTTGGGTAGTAGTGACATTTTAACAATATAAACTCTTCTGATCCACGCAATATCTTTCAACTTAGCTGCATCTTCTTAAATTCCTTTCATAAATGTCTTATGGTTTTTGGTGTATAGATCTTTCATTTCCTGGGATAAATTCATTTCAAAGTATGTTATCATTTTTGATGCTGCCATTGCAAGTGGGATTATTTTCTTTATTTCATTTTCAGGTGGCTTATTATTAGAAGATAGAAAAACAACTAGTTTTTGTGTATTTATTTTGTATCCTGATACTTTATTGAATTTATTTGTTAGTTCTAAGTTTTTTGGTGGAGACTAGAATTTTCTATATATGAGATCATGACATCAGCAGATAAAGGCAATTTTACTTCGTCCTTTCTGAATTGGATGCCTTCTGTTTATTTTTCTTGCCTAATTTCTCTGGCCTGGACTTCTAGTACTATGAAATTAAAGAAAAAGCTTTTAACCTTTCACCATTGAATATGATATTAGATACAGATTTGTTACATATGGCCTTTATTATGTTCAGGTGTGCTCCTTCTATACCACATTTGTTGAGAATTTTTATCATGATATTTTTATTATGTTGATTTTTGTCAAACGCTTTTTCTGCATATATTGAGATGATCATATGATTTTGTCTTTCATTCTGTTAATGTGGTATATCATATTTGTTGATTGGTATATACTGAAACTATCTTTGAATCCCAGGGATAAATCCCACTTGATCATAGACTGTGATCCTTTTAATGCGCTGTTGAATTCAGTTTGCTAGTGTTTTGTTGACTTTTGTACGTATGATCATCAGAGACACTTGTCTGTAGTTTCTTTTTTTGTAGTATCCTTATATGGCAATATTTTGTGTTGCTGTGGCATGGGTTTTACTGTATCCAGTTTCATGTATAATTTATAGTTCTCTATTGAATTTTTCAGTTCAATCATTTCTTCAGCAACAAAATTTCTCCTCCGTGCTTTATCATGTTTTGTGTGTCTTTGTTGGACTTCTCACTTTGTTTTTGTGTTGTATTCCTGATTTCTTTAAATGGTTTGTGTTCTCTTCTAGATCTCTGAGTATATTTAGAACAATTATTTTGAATTCTCTATTGGGCAATTCATGTATCTCCACTTTGAGGGGTCAGTTACTGGAAGTTTACCGTGTTCCTGTGATGGCATTGTTTTTCTGATTCCTTGTGATTTCTGTAGCCTTGCACAGGTATCTGTGCCTTTGAAGAAGCAGTGACTTCTTCAAAACTTTACCGACTGCCTTCAGTGAGGAAAGACCTTCACCTGCAGGTGGGGGCATTCTAGACTGTGTGGTTTGACCCCAGGTCTACAAGTGCAGGATGCCAAGTTCAGGGGTATACGGTGGCTGGCTCTGGCTCCGGGGAATGTGATGTCTCATTGACTCAGGCTGCTGAGGTTCATGGCACTGACTATTACATGGTCTTCAGCAAGCACTCCAGGGATTCCACGGTGGCTACAATGTCCACCGGGGTCCTCAGCAGCTAGGTCCGGCAGCTACGGGCAGGGCAGGTCACCGTGTGGACAGAGCCAGTCATGTGCACACACTTGGCTGTGAGGCCAGCTGCAGGTGCCTGTGCCGTGGCAGAGGCGGGTTGCAGACACATACGAGGCATAGCAGGGGCCAGAGCCAACTTGGCTACCCTGTTAGTTCTGGGGCCCTGGCTTTTGACGCGCACTCCCGCGGCTGCAAGGTCTTGCCTTGGGCATGTGCACAGCATTGGAGGCTAGTGACAAGATTCGGGATGGCAGGGTGTAGGTGCATGGCTGTCAGCGTGCACTGCTGTGGCTACAGTCTGCAAACGGGTGCGCATGCTGCTGTGGAAGCTGGTGAGGGGGTTCAGACCAGGAGCGTGCCGGTGCACCGCGGTGGGGTTAGCTGCAGGCGAGCCCCAGTGGTGTAGACCGGGGGGGTCTAGGCTGGCATCTTGTACTCAGGCAACTGCAAAGGCCTTGGTCCGATGCTAGGCTCTGGAAGGAACAGGGTGGGAGGAGACCGGGAGGGACCTAGGCTACTGGTGTCTGGGAATATGAATACCCCTGGGGTGAAAAGTGGGGAAATGCGTAGGTGGTTCCTGACAATGTGCTGGCCTTTGGTTTCTTTAGTGGGGAAAGTTGCTGGAGCCTTCTGCCGAGTGGCTCACTGGGAACTGCCCTTGCTCTTGCTGCCTGGTGATATTGGGAGCCCCTTCTCCTCTTCCTTGGTTCCAGCCCTGCTCTGTGTGTCCTCTTTGTCAGTTGCTGGGTGGGGTGAAGCCAAAGCAGGCCATTTGTGTCATGCCCCAAAATCCTGGCGAAGCTGGTCTCTCACCCTGTTCTTTTTTGTGTGTGTGTGAAGGGAAAGACCTACCTGGGCAGTTCCCTCTTCGCGGTGAGCAGTGTCGGTCTAGGAGATGAGGTGATGCGGGCCAGATCACGTGACTCTTCATTCCCATTTTGTGCGGTTGTTCTCAGCTATTTTGTTCCACTGTTTTTGCTGAAGGGTCCTCCTGAGTTCTCCCAGAGCTGTTTTTATTCGTGGATAGCTCTCTTATTGCTGTGCTTTGTGGGGGAAGAGAGGCTAGGGTCTTCTACGGCACCATCTCGGTGATGTCACTCCCTCTATCCTGTTTAAAATGTACCCAAGATTCAGGGTGCCTGGTTGGCTCAGTCAGTTGAGCGTCCGACTTCGGCTCAGGTCATGATCTCGCGGTTTGTGGGATCGAGCCCCGCCTCAGGCTCCGTGCTGACAGCTCGGAGCCTGGAGCCTGTTTCCGATTCTGTGTCTCCCTCTCTCTCTGTGCCACCCCCCCCCCCCACTCACACCCTGTCTCTCTCTCTCTCCTTCAAAAATAAATAAACATTAAAATGTACCCAAGTTCCATCCAGGTATGGTGGCGCCCATTGAAAATACAGTTTATTACTCACAGTTCCCAGGAGGAAGGCAGCATGCCATACTCCACAGGGTCACAAGAGAGAACCCTGGGGTGGGTCATGGGCAGAGAGAGATAGTGAGGAGAATTGTGGGAAAGCCTTTATGGTGGTTTTCTTGGGAAGGAATGGGTAAGGCACTGTAAGTGGGCTGACCAGATTTAGGATTGGATGGTTTGAGTACTTTCAGTGTGCTCAGGGATATAGGAGCTGCCCTAGTTGTCTCATACCTGAGCCGAGATTGAGTAGGGCAGGGGGTTCCTGTCCCACAAGTGCTCCCACATGATAAAGCAGACATTTGGTGTGGTGGGGGATGGGCTTTGGGCTCTGGATTGGTTTATTTTTTTTTTTAATTTTTAACGTTTTTTAATTTATTTTTGAGACAGGGAGAGACAGAGCATGAACGGGGGAGGGGCAGAGAGCGCGGGAGACACAGAATCTGAAACAGGCTCCAGGCTCTGAGCTGTCAGCACAGAGCCTGATGCGGGGCTCAAACTCATGGACTGTGAGATCTTGACCTGAGCTACAGTCGGACGCTTAACTGACTGAGCCACCCAGGCGCCCCCTTGTTTCTTTATGAAAACCGTGTTAACTGTGTGGTTGCTACCATAGGAATCTTCTCCCTCAGGGAAAGGTACTTCCTCTCCAGTCAGCAAGGCCCTATGATGACAAACTGTCAGATACAGAAACTAAAAACCATGGTTAATATACATACCTACCATATTCTCCTGATTTTTAAAATCATTACTTGATCGTCTGTGCTACATTCACTAAGACGCAATTTGTAGAAGACCCAAAACAATAAAACTAATAAATATATTATTTACATACATACACATATGTAAAATAAAATTTTAGATCTCATTAATTTTGTAAACTTAAATTTTTTTTCCTGACACACGCAAATAAAGCTATGTATCTTTCATTCTTTTTGTTAATTTTTTTTAACGTTTTATTTATTTTTGAGACAGGGAGAGACAGAGCGTGAACAGGGGAGGGTCAGAGAGAGGGAGACACAGAATCTGAAACAGGCTCCAGTCTCTGAGCTGTCAGCACAGAGCCTGATGCGGGGCTCAAACTCATGGACTGTGAGATCTTGACCAGAGCTAAAGTCGGACGCTTAACCGACTGAGCCACCCAGGCGCCCCTATTTCATTCTAATTATAGCCATAGCTGCACCTCCATATTTTTTCCATTTCGTTTTTAATGAAATTCAGATATGAATATATATTTTTTAAATGTTTGTTTATTTTTGAGAGAGCATAAGTGGGGGAGGGCCAGAGAGAGAGGGGGACAGAGGATCCAAAGCAGGCCCTGCGCTGATAGCAGCAAGCCCTGTGTGGGACTTGAACTCAAGAACCGTGAGATAGATCATGACCTGAGCCTAAGTCGGCCACTCAACCAGCTAAGCCACCCAGGTGCCCCTGAGTATTTTGAACATTTTTATGGTTTGTACTTTGGCACACGACTTATTTAGAAGTGTTCTTTGTTTTTATGAAGGTACTAGGTTAATTTGATTATTTTTTATTGTTTAATAATTAAAGGAAATTCGTCTGCATTCCTAGATGGTTTCTTGTCAAGACGTTTTATATATTTGTATTATTGCACCTCAGGCTCTCCTTCTAGGTTCAGTTTCCCTTTTTGCTAAAGTATGTCTCTGATAGCTCTTTCTGCAAGGATTCATAAGTGGTAAGCTAAGTCTTTGTTTTCAAGTGTCTGTTTCACTTTTGAATGGTAGTTTAGCTGATTGTGGCGTTTAAGGCTGACAGTTACTGTCCTTCAGCTTTCTGTTGCTGCCCAAAAACTATGTTGTCGTTCTAGGTATTAATCCTTCCTAGGTAATCTGTTCTCCCTCCCTATTTATGTTTTTTTTTTCTCTTTTGATTTAGTTTTCTGAAGTTTCACTGTATTTCACTTAATAATGATCGTTACTGTTGTTGTTGTTATTATTATTTAGTAGCAGTGGAACCCTGCTTGGAAGCTGGCATACTTCAATCTGAGGTTTCATTTTTCTTAATAAGTTTTGGAAATTTCTAGTCACTGCCATTTTGGATATCATCTCTTTCCCAATTTCGTTTTCTACTTTTTTTTTTCCTTCTGGAACTCCTAATAAAAATATTGTGTTTTCATTCCATATTCCATGTATTTTAAATTCTCTTTCAGGGGTGCCTGGGTAGCTAGTCAGTTAAGTGTCTAACTTGGCTCTGGTTATGATCTCACAGTTGGTGAATTCGAGCTCTGCGGCAGGTTCTTTGCTGACAGCTCAGAGCCTGGAGCCTGCTGTGGATTCTGTGTCTCCCTGTCTCTCTGCTCCTCTCCACCACTCACGCTGTCTCTGTCTCTCTCTCCAAAATAAAAAAATGAACATTAAAAAAATTCTCTTTCAATTTTTCATCTTTCTACTTCTCAATACTGCATTTCGGTACTTGTTTTTCCCAAATTATTTTCCAGTTTTTAAATTTCTCCTTAGCTTTGTCCAATTTGTCACTTACCTGTCTATTGGCTTTTTCACTATGATGACAATATTTTTAATTTCTAAAAATTCTCTTCATATGTTACCAATCCATCTGTTCTTTTCCTTTTCTTGTTGTATTTTCTTTCTTTTTCATAGTTTGTATGTTTCTCTCTCTTTTATCTTTTAACTACATTTAGTTCACAATTTATCTATGTTCTATTTTCTCAATATATTTAGAATCAATTCTTCTGTTTTCTGAGTCCATCAAAGTGGGCCATTCTTTTCATGTGTTTCCATTTTTATTGTGAGCTATCGGAAATTTGCTTTCATTGTTGACACCCACATGCTCTGAAATTTAGCAAAGTTCTTAGAAAGAAGACTTACATGTGTATTTTATAGGTGTTTCCAGAATATCACCGATCTTGGAACAAAATTTGTATTAATTTCCCTGCTTTGGATTTCCTATGCAGCATACTTATTTTTAAATTCAGACTATCCATCATTCACAACTGGCATTTTGATTTCTCACAGGTGTTGTTTTTTTTTAAGTCCCAAAGTTTCCTCTATAAATAGATTACCTTGTTACTTCCATGTGCAAATGAGTAGAGGCTCCCTTTTCCCTGTACCAGCTTTATTTGGTAGTTTTGCTTAAAAATCTTTATCTTAAGAGGCCCATGTGTAGACATTAAAACGTGATTTCCTAACTATCACGATGTATATCTGTGCCTTGAGACTCTCTGTGTTACTAAGACCATAGCTCATTATCGTAAAACTTCGCTTCTTTCTGCCACCTGGGAATTTCCCTTTCTCTTTTTGAGCTCCACTAGTATGTAAATTTATTTTATGATCATTCATACAGCATTTCTAGATCTGTAAGGGCAAGTCCTTATTAGTACAGTGTGTACTTTGCGCCCTATTCATTCTTTGACCTGTTGTCATTGGGTTTCCATTGCCAGCACTCCGCTGAAATGATTTCCCAATTCTTAATTTTGGTGACTTCATTGCCATTATCTCTGTTATTTGACATTATTGACCCTTAGATCTGAAATTTTTTGTTTTTGATTCTGTAAAACCTCTGTCTCTCTCTTATGTATCTGACTACCTTTTGGAACTCCGTCAGTCTTTTTTACCCGCTCCTTTTACTTTTTTTTTTTTTAAGAAATTTTCAAAAAATATTTAAAACATTTTAAAAATGTATAAAAAGTGATACAATGTACACCAGGATATTTAATATTGAGCTTAAGCCATAAAACATTACGAAAACATTTGAAATATCCTCTGTTCTCTCTTTGGTGGCCTCTCCCTCATTTTCTCCCGGAGGAGAAATTGGATGTTTATCATTCCTATGTATTTCTTTATATTTTATTATGTATCTATGTATCCATGAATAATATATATTGTTCTTTTAATGTATATATAGATTATGTACACATGTTGCAAATCGTTTTGCTTAATATTATATTTTTGCATTTCATACAAGATGATATCCGTGATTCTATTAATTTTCACTGCTCTATAGTGTTTTATGAATGTTACAATTCATTTAAAGTTGACTGTAGGGCCCTTAGTCCTTTGTTGCTTTTACCATATCATGATGTGTTACTGTTTTCATGTGCCTAGTTAAGTGGATTTATGGATATTATAACCTAGTTTTGAATCAATTCTACTTTACAAAATGGAAAGCATCTTAACATTCTTGGAAAATTCTTGGATTTAAAACAATGCTAATAATGTAAACTTCAGTGAACAAGCAGAACATGGCATGTCAGCCATACTAAGTAAGAAAAATATGTCATAATGCAGATAAACAACATTAAGCATATCAAAAAATGATGGCATAATCAAATATGAAAAGAAAGCTAAAAAAGTTTTAATATTATCAAGAATATTTTAAGCATGGTTTATATCTGCTGTTAAAAACAATGACCTTGACTTAGGTGTTTGTTGTGCCTTGAGATAGTAGGATAATCGTATAAAGTCACAATGATTACCGGGTTATTAAAAAAAAAAAACTAAACATCCATAACATTAAAATGGTAGTAATAATTGTGTCAATGATAATAATAATAATAATTTATGTCATTATTTCACTTTCTTCTTTCTTTTTAATTTCTATTCTTGTCAAATTTCAATGTACATAATGTTTAGTAGAATAGAACATGAATAATTTACAATAGATAAATATATGTTTTTATCGAGGATTCATGCTTAAATGTTTTTTTCTGGTAAGAGCAGTAATCAAAAACCATGGAGATCCTGGGGCACCTGGCTGACTCGGCCGGTTGAGCATCTGACTGGCTCAGGTCATGATCTTGCAGTTCATGGATTCAAGTCCCACTTTGGGCTCTTTGCTGTCAGTGCAGAGCCTGCTTCAGATCCTCTGTCTCCTTCTCCCTCTGCCACTGCCCCACTCGTGCTATAAAGAAAGAAAGAAAAGAAAGAAAGAAAGAAAGAAAGAAAGAAAGAAAGAAAGAAAGAAAGAAAGAAAGAAAGAAATATTATGGGGATCCTTGTTCTAGAGGAAAAACATGACTTGTTTATATTAACAAAGTGTTTTACTTTTTAGTCTCTGACCTTACATTTTCATCTGGAATGACACCTTAACTACTGCTCTCTTCCCTCCATGCCTGTCCCTGAATGTTTTAGATTGACCTTCATAGTAGCTATTCTCTAAATATACTCTCTTCCTTTATGGATTTCTTTTTAAATTTTGTTAATGTTTATTTATTTTTGAGAGAGCGAGCGAGACAGAGTATGAGTGGGGGTGAGGCAGAGAGAGAGAGGGAGACACAGAATCCGAAGCAGGCTCCAGGCTCTGAGCTGTCAGCACAGAGCCTGACGTGGGGTTCGAACCCACAAACCATGAGATCATGACCTGAGCTGAAGCCGGACTCTCAACCGACTGAGCCACCCAAACGCCCCTTTATGGATTTCTTTTTAATCCAACTTTTTGTGTTATGTCAGGTAAACACTTCCTTCCTTCAAGACCCCATTCACATTCTACCTTTTTTTCAAAGGCTTTGACTTACTTAGCGTTATGTGCTATATTAGTATTATTGTTTTCACACTGCAAGCACCTAATGGCAGGCATTTCATATCTTCTTTCCCTTCTTGCTCCTACTACTGGTTTGGAATTTATATATTTGCGTTTTCTTTTTACTCATTACCATTCAATGTTGTAATGCATACTTCACTTAATAAAATGTAATACTAACCAGTATTTCTACTCTTTTGAATAATACAAGGTCCTTAGGCTGATTTAACTTAGGCCACCGATCTCCTTTCTTTCATGTTATGTCCAATATTTTAGTTCCATATTGTTTTTATATCCTCCCAAGTTTGTCATTATGACTTTTGATCTTGTTTTAGGCAGACATTGTTTCTTCAGATTTATCTACCTTGACTTATTTTTCTCTTTTTTACTGAGTGTTCATTCTTTTTGTTTGTCTGAATATGTCTTTTTTGCCCTCATTTTTGGATACTGGTTTAGCTTAATATAAAATTATAGATCTGTATTTCTTTTCCTTAGCCTATAACACCCTCTGTGTTCTGGATTCCATGCTTGCTGTTCAAAAGTCTATGATCAGTCCAATGAACAACCCTTTGAAGTACATATGCTTTATTCGTTGCTTTTAAGATCTCTTTCTCTCTGAGTTTCTTTAGCTTCACTATGATTCTTCCTGCCTTCATTCTAAACTCTGATTGAAACTTCACATCCATCTTCCGTCTAAAGATACACTTCTTAGCAAATTCTGGAACTTTCTGCCTTATCCAACACTTCCAGTTGTTCTGTAGAAAGAGAGATTAAAAGTCGTATAATCTGCTTTATTACCAGGAACTGAACTGCTCTGTACAACTTAATACTTCAAATTTTGTTTAAACATTTCTCTTCTGCTAGACTATTAGTTCCTTCAAGTGGGGGAAAGATGTTTATACCTTTTGTATTTTTTTAATGTTTATTTATTTTTTGAGAGAGAGAGAGAGAGACAGACAGACAGAGAGTGAACAGGAGAGGGAGACACAGAATCCGAAGCCAGCTCCAAGGCCTTAAGCTGACAACACAGAGCCCAGTGTGGGGCTTGAACCCATGAACTGTGAGATCATAACCTGAGCCAGAGTCAGTCACCCAACTGGTTGAGCCACCCGGGTGCCCCTGCCTTTTTGTATTCTTAACATCTGTCACAGTACCAGGGGCATAGTAAGGTTCAATTATTGTTCATTTAAGTACCATTTATTGTGGAAATTTAAAGCAAAATAGGGCTATTTCTGAATTATCTGAATGTTTATAACAAAGCAGGCTTGCTTTTGTTGTCTATTACTTGGGCCATTTTGCTAATCATACATTTTATATTGGCTATAAAGACCTTGATTGAATTTCTTTCCTTCCCTATTTTCATCTAAATGTAACAAAGTTGTTACATGGTTATAAGTAGAATTGATAGTTCCATCTCTCCTTAATGATATATTTCAGCCTCATAGAGCAACTGAAACTTGTTATGAAACTTTATTGGGAAACAGCATCTTCATTTATTCCAGAGAACAAAAAGAACACAAAATTTATCTTTAAAATAAACAAAAGAAGATAGATTTTAGAAACATCTTCTCATACCATTTGGAAGTCATTATCGCGTCCTAGCCTGTTCTTTAAAGCTGTGGTGCTCAATGCATATACATAGATATTCTGGATAACTAGAAAAACTCATATTAGTATCTATTTGAAACAACAACTCGCCCTGCCAATGTGTTCAGAAGTCTATTATGTCGAGTGCCATTTGTTGAACTAATGCCTAATGACCTCTCTTTATGATTCCATTAGTTACTACTCAATGGAAATTATTCATTGAAATGAAAATAAGGAAATAAAATTCATGCATGGTAGCTGCTGATTCAGTACTGCATCAAAGCTTTAGCACATTTACAAAATCAATAAAGGTATTCTAAATGGCTACATTTTCCAGAGCCCTAATAGCAAATTAAAGGCTACACATCTCTCTTTCATCAGGCCAGCTAAGGATACATTATTCTCCAGGTGCTTTTGTCTATTTTCATCAAAATATGATATTCAATTTGAACTTCCATATGGATGAACAATTAAGAAATTGGCACTTGAGTAGGTCTGGTTTTTTTGTACCGTGAAGTTAAATCAAGTTTCTCAATTTTCTTCAGAGGAAGAGCAAGACAATATATATGTGAGAACAGACTTCATTTGTGAATTAAAATGTGGCTGGGCATATACCCATGGCAGCAGAACCAATATAGAAGAAACCTTGCAAATGTAACTTTGGCCAAAATAATCACCTGCAATCTGATTACAGTAAGACAAAAATGGCAGTGGCATAGCTCTAGAAAATCTATATGATGGCAGTAGAATACCGCGTCAGCCCAGTGGGTATTTACTAAGTTCCTTCTATACGTTTAACACATTGTTAGCAGCACAGGAGGACATGAAGTGATATTTCCTTTCAAAAAGATTGAAGTATTCGTAGAAGGAGAGAAAATGTTAAAGCATGCCATGTATGTATCAACTTAAGGACATATGTATGTGATATTACCTAGAAAGTTCAGTGGATGACCATATCAAAGGGAGCTGGTGCAGTTGGGAAAGGCTTCTTGGAAGAGGGGGTAATGTTATGGTGGGGAAAGATATCAAGAAAGAACTTAGTGCACTGAGCGTACAATGTGTGGGACAGTTTGGCTGAAGGAGAAACCTATATGAATTGGAGAAAGAGGATTCTTACTTAAGGGTTGGTTGAGGCAGATTATAAATGACTTTATTTTTTTTTTAATTTTTTAATGTTTATTTTTGAGAGAGAGACAGAATGTGAGCAGGGGAGGGGCAGAGAGAGGGGGAGACACAGAATCTGAAGCAGGCTCCAGGCTTTGAGCTGTCAGCACAGAGCCCAACGTGGGGCTCAAACTCACGAACCTGCGAGATCATGACCTGAGCTGAAGTCAGATGCTTAACTGACTAAGCCACCCAGGTGCCCCTAGGCAGATTATAAATGACTTTAAATGACAAAATAGTCAGAACGTGGTTAGACAGTCAACAATAAGCCATTGAGTATTTCTTCAAGGCTTACTGTGTAATCATCAGGATTCTTTGGTGAAGAACTGGTCTCACTTCAGGAAACCATCAAAACCCTAGAGGACAAAGCAGGAAAAAACCTCTCTGACCTCAGCTGCAGCAATTTCTTAGTTGACACATCTCCAAAGGCAAGGGAATTAAAAGCAAAAATGAACTATTGGGACCTCATGAAGATATAAAGCTTCTGCACAGCAAAGGAAACAGTCAACAAAACTAAAAGGCAACCAACAGAATGGAGAAAGATATGACATATCAGATAAAGGGCTAGTATCCAAAACCTATAAAGAACTCACCAAACTCCACACCCCCAAAAAACCCAAATAATCCAGTGAAGAAATGGGCAGAAGACACGAATAGACACTTTTCTAAAGAAGACATCCGGATGGCCAACAGGCACATGAAAAGATGCTCAACGTCGCTCCTCATCAGGGAAATACAAATCAAAACCACACTGAGATCCCACCTCATGCCCGTCAGACTGGCTAAAATGAACAAATCAGGAGACTATAGATGTTGACAAGGATGTGGAGAAATGGGAACCCTCTTGCACTGTTGGTGGGAATGCAAACTGGTGCAGCCACTCTGGAAAACAGTGTGGAGGGTCCTCAAAAAATTAAAAATACATCTACCCCTAGGACCCAGCAATAGCATTGCTAGGAATTTACCCCAGGGATACAGGAGTGCTGATACATAGGGGCACTTGTACCCCAATGTCTATAGCAGCACTTTCAACAATAGCCCAATTATGGAAAGAGCCTAAATGTCCATCAACTGACAAATGGATAAAGAAGATGTGGTTTACATATACAATGGAATACTACTTGCAATGAGAAAGAATGAAATCTGGCCATTTGTAGCAACGTGGATGGAACTGGAGCGTGTTATGCTAAGTGAAATAAGTCAGGCAGAGAAAGACAGATACCGTATGTTTTCACTCATGTGGATCCTGAGAAACTCAACAGAAGCCCAGGGGGAGGAGAAGGGGGAAAAAAAGTTACAGAGAGGGAAGGGGGCAAACCCTAAGAGACTCCCAAATACTGAGAATAAACTGAGGGTTGATGGGGTGGGAGAGGGAGGGGAAAGTGGGTGATGGGCATTGAGGAGGGCACCTGTTGGGTTGAGCCCTGGGTGTTGTATGGAAACCAATTTGACACTAAATTTCATATTAAAAAAAAAGAACTGGTCTCACCTTGATCATGTGTATGCACCTCCGTGTGCACACACACAATTTTTCCTTCTCAACCCTTCCTCCTTTACTTGCCATCTCAGGACACTGAGTGTGGACCTTTTGATTAGAGGGATTTGGCTTAAGGAAGAAAGAAGTTGGAATCAGGACACTGGTAAGAGGAGGCAGGTCCAAATAAGGCAGACCAGACCAGTTAATATCTTCGGGATCTAGTGAGTTAGTTGTATGAGATAGGAAAGGGAAGAATATTCTACCACCTACTGCCCATCCAAAGAAGATTTAAGATTTTTAGTATGAATCCAGAGAATGGCACTGCTTTCTTTATCTCAGAGAAAAGATCATCTATCCTATGGCACTTTGCCTCTCAGCTCCTTCATAGTTAATTTAGGTGAATTACTCTCTTTACGATGGTAAAAACACTTGGCATGAGATCTATCCTCTTAATACATTTTATGTGTACATACAGTTTTCTTAACTTTAGTCACTATATTGTACAGAAGAACTCTAGAACTTGTTCATCTTGTGCAACTAAAACTTTTTAAAAATGTTTATTTATTTATTTTGGGAGAGAGAGAGAGATTGAGAGAGAGAGAGAGAGAGAATCCCAAGCAATCCTGATGCGGGGCTCAATCTCAAAAACTCAAGATCATGACTTGAGCAGAAAGCAAGCGTCGGATGCTTAACTGACTGAGCCACCCAGGCACCCCATGCAATTGAACCTTTATACCCATTGAATAGCAATTCTGCAATGACTCTTCCCCCCATCCCCTGGCAACCGCTGTTCTGCTTTCTGCTTCTATGAGTTTGACTATTGGAGATACCTCATGTACGTGGAATCATACAGTGTTTGTCCTGTGAGCGGTTTATTTCAGTTAGCACAATGCCCTCTAGTTTCATCCGCGTTGTTGCATATGGCAGGATTTCCTTCTTTTCTAAGTCTGAATAATATTCCATTGTGTGTATATACTATATTTTCTTCTTTCATCTGTCAATGGACATTTAAGTTGTTTCCATGTTTTGACTATTGTGAATTATGTTGCAATGAATGTGGGAGCACAGATATCTCTTCCAGATACTGATTTCACTTTCTTCAGACATATATCTAGAAGTAGGATTGCTGGTTCATAGGGTAGTTCTATTTTTAGTACTTTGAGCATCCTGCATACTATTTCCCATAATGCTTGTACTAATGTATATTCCCATCAATAGTGTACAAGGCTTCCCTTTTCTTTACACCCTCACCAACACTTGTTTTTATTGATGATAACCCTCTTAACAAGTGTGAGGTGATATCCCATTGTGGTTTTGATTTGCATTTCCATGAAAATGACTGATGCTGAGCACCTTTTCATATACCTATTGGCCATCTGCATTTTCTCTTTGGAGAAATGTTTATTCAAGACCTTTGCCCCTTATTGGGTGCTTCTTTGTTTATTTTTGCTATCCAGCAGGGTTTTTTTTTAAATGTATTTTGGATATTTACCCCTTGTAAATATTTTTTCCCAAAGCATAGATAGGTTGCATTTTCATTTTCTTGATTGTTTCCTATGCTGGGCAGTATGATAAATCTTCACATAAAATGTGTTTCTCACATGCCCTGGGAAACACTGAGCACACCCTCTGACTTTGGCAGTAATGTTAGGAGGCTGTAGCCACTTTAACTCCATTTTATAGAAAGCCAGTGAAAACTTCAGATGCAGAAAGGTGATGAACAAATTCTTAAGTATAAATGAGATAAATTATGAAATTGATCAAATGGTTCAGATATATATCCATTCAGAATTTGACATCATGCATTACAGTATATTGCTATAGTATAAGCTTGGGAATAGGTATCTGCTATAATACATTTTAACAACAATAATCTCTGTAGAATCAATAACTGTATGATTTCACTTTAGGTATAGGGTTGGCTATAAAATTGATTCCCATAGTCTAGTGTGAAAAGTTGAGGAAAGGGAATTAAGATTGGCTAGCAGAGTCAGTATAAAGGAAAGGTTTTTGTTTTGTTTTGTTTTGTTTACAAATGTTACTGTCAAACAAATAACCAAAAAAGCAATCTGTTATCCGAGTAGGAAGTTCACCATAACACTTGTCACTGCAGAATAGGGTATAAAAAATAGTTTCTGGGGCGCCTGGGTGGCGCAGTCGGTTAAGCGTCCGACTTCAGCCAGGTCACGATCTCGCGGTCCGTGAGTTCGAGCCCCGCATCAGGCTCTGGGCTGATGGCTCAGAGCATGGAGCCTGTTTCCGATTCTGTGTCTCCCTCTCTCTCTGCCCCTCCCCCATTCATGCTCTGTCTCTCTCTGTCCCAAAATAAATTTAAAAAACGTTGAAAAAAAATAGTTTCTGATTATTTTCTCCTTCCCTGATTTTATCTCCTTAGTCTTTTTTCCTTTCTTCCTTTTTCCTTCTTTTACTTCCCACTCCCTTTATTCTCTCCTACTGTTTGCTATTCACTTGGCCAATAATACGGACACGTATCTTAACCCTTATGAAAATAAGAGTGAATAAACATAATCACAATGAACAATAGGTATCAAAGCATTGTTTTTTTTAATTTAAATGCATTTATTCAAATTCAAGTTAGTTAACATTCAGTGTAGTGTTGGTTTCAGGAGTAGAACCCAGTGATTCATCACTTCCATAGGACACCCAGTGCTCCTCCCAACTGCCCTCCTTAATGCCCATCACCCATCTAGCCCATCCCCCCCCCACCTCCCCTCCAGCAGCCCTCAGTTTGTTCTTTATGTTTAAGAGTCTCTTACGGTTTGTCTCCCTCTCTGTTTTTATCTTATTTTTCCTTCCCTTCCCCTATATTCATCTCTTTTGTTTCTTAAATTCCACACATGAGTGAAGTCATATTATATCTGTCTTTCTCTGCCTGACTTACTTCACTTAGCATAATACCCTCCAGTTCCATCCATGTTATTGCAAATGGCAAGATTTCATTCTTTTTGACCGCCAAGTAATACTCCATATTGTGTGTGTGTGTGTGTGTATACATATATATATGTGTGTGTATATATATATATATATATATACACACACACACACAGGATTATTATATATATCTATCTATATCTATATCTATATCTATATCTATATATCTATATATCTATATCTATATATATACCACATCTTTCTTATCCATACATGAGTCGATGGCCATTGGGCTCTTTCCATAATTTGGCTATTGCTGATACCGCTGCTATAAACAGTGGGGTGCATGTGCCCCTTCAAATCAGCATTTTTGTATCCTTTGGATAAATACTTAGTAGTATGATTGCTAGGTCATAGGGTAGTTCTATTTTTAATTTTTTGAGGTACCTCAAAAAAGCACTGTTGTGACTTCCTTATGGATGGCGTGTTTATGCCTGATCTATAAAGCCCTGGGATATAAAGAAATACAATGTATTATTAAGTGTAGAAAAACCAGATTGCTCAAACTTAGCTTTAGCGTTCTTTGTCAAATGACTAAAATATCCACTGGTTCCTTCCTTACCTCTGCCTCTTCACTAAATCTTATACCCTCTTTCTTCTAACCAGGTAAGCCACAGACACTAAGGCACTGACTTAATTCTATCCTTTCAGCTTCTGAGAATTCCTTGACTTGATGAAACACCTCAAAAGGGTGAAAATCACGTTATCTGAAGTCTGTCTGTAACAGTGTTATTTGATATTGTCTTTGGCTACATTATTCACCTCTCATTTATTAGAATATAGCTATTATATTAAAGTCTTCTTAGTGCCTGCAAAATAATATCAGAATATATGCTCTTGTTAAATGTACTTTTATGAGGAAAGGAATAAAGTAGGTGGCAAACTTTCCAGGTATGGTCACCAACAGTAAAATGTTTACAGCTAGATTTACGGAAATCCAGAAGTCAGTAGATAAACACTGCAGCTGTAATAAAAACTTATTTTTTACACAGGAAAAGAATGGCAATGACAGTAATATTTTCCCCCAAAGCACTTTATGATACATTCTTTATCTGTATCGGTATGCAATCTCCCAGTGAGGGAGATTGTTATAAATACTTAAAATGCTTTTTCAAGTGCCAAGCAAAAACAGGCCCTTCTTACATCTCAAACCTGAACTGAAAGCTCTCGGGGGGGGGGGGGGTTGTCAAAGTTATATGAAACTGAGTTAACATGAATGGGAAATGAGCAATGTTTTTTTTTGCTCAAATCTTACTTAGAAATCTTGAGTTTGTGTATCTAAAAAGAAGCTCCAGAAAAACATTCCTATTTTTTTAGATCAGAAAGGAAGTGGGCTATTGAACCTTTTTCCAACATGGACGTTTCTAGGAAAGTATGCACTCCCATGTGGGGAAATCAAGCTAATTAGCCTTCAAGGTACCTCCCCAAATTGGAGAGGGTTTATCTGGCATGATCATTCTGCATGCCATGTGGGGTGCCTTGTGGAAATTTAGATGTTTAAATGGGTTTGGGTTTCAATGTGTGAACTTTTTCTCTTGAGCTCTTTTATTTTTGGGTTCCAAGGCATTGGACAAAGTGCTTAGGGGGAACAAACACTTCTGCTACGACCAACTCATATGTAACAGTGGTGCTGAATAAAAAACCTGACTCTGAGCTCTCAGCTAGTGATTATGCATGTAAGGTTATTGCTCATCAGAAATTCTTTCTGGGGCACCTGGGTGACTCAGTCGGTTAAGAGTCTGACTTCAGCTCAGGTCATGCGCTCCTGGTTCAGGAGTTCGAGCCCCACTTCGGGCTTTGTGCTTGTGGCAGGGTCCCCTCCCTAAGGAATGTGAAGAAGAAAAAACACCCTCAAGGCAACCTGGCTATCTCTCAGGACCTTGTAACCTGAGACCACTTAATCAGACTACATGTTTTTGTGTTACCATATATGGGAGACAGAGAAATAGAAAAAATATAAAAAAACTACACCATGTGGCGTTCGGGGCTCAGTTCTTTGGGTAAGAACCCAACTGAGCCGTGCCGGCACGAATAAAGTTGCCTCCTGGAAAGAAAAGCCTCCGTGTCGTGACTCTCTGTGCAAGAATCCTGCTACATGCTGCCAGCTCAGAGCCTGGAGCCTGCTTCGGATTCTGTGGCTCCCTCTCTGCCCCTTCCCCTGCTTGCTCTCTGTCTCTCTGTGCCTCTGTCTCTGTCTCTTTTAAAAATAAATTAAAAACTTAAAACATTTTTTAAAAAGAAATTCTTTTGGAGTCAAGGAACAAAAATATAAGTAATGCAAGTAAACTTATATAACTCTACCATTCATTTATTTGTTTACTCAACACCTACCATATGCCAGGCGTGGTGTTCTAGAAATTGGGTATAAATCAGTGCACCAGACATTTTTAGGGTTTGACCTCATGGGACTTGTAGTTTACTGGCAGAGACAGGCAATAAATATGTGATTACAATAACGTATGGTGAGCGGAATCCTAGGGAAATGACACAGTGTTATGGGAGCACACAGCCAGGGAGTTTATTCTAGTATAGAGTACATAAATATAGCCTCGAGGAAGGAATGTTTAAGACAGCTAAAGGATAAAAAGATGCTCGCTAGATAAAGAAGCCTCCGGGAGAGTATTGCAGGTAGCAGGACGAATATGTGTAAAAATCTCTAGGCAAGGGCAAGGGTGACATGTTCTAGTGATTTGTGATGTAAAAAAATGGCAAGAAGACAGAGCCAGGTGCAGGGCTCGAACTCACAAACCGCAAGATCATGACCTGAGCCTAAGTCAGGCGCCTAACAGACTGAGCCACCCAGGTACACCAGAAAGTCTTGGCTTTTTCCTACTACTGGCTGCTCTTGTGGTTGTCATCTCTGTGACAAAGGTCTGTGCGCATAATGACTTTGCGGCCACTTTTCTTTATGAAGGCTGTACATTTTGTCTGAGAGGACGAGCTACTGTAATCATCTTGGAGAATATTGGGTTAACTTCCTTCTTTTAAAGGGCTACCTTTCTTTTAAAGGGGATTTGATAACAGGTTCTTAGTTGCCAAATGGAAAGCAAATTCTAAGCTTTGGAGATCTTTAGTAAAATTGACTCATCTGTCTTCTAATCTTAAGATGAATATTCATTATTTGCATTACCATACTTTTGAAGAGTGCTTATGGTACGTGCACACATTTAAAATCTTTAACTTCTGACATTTATCTATAATTTAGCCATTTAATTATGTGTACATGATGAAAATCAAAGTATTCTGTATGAGGCAGTTAATCACTGGCAGGTGAGAATACAGTTACTATCTTTTAGCTGAACATTGTCTCGGTGAGTTGAAGACCAGTTACTTATATAGCACAGGTTTTAAAAGTAAAGGAATAAGGGGCGCTCAGTTGGTTAAGTGTCTGACTTCAGTTCTCACAGCTTGTGGGTTCAAGCCCCGCCTCGGGCTCTGTGCTGACAGTTCGCAGCCTGGAGCCTGCTTCGGATTCTGTGTCTCCTCTCTCTCTCTGCCCGTCCCATGCTCAAGCACTGTCTCTCTGTCTCAAAAATAAGTACATATTTAAAAAAATAAAGTTTTATTGTATCTCAGGCCAAATACAAAAAATAACTCAAGATGGATTAAAACATAAATGTTAGAGCTAAAACTATAAAACTCTTAGAAGAAAACATAGGAGTACATTTTCACGACCATGGATTTTGCAATGGATTCCCAGACAAGACACCCAAAGCATCAGTAACAGAAGCACAAAATAGATAAATTGGATTTCATTACAATTATAAAATTTTGTGCATCAAAGGACAGCGTTAAGTGAAAAGACATCGCTAGTTAAAAATAATGTGTGAAACTTTATCATGTATTTACCCTTGGTTCATAAAAGCTAGTCATTTTCGATAGACTATATAAACACTTACATATAGTTGATGCTAAATAAATGTTGCTGAATGAACGTATACACACATAAATGAATATGTGGTGCCCTGCATGCATACATAAATTTACCAACTAATCATTGTTAAAAAAAAATAAAAATCACACTTCACCTGGTTTAAAAAAAAAGTGAAAAGACAACCTGTGGAATGGGAGAAAATATTTACAAATCATGTATCTGATGAGTCTAGCATCTAGAATGTATAAAGAATTCTTAACACTCAACAACAAAGAGACAACACAACTAAAACGTGGACAAAGGACTTCAGTAGATATATGCCTAAGGATATACGAGAGGGCAATAAACACGTGGGGAGCACATCAGTCATTAAGGAAATGTCAGTCAAAACCATGTTGACACATTACTTCATATCCACTATGATGACAATGACGACAATAATAATAATAATAATAATAATAATAATAATAGAAACTAACAAGGGTTGTTAACTAGGATGCGGAGAAACTAGAACCCTCACATATGCTGGTGGGAATGTTCCTCCAAAAGCTACATGTAGAATAAGCAGTCCCACCCTTAGTTGTTCGCCCCAGAGACTTGAAAACAGATAGTCAAACATATTCACCCATGAATGTTCCTGGTGAATTTTCACAATAGCCAAAATGAGTAAACACCTCAAACGGCTCTCAACTGTCGAAGGGATACACCGAATGCGTATCATTTATGAAAAGGAATGAAGTACATGCTACAGTGTTAATGAACCTCAAAGCCCATTATGGTAAGTCAAAGAAGTTAGACACAAAAGTTCACAGATTGGTTAACTCCATGTGTACTAAATGTCCAGAATAGGTAAATCGGTTGTGACAGAAAACAGATTAGTGGCTGCTAGAGGCTGGGAGACGGGAAGAATGGGTGAGTGACTGCTTACTGGGCATGAGGTCTCTTCTCTTCTGGGCCATAAAAGACTTCTGGAACGAGATTGAGGTGATAGTCGATCAACATTATGAATGTACTAAAGCCATTAAATTTTGCACTTTAAAACGGCAAGTTTTGGTTATGTAGATTTCATCTCAATAAAGTGTAGGTCTAATGGAAGCTTGTTCACTTTGGACTATAACAATATGAGAAATCTAAATCCATTCCTCCTCCTCTCACATACAAATTCTATATTATTGGTATGTTGACTAAGGATTGTCCTTTAGACTTTCCAGAATTTTCATGCAATGCTATTTAATTTATAATAAATCATTAAACGTCATTAGGATCAGGGGTGCTTTGTACTAATATGACTGTTCTCATGCTCGCTTTGGCAGCATATAGCCTAAAACTGGAACCACACAGAGAAGATTAGCATCACCCCTTTGCGAGGATGACACACAAATATGACTGTCCTCAGTTGTTATATTTGGAAAGTGTAAAGTGAGCCAGATGTGGTGGAAACCCAATGATCCCTTCCTCTCAACCTCTAGGGGCCACATCATTCGTTTGACCTTAAGCATGAATGATTGCTTTTGTTGCTTAAAATACTCACTACTAGGTCGTTGCCAAGATTGATTCTGACGAGTGATGAAAAGGAATGCTATCTTCAAAGCCTTAAATTGTGTAGAGGATGTAGTAAGGAGATATACACATTCCAGTCAACAAGAATCATAATACTCTTTTTCTTTCTTCCTTCCTTCCTTCCTTCCTTCCTTCCTTCCTTCCTTCCTTCCTTCCTTCCTTCCTTCCTTCCTTCCTTCCTTCCTTCTTTCCTTCCTTCCTTCCTTTAAAGTTTAGTTATTATTGAGAGACAAAGAGAGACAGAGCATGAGCAGGGGAGGGGCAGAGAGAGGGGGAGACACAGAATCCGAAGCAGGCCCCAGGCTCTGATCTGTCAGCACAGAGCCCGACGCGGGGCTCGAACTCACAAACCGCGAGATCATGACTTGAGCCAAAGTCGGCCACTTAACCCCCTGAGGCATCCAGGCACCCTAAGACTTTTAATACTCTTTCTAACACATGATTCTGCTTCTCAGACCTTCATTGGCACTGAAATGTAAGTTTTTCAATGAGTCTATAATATTCTGCCTCTCCTATAAAGAATTTATTAATACCTAGAAAATCTGTTCAGTACCTATCATGTGTCAGAAACTGCTCTAGAAATCAGAGAGACAAAGGTAAATCGTTCCTGAAACCTTGACCTCAATGTGCTTATATTGGAGAAGGGGAAAACATCCAAAGGGGGGGAAAAAGTGTGTGAGAGAGTTTCACATTCTACTGGAGATGTAAGAGCAGAAAAAATGGGATTAAAAAACAAGTAAAATTTTACCTGGACAATGGGTGTGAAAGGGAATAACTACATAGATGAATTCAGGAAAGGCTTTAGAGAGGCAATGGCCTTATAGTTTATTCTTGCAAGAGGCGTAAGTGTTTTCTAAGTATAGTGTAGAAGGGTGCATTCCAGAAGGAAGGAACAGAGGGAAAATGAAACAAGGAGGAAGAAATAGCATGTTATATTTGCAAAACTGAAAATATTTCAGTATGGCCCAAGTCCGAGATGTCCAAGGCTGAAGGTCAAGTCGTGGACTATCCGGTGAGAGAGCCCAGAGGGGCAGATACAGCACATGACGTTTCACTCTCTCCTACTGTTAATGGATACCCACTGAAGGGTTAGAAGTGATGAGCAGCTCTCGTGGGTTAAATTGTGTCTCCCAAAAATGTTATCCTGGAGCCCTAACTCCCAGAGCTTCGGTTGTGGTGTTTTGTTATTGCAGCCTAGCCAACTACTACAGATTTTAGCACCGGGAAACGGAGTGGGGTGCTGCTGAAACAAACACCTGAACATGTGGAATTGGCCTGGGAATTCCCATGTTTTGAGGTGATTGATTAGAAAAAGCCTAGATGGCCTTGAAAAGATTGTTGGTAGAAATATGGACATTAAAACAGAGTCTTGTGAGGGCTCAGAAACAAAGGAGAGCAGTGGGGAAAGCTTTTTTCATCAGAGAGAACCTGTATCTCTCTATATCATTATCATGATCATAATCCTGAACAGAATGTTGCTAAAAATAGGAATGTTAGAGGTGCTCCTTATGAGGTCTTAGATGGAAATGAGAAACATAGTATTGGAGACTGGAAGAAACACAATCCTTATTATAAAGTGACAGAATTGTTAGCTGAATTATGTTGTGTTGGATGGGGAGTATCTCTTGTGAGCAGTACACTTGAATATTTAGCTGAGGAGATTTCTTAAGCCAAGTGGTAAGGGTGCTGCCTGGGTTCTCCTAGCTACTTACAGTAAAATTCGAGAGGATATAGGTAAATTGAAGAGAGAATTATTAAGCAAAAAGGGAACAGAACTTGAGGAGGTGGAAAATTCTTAGCTTATCCACGCCACAAAAAAAGAAAGAAAGAAAGAAAGAAAGAAAGAAAGAAAGAAAGAAAGAAAGAAAGAAAGAAAGAAAGAAAGAAAGAAAAGAAAAGAAAAGAAAAAAGAAAAGAAAAGAAAAAGCAAGCTTTCCAGAGAATTCCACTTCAGAGACCAGTGGGGCTGCCCATGCCACCAAAAGCCCAGAGTGCACAGGTCTGGGGGTTAGGACCTTCTCCACTTCAGTTGAAGATGGCAGGGCCACCTCATTGATATGGTGAGCCCAGACAACAGAGCACTGTCCCAGTGAGGATTGTTCTGGATCCTTAAAATCTAATGGAATTTGCCCCACTAATTTTCAGACCTGCTTGAGACCCATTACCCCTTTCTTCTTTCTTATGTGTCCATTTTGGAATGGGAATGTCTATCCTATGTCTGTCCCACTGCTGTATTTTGGAGGCAGTCTGCCTTCACAGGTACTTGTACTTGTCTGCCTTCACAGGTACACAGATGGAGAGGAATATTGCCCCAAGAGGATCATACTCCAAGTATCACCCGTATGTTATTTACATAACAGTAAATTTGGACTTATAGTTGATGCTGGGATAGGTTAAGTCTTTGGGAGATGTTGTGACTAGGTAAATATATTTTGAATGTGAGAAGGACATGAAATTTGGGGAGCCAGGGGCAGACTATTATGGGTTGAATTATGTTCCCCCAAATTTATATGTTGAAATCCTAACACCCATACCTAAAGACTGTGGCTCTATTTAGAAATAGGGTCATTGCAGACATAATTAATTAAAATTAGGTCATACTGGAATAAGGTGGTCCCCTAATGTAATATGAAGTTATCGTTATGAAAAAATAATGTCAGATGAAGAGACAGATGATGTGAAAACATAGAACAAAAATATAGAAACCACAAGATACCTGAGGCTACCAAAGGCTAGGAGAGAGGCACAGAACAGATTCTCCCTCGTAGCCCTGACAAAGAACCAACCTTGCCAACACTTTGATTTTGGACTTCTAGCCTCTAGAACTGTGAGACAATAAATTCGATTTTTAGGCTACCCTGTTCATGGTACATTGTCATATACCCTGCCAGTTGCCTCTTTTCCAACCCCCCATCTCTACAAGTTTCCTGAGGAAGAGCTATGTAAACGCAGTGGTGCTACCTTAAGATTAAAGGTATACCAGGGCCACTTACCCCAATTAGGACATTTCTGCCAAAGATGGACTAAAGTGTTCAACTTAGCAAAAGGTTAAACAGGATTTTCACCTATTGCTAAAGTCAGAATCCACGTTGTTGCATCTTGCCATATGTTGGCCGGCTACATGGATAAAGGAGTTAAAAGGGCTGATAGGACCTGATAAGGGTAGGCTTTATTACCATGTATTGAGTCGGGGCCAAAGAAGATGAGACATGAAAGGCTGTGAGCTAAGAGCAGAGTTCTTGCCTTTTCAACATATTGTGATCATGCCAGTAAGAGTAGGTCACAGTGAGACCCTTAGCCCTAGGAGCTGAGAAAGCTGAAACGGGGAGATGTGGAGAAACACCTGGTATGGGCAAGGGTGTTTCTGAGTGTTCCTTTCTTTCTATATTCTTTTTTTTTTTTTTAGTTTATTTATTTATTTTGAGATAGAGACAGCGAGAATGGGGGAGGGGCAGGGAGAGGGAGGCAGAGAATCCCAAGCAGGCTCTGCGCCTGCCAGCACAGAACCCCATTCAGGGCTTGAACTCACGAGCCCTGAGATCATGACCTGGACCAAAATCAAGAGTCCGACGCTCACCCAACTTAGCCACCCAGGCACCCCCTGTATTTTCTATATTCTATTAATGTTTTTTCTCTTAATCTGTTGGGATTAATAGTCAATCCTATGGGAAGACAAAGATATGACTGACTGTTCCCCTGACAGAATGAGGCCCGCAGATAACTTCCTCACTCCTACTGAAGTTGGCTCCCGGAGGACTCTCAAACAGAACAAAACAGGAGTTAAGTTTAAGGCCATGCCTTAAATGCCAAAACCCATCACTGATTCTATTTCCCGACTTCAATTTTGCCAAACTACATTGTCCAATTTATTTTGCCATAGGTTTTACAATGAGGACAGCATGCTAACGTAGCCCTAATCACGCATTGACAGCAATATGGAAAAGCTCACGATCTGAATATGAACATCTTGATATGAACCACCTTGAATTATTAAAATGCTCCAGAAATTATGGCGAAAAATAAAATTTCTTCTCCCCAGAGAGAAATTAATATGCCAATGAAACTAAAATGGAACATTCTTGCATCCCAATTTATGATTCTGTTCAGATCTAGCCAGGAGAGCCTTTCACAGATATTTGAGTGGAGTCTAGGTTTTCCTTTCCCGCAGTCCCATACGGCCTATCACAACTTTTCTTAAAATGGGTAGTTCCTTTGAGTACCTCCAAAGCTGATAACTCCAAGTTTCTCACTGCATTCTACTCTTCGACAGTTTCAAAGAGGTATTAGGACAAAGTGACATCACAGCCAGAATGTGTGAGACCCCCAACTTAATTCTTCTTTCCATGATTGTTTTGACTATTCAGGGTCCCTAGAATTTTCATATGAATTTCAAGGTCAACCTGTTAATTGCTGCAAAAAAAAAAAATAAAACAGCTAATTCGATAGGAATTGTGTTGAATCTGTACATCACATTGGGGTGTATTGAGACCTTAACTATAGTTATAGGCTGTAGTTCCAGTTATTTAGTTCTTCAATTTCTGTCAGTGATGTTTTGTAGTTTTTAGTGTACAAGTGTAGCACTTGTCAGCTTTTTGTTCGATTTGCTTTTATGTACTTCATTCTTTTTGATACTGTTGTAAATAGAGTTGCTTTCTTAATTTCCTTTTCAGATTGTGTATTTCTAGTTCATAAAAATTCAATAGATTTTTAAAATATTGATATTACATTTTGTAGTCTTGCTGGGCTCATTTGTAGCTCCAAGTAGTGTGTGTGTGTGTGTGTGTGTGTGTGTGTGTGTGTGTGTGTGTGTGTGTGTAAATTCCATAAAATTTTCAGTGTTCAAGGTCATGTCATCTACAAATATAGTATTATCTCTTCCTTTAAAATCTGGGTGCCTTTTATTTCTTTTTCTTGTCTAATTGCCCTGAGAACAACCTCCAATGCTGAGTAGAAGTGATGAGAGCAGACATACTTGTCCTGTTCCTGATCTTAGGTAGAAAGCTTTCAGTCTTTCACTATTAAGTATAATGTCACCAGTAGGTTTTTCATAGATGCCCTTTATCAGGTTAAAGTTCACTTCTATTCTTCATTTTTTTACTGTTTTTATCATGAAAGATGTCAAAGTTTGTCAAATGCTATTTCTGTGTCTATTGAGATGCTCTTGTGCTTTTTAATGAGATAGAATTCACATAAGTAAAATTCACCATTTCAACCAATTTAACGCGTATAGTATAGTGGCTTCTAGCATATTCACGGTGTTGTGCAATCATCACCACAACCTAATTATAGAACATTTCCAACACTGCAAAAAGAAATTTTGTACTTTCCAGCTACCTCTTTTCCTCAGTCCTTGAAAACCAGGAACCTACATTCTTCCTCTAATGGATTTATCTAATGTGGACATTTCATAAAACTGGAATCATACAATCTGTGGCCTTTTGTGTCTGGCTTCTTTCACTTGGCATATTTTCAAGGTTCATCTATGTAATTAGCATGCATCAATACTTAATTCTTTTTGTGGGTGAATGTTATTCAGTTGTATAGATAGACCATTTTGTTTTTCCTTGCATCTGTTGGTGGACATTTGGGTCATTTCCACATTGTTATGAATAATGTTGCTAGGAACATTTATATGCAAGGGTTTGTGTGAACCTGGTTCCAGTTCTGGTGCGTATACACATAGGAGTAAAATTGCCATGTTGTATGGTAAACCTACTCTAAATTTTTGAGAAACTGACAAACTGTTTTCCATAGTTGCGTCACCTTTTTGCAATCCCACAGCAATTTATGAACGTACCAATTTTGTCACCTCTTTGCCAACATTGATTATTTTCCATTTTTGAAAAATTATAGTCATTCTAGTGGGTGTGAAGTCTCATGTAACTTTGAATTACATTTCTGTAATGACTAATGATGAGCATCTTTCCATGTGCTATGGGACATTTGTATACTCTTTGGAGAATTATCTATTTGAGTAATTCTTTGCTCATTTAAAAAATCGAGTTATTCATATTTCACTGTTGGATTGCAAGAATTCTGACTAAACCCTTATTACATATATGACTTGCCAATATTTTCTCAGTGCTGTGGGTTATGGTTTTTTACTTTCTTGATAGTGTCTTTTGTCATGCAAAAACTAATTTTGATTAAATTAACATACCTATATTTTCTTTTGTTGCTTGTGCTTTTGGTATTATATTTAAGAAACCATTGACTATCCAAGGTCATGGATATTTATACCTATGTTTACTGCTAAGAATTTTGTGGATTTATTTGTCACATTAAGTCGTTCATCCAATTTGAGTTAATGTTTATAAACAGAGTGAGGCAGGAGTCCAAATTAATTATTTTGCCTGTGGATTTTGGGGTTTTTTTTTTAGCACTATTCATTAAAAAGACTATTTTTCCATTTAATTATCTTGACATTCTTGTTAAAAATCAATTGACCATTAATATAAGAGTTCTAAACTCTTAATTCAATATATTTTATCTTATATATTTCATATATATATGAATATATTTTTATATCTTATATATTTCTTATATATTTCATATTTCTTATATATTTCATATATTATGAATATATTTCATCTATATTTCATATATTTCATATAGATGAAATATATATATTTCATCTTATATATTTCATATATATGATCTAGATGTGTATGTATGTGTATCCTTTACCAGTTCCATGGTAAACTTGTTTATTATTTCTTGTATTTGTTGAATATTTAGAGCTTTTTATACAGATAACATAATTATTTTCTTTTTTCAAAAAATGTTTATTTTTGAGAAAGAGTGCACACATGAGTCAGGGAAGGGCAGGGAGAGAGGGAGACAGGGAATCCCAAGCAGGTTCCAGACTCTGAGCTGTCAGCGCAGAGTCTCATGTGGGGCTCAAATTCACAAACCCATGAGATCATGACATGAACCAAAATCAAGAGTCAGATGCCCAACTCAGATGCCCCCAGATAATATAATTAGCAGATAGAAATAGTTTTACTTCATCCTTTCTAATCTGGATACCTTTTATTTCTTTTTCTTATTTAATTACCCTGGCAAGTATTTCCAACACAATTTTGAATAAACGTGGTGAGAGTAGACATCCTGTATTGTCCCTGGTCTCATGGGGAATGCTTTCAGTCTTTCACTATTAAGTATGATATTAGCTGTTGGTTTTTGGGAGATGTCCTTTATTAGGATGAAGATGTTCCCATTTATTTCTAGCTTGTTGAGTGTTTTTATCATGAAAGGGCATTGAATTATTTATGATGGTTTTTTCCTGCATATATTCAGATGGTAACATATTTTTCATTATTTTATTAATATAGTGTATTATATTTATTGTTTTTCATATGTTGATCTGTTATTGCATTCCTGGGACAAATTCCAGTTAGTTATGGTATATAATCCTTTTAATATGCTGCTAGATTCAGTGGGCTAGTACTTTGTTAGTGATTTTTGAACGTATGTTTATAAAGAATTTTCATCTATAGTTTCCTTTCCAAATGATATCTTTCTCTTGTTCGGTTATCAGGGTAATACTGGTCTCATACATTAGGAAGTGTTCCATTTCCATTTTTTGGAAGAGTTTCAGAAGTATTGACATTAGTTCTCTTTAAATGTTTGGTAGAATTCATCAGTGAAGCCATTTGCTCCTGTGTTTTTCTTTGTTGGAAATTTTTAATTACTGACTGAATTGCCTTACTTGTTATAGGTCTGTTCAGTTATCAATATATTCATGAATCAGTTTTGGTAGTTTGTGTATTTCTTCAAATTTATTTTATCCAGGCTACTAATTTACAGTTGTCCATTTTATTCTCTAGTGCTTTTTATTTTTATAAGGCTGTTAGTAAGTAATGTTCCTGCTTTCATTCCTGATTTTAGTAATTTGATTTTTCTTTTTTCTATTTGTCAGGCCGGTTAAAATTTTGTCAAGTTTGTTGATCTTTTCAAATAACCAAACTTTGGTTTCATTGATTATCCTGTTGAGTTTTATTTTTCCTATTTCATTTTTGCTGGTCTGATTTTTACTATTTACGTCCTTCTTGTTTGGGGTTTAGTGTGCTCTTTTCTCGTTTCTTAAGTAACATGTTAGGTTATATATAGACTTGAGATATTTCTTGTTTTTTAATGTAGACATATACAGCTTTTAATTTTCTTCTTAGAACTCCATTCACTGCATTTTGTACCTTTGGCTATGTTGTGTTTTCATTTTACTTCATCTCAAAGTATCTTCTAATTTCCCATGTGATTTCTTTTTTGACCCATTTGTTATTTATATTTCATTTGTTTAATTTTATATAATTGTTTTTCCAAACTTCCTTCTGTTATTGATATTCAAGTTATTTCTCTCTTACTGCTTTAAAAATTCTCTGTCTTTGAATTTTGACAGTTTCATTATGATGTATCTTAGTGTGGGCATCTCTTTGAATTTATCCTGCTCAGAGTTAACTGAGCCTTTTTTTTTTAAACGTTTTTTTATTTATTTTTGAGACAGAGAGAGACAGAGAATGAACAAGGGAGGGGCAGAGAGAGAGGGAGACACAGAATCCGAAATAGGCTCCGGGGTCTGAGCCATCAGCCTAGAGCCCGACGCGGGGCTTGAACTCACAGAGCATGAGATCATGACCTGAGCTGAAGTCTGACGCTTAACCGACTGAGCCACGCAGGTGCCCCTTAACTGAGTCTTTTGGGTGTTGTACATTTATGTTTTTCATAATATTTGGAAAATTTTCAACTATTATTTCTCTAAATCTTTCTACCCTGTTCTATCTCTCTTCTGTTTCTGGGATTCCCACTATGTGTATATTGTTGCATTTGATATTGTGCCACTAGTCTCTGATGCTCTGCTCATGTTTCTTATATTTTATAATCTCAATTTACCTATCGTCAGACTCCTTGATTCTTTTTTCTCAGATGTTCTGTTGAGCCCTATTAGGAACTGACTTGTGTCCCCCCAAAATTCATATGTTGAAATCCTAATTCCTATTACTTTAAAATTTGATTGTATTTGGAGAAAAAGTCTTTAAATAGATATTAAGATTAAATGAGATCATAGGGGGGTTCCCTAATCCAATATATCTGATGTCTCTATAAGAAGAGGAAGAAAGAGACCAGTGATGCATGCACACCAAAAACAGCCCATGTGAGGACACAGTGAGAAGGCCAACTTTGCTTACACCTTGATCGTGGGCTTCTAGCCTCCAGAATTGTGAGAAAATAAATTTCCATTGTTTAATCCATCCAGTCTGTGGTATTTTATTACGGTAGCCCTCGCAAACCAATATAAATCTCTCTAGTAGATGTTTCATTGTTGTAATTGTATTTTTGGTTCCAGAATTCTTATGTCTTTTAAAAGAAAATAATTTCTATGTCTTCATTAATATTTTCTATTTGGTGAGACATTATTCTCATACATTTCTTTAATTATTTAGGCATCATTTCTTTTAGCTCTTTGACTATATATACTTCATTTAAAATCTTTGTCTAGTAAGTCCAACTTTTGGGTTTCCTCAGGAATAGTTTCTGTTGGGTACCTTCCCTCCTATGTATGGGCATACTTGTTTCTTTGCATATCACAGAGTCACTTTTTGTTGTTGTCCAAAACCCCACATTTTAAATAATATAATATGGCAACTCTGGATAGATATCTTCTCTGTCTTTGTTGGCATTGCTGATTGTTGTTGTTATTGTTGCTACTTTATTATTGCCATCGTTGTTTAGTAACTTTTCTGAACTAATTCAATAAAGTTTGTATTCCTTTTCAAATGTGTATTTGTATTCCTTTTCAAATGTGGCTACTGAAATCCTTGCTTGGTTAGCTTAATGGTCTCTAATGATTGGAAAGATATTTCCTTAAGTCTTTGCAATCAATAATTCTCCAAGTCTTTGTCAAGAGGCTTTGTGTGTGTGTTGGGACACACTTTCAATGCTAAGTCAGGTAGTTTACAACTACCTTTGTCCTTCACTTTCTGATTGTGCATTACCTCAAGGTAAGCCTAATGTGAGAGCTTGGGGCCTTCTCAGGTCTTTCGCGAACCACCTTACATATGTGCATGGCCTGCATCATTCCCCAGAATTTATTTAAGCTTTTTCAACATGCTTCTGAACCTCTCATTCCCTATCTTTTCTTAAGATTTCTGGTTAGCTCATTGTTTGCTCCAACTGTTATCACCACTTCAGGCAGTTCTGTAGTTAAACAATCATCACTGCTTGTCTTTCTTTGATAGACACTCTCAGGAAAAAGGCTATTTCCACTAGGTGACCTCTGGGTCAGGTCAAATAAAGAAGTCTTGTGAGTGAGATTTTTCAGGGGACTGCCAGGCAGATCCAGTCATGTCAAATACGCTGGAAATTGGCCTTTGGAAGAGGTCATACCTTCTCCAGTGGCTACTAGACTGCTGGTTTTCACCATGATTGTGGCATACTGATTTTTAAGGCTACTTCAGGGCTGAGAGGAGAGAAATAGGACTTGGGCAGAATAAAACACCTCAAAGCTGGATGTTTTTACTGAGATTCAGAGCTTCTCTTGAATCTCCCTGGATTCTCCCTTGAATCTCCCTGGATGTCTATAAGCCTTTTGTTCATTTCCCAAACTTTTAAAAATGTCGATTTGATGGGGTTTTTTTTTGCCAATGTTCTTGTTGTTTTTATAAGATGATTGCTTTTAGGAGTTCTTACTTTGCCATTCCTGTTATCACTCCTATTAATTTCTTATTTAATATATTCGTGGTCACCAAATTTATTCTTCATGCTTTCAATCGTTCTAAAATTATTGAGAATTAGTTTATGGCTTCTCATGCGATCCATACTATTGTATATACTACGGATAGTTGAAAAAAATTGGAATTTTGCCATCAGTTCTAATGCTCTTTTATGGCAAATTGTTAAAATTGCTACTAAAATATTCTATGTCATTACTAATTTATCTAATTATCATATCAGTTTATAAAAAAGGAATGTGAAAATACTTATAATTTTGAATTCATCTAATTTTCCCTTTAGTTTCTTATATTTTTTGCTTCACATGTTTTAAAGCACTATTTGTTGATAGTTACGTACATTTTCATGGGTTCTTGATCATTTGACTTTGTATCTCTAGTCATGTTCTTTCTCTTGAAGGGCCTTTTGTCTAATATACACATAGAACGTTAGTTTTCTTTTGGTTAGTGTTTGTGTACTGTGAAGTTTTCTATCCTTGTACTTTCATCCTGTGTGTGCCTTTACATTTCAAGGGTTTCTGTAAACCCCATGTAGTTAGTGTTTATACTCTTTTAGTGAATCTCACAATCTCTTTTTTTTTTTATTTTTTTTAACGTTTATTTATTTTTGAGACAGAGAGAGACAGAGCATGAACGGGGGAGGGTCAGAGAGAGGGAGACACAGAATCTGAAACAGGCTCCAGGCTCCGAGCTGTCAGCACAGAGCCCGACGCGGGCTTGAACTCACGAACTGTGAGATCATGGCCTGAGGTGAAGTCGGACGCTTAACCGACCGAGCCACCCAGGCGCCCTTCACAATCTCTTTTTAATTACAGTGTTTGATTCATTCACACATAATGTAATCACGTGCTTGCGTTTCAGGCTACTTGATAGCTATGTTTTATTTCACCCATCTGCTCTTTCTTTCTCCGTCCTTCCTTACCTTCTTCAGCATTTCTCAACCGTTTAAAAAATATTTTATTGTATCTCGTCTATTTACTTAATTTTATTTTGTATAATTTTAGTGGTTTCTAGGGAGGTTACAGTATCTAACTTATTACAAGATGCCTTCAAATAACTTTATACCATTTCATGAAAAATCAAGGTACATTACAATAGGATAATGCCATTTAGACTTTCCTTCCTTTGCGGCCTCAAAGTTTTCCTAGTTTATTTTGTATATTTATGTTATTTTATAAACCCTCAATACATAGTGACTTTTTTTTCATTTCGATGAGTTACTTACATTTTAAAGAAAAGCAATACTCACGTATAAAGCATAAAATAATAAACAATTAAAACGATCTGCTATTTTTCATTCCTTCCTGCTTAGAAAGCTTCTTTTAGCATTACTTGCATTGTATGTCTGGTAAAGATGAATTCTTTTAGCTTTTGTCTATCTAAAAGTGTATTTACTTTGCTGTCATATGTGAAGGACGTTTTTGCTGAATATAGAATTCATGGTTGACAGCTTTTTCCCCTCAGGACTTTACAAAGACATTGCTCCATTTTGTCCTGTGTTTGGTCATTTGTATCAAGAAGTCGGCCAACATTCTTGACATTGTATCGCTTTATCCAATGTGTCTTTTTTTCCTGTTTGTCCGGTAAGAACTTCTTTTCATCTTAGCTCTTAAGCAGTTCTCTGTGAAGAGCTTACATGTGGGCTCCGTTGTATTTTTTCCTTCATAAGCTTGGCTAAATGACTAAATACCATTTATCATTTTTAGAAAACGTTTTAGCTGCTTTCTCTTCATGTGTTTCTTCTGCCTCATCCTCTGGCTACTCCTCTCTGGCACTCTAATTACATATATGTTATGTCATATAACATTACCCTACATATTTCACTTGCTTGGTTTGCTTTTGTTTCACCTTTATCCAAATTCAATGACGTTTTCCTCTGCTGTGCCAGTCTGCTGTTAGGCCCATCAAACTTACTCTTCCTCTCTGATATTGTCCCTTTCACTGTTAGTGTTCCCATTTATTGTTATTATCTTGTTTTATTTTATGCTTACAGTTTCCACTTACGCAGTTAAATTCCCTCTCTGGTGTCTGCCTTTTCCACTGGACCCTTTCCTATAATATTTATTTTTGAGGCACTTTTTGTTCATCTGAACACCTTGGCCGTCTTTTGATCTGTTTCTCTTAGCTACTTTGGCTTTGTTTCAGTCTCATGTAGATTCAGTTTACCACTGGATGTAATTGTTTTTCAGGATGGGGTTCTGGTTTCCTCCTCAGAATTGCTGGAAGTGTGAGCAGTTGTATGATTCTGGGGCTGTTAATGCTTTACAGCTTTGCTGACAGTTTTTGGGTCTGTGCAAACTTCTCTTTGCTTTGCAGCGCCCCCCTCCACTCTCCAACCTTGCATTCACCACTATAGGGAGTCTCAATCCGGCTGATTAGTTGCTGGCCTTCAGAGAGTCATTGTAGCATACTCCGTGAAACCAGAGTGCATCAGAAGGATTGATCTCAGCTCCCCGGCCTTGCCTCTGCTTTTTAATATTTTTTTAATGTTTATTTATCTCTGAGAGAGAGAGAGAGAGAGAGAGAGAGAGAGAGAGAGAGAGAGAGAGAGTGAACGGGGGAGCAGCAGAGAGAGAAGGAGACACAGAATCCCAAGCAGGCTCCAGGCTCCGAGCCGTCAGCACAGAGCCCGATGCGGGCCTTGAACTCACAAACCGCAAGATCGTGACCTGAGCCGAAGTTGGCCACTTAACTGACTGAGCCACCCAGGCGCCCCACGCCACCTCTGCTTTTAACATATTTCCTTTGTGTTATCAGTGAAGGTCCATGGCAAAGAGTTGGTGGGTGACTAGGGCATGATTGTAAGTTTACTTAGTGTTTGATATTTTTTGCAAGACATGCTGATCTATCACGTGAGCCTATACTTTGGCATCATGGTTGTTTATAAGTCTTGCTGGCTTCTCTTTACCAGTCTCTGTTTGATTATGTCTGCCTCCTCTGGCCTATTTAAGGGTAAATGTAGCTATAGGTTTCTTCCCTACTTGGGAGTACTTGTCACTTTCTGGAGATTATTTAATTTAGTTTTACTTTTGTTTCAGGTCTTCAGTGAATTTTGAGTGTGATTATTTTCCAGCTTACTTGGATTGTTTACATCATTAGGGTAGGAATATTGGCTTTTTGCAATTTTCTATATTGTATGTGTAAGTCCATTATATTTTAATAAAGGATTTATCAAACTTAAATTTACTTCGATTTACAAGTATACGAAATTTATTATTTATTGCTTCTCAAACTCGTGAAACCCGTGGAATCAATAAAACCACAAATGGCATAAACCCAGGGATCATCCTAGGTGGACCTACTCTTCAGCTCAGCCCTGTATATTATAATTTGTTTCCTAGATCGTGAATAAAGAGCAGATAAGAGTTTGAATCCTGTCAGGGCTTGAATGCGACACCCTTTAAAAGAGGAAAACAAAAAAGAAAATTACACTCTTTTTTTGCCTCACAGGCTCCTTAGAGCTATCCGAAGTGTGTCTCTGAATTTAACAGTTATAAATGAGGACATACCTCACTTTCTTTTAAGTTTCATTTGATTATTTGCACAATGTAGGGAATCGCTAGCTCAGAGACCGTAATGTCCATTGAACACGCTCATTTCTGCCTCTCTGCTTATCCAGATCTTACCTTTCCCTCAAGATCAAAAAGTCTTTCTTTGCTGAAAGTGGAGACCTTATGATTTTTTTTGATCTGGGTCAGCGACCCCTCTTTGTACACATGTCCACACACACATACAACTCAAGTGCTTACCTATTTTACATGCCAGACTCGCATATTTAGGGTATAAGAATTTATGGGAGTCCGTGAACATCTAAGGCATTCATTATAGTTATAATAATGTGAATTTTTTGATAATATGAAATTTAAAAAATACATAGTTCACATTATCTAGACACATCCAGAATAGTAAAATATCAAGCTTATGTTAGAAGTTTCACATTTTCCTTACAAATTTCTCTAAACTAAAACTGTTACAGTTTAAATACCAACAGATAGGGGCGCCTGGGTGGCTCAGGCGGTTAAGCGTCCGACTTCGGCTCAGGTCATGATCTCACGGTCCGTGAGTCGAGCCCCACGTCGGGCTCTGTGCTGACCGCCCAGAGCCTGGAGCCCGTTTCAGATTCTGCGTCTCCCTCTCTCTCTGCCCCTCCCCTGTTCATGCTCTGTCTCTCTCTGTCTCAAAAATAAATAAACGTTAAAAAAAATTTAAAAATAAATACCAACAGATAGATTCTCAGTATACATATTTAAAATTGGTTTGTCTTTTATTAACTTGAATGCTGAAGGTTTCTCTGTTGCATATTTTAGACAAATAAAATGATGAAATATGGTTATAACTTTCTTTTAATCATTTTCAGAATTAATATTTGCTTTCTCAAGTCCTTTATACATCTTTCCTTTTTATCTTGACATTGTGATCTTGCCTGGCTCGTGTTTTGCTTGGTTGCTATAGAAATAGAGTGTATGCAAAATCTTGTGTTTATTTTTGCATTTTGTTTGATTGGAAAGGGCAGAAAGCAGATCTCTCTGGATGTGTTAGGACAAGATGTTAGGTCTGTTCATCACTTTAACATGCTCACCCCCAGACATTCGTTGTGCCTCCATAAATGAAAAGTGTTCATGATGCTTGCTACTAATAATGCAACTCAGACTGAATACCAAGAGACCTTTCTTTTCCCTGAAGAGCGATAACTCATTCGCAGAAACTGGTTTGGAGGGTAAAGGAAAGGAGAGTTGTATCAAACTGGCCAATTTGGTAGTAGGTATTTGAATTGATTCTGGTATTCAGTTAGTAGTGGGTTGTTTTCACAATGGCCAGTTGTTGGACAGAATTTATCAAGTTATAAATGAGCTCAGTCTCAAGATTCATTTGGCTCCTGATATCTACTGTGCTTCTCCAGGGATGCTTTAGGTCAATACAGTCAGATTGTGTTCACAATTTCTTGAAGGTCTCTGTGTTTTCTGTAAGTTAGGGGTTACCGTGAGAAGTAGCTTGATTTTCTGTAGAGAGAGGTAATTCAACAAGGCTGACCATTTCTATCACAAAGATAGCTGGAAATAATTAGAAAAAGCACCAATCTATTCTAACTTCTCCTTGATGTTTTTATGATAAGAAAACCAATTTAGGACTAATAGAATACTGAGAGAAGCCTTTTGAAATCTTCTCTTGATGTAAAGTAGATCAATTAAATTAGCTTTAAGATTCTTTATTTTGGTACCCCACTGGGCTCCTTTCACATGGCCTTATAAAAAAGTATAGAACAATCCAGTGATTTTCTAGGATCAACACATAGAGGGATTACATTATGGGACAATTCCTAGTTGTGATTTCTACTCTTTTTTTGTTGTTGTTGTTCAGTTTAGAATCATAGGAGTGGTACCTCGGCTGAATTTTAAGTTACCAATATTAGAGACTGTGGCTTTGAGCATACCTATTTTCTCCTAGGGGATCCTAAACTTAAGCGATTCTGCAGCCTTTATTGATTTCAGGAGCTAAAACTTGTAAGTTCTTCAAGTGGCCAGAAGCAGTGATTTTAGGTGCAAAGACTACAGCCTTCCTAAAATGGCTGCCTAAGGAAAGAGAACCATCTGAAATGATTGTAAAGAACGCTGCAGAACATCAGCAATTGCCCGTGGCTGCTGAAAATGACCTAGACAGGCCAGCGAGTGGCGCATCTAGGTGAAAGGTATTTACCGTGGGGAAGAAGAGAAAAATAATTTGTTTTATGAAAATAATAGTGGTGCGACCTCTCACAGAATTAAGAAGACACAGACCACTTCTTTTTTTTTTTTATTTTTTTTTTAATGCTTACTTATTCTTGAGGCGGGGAGCGGGGCAGAGAGAGAGGGAGACACAGAACCCGCAGCAGGCTCCTGACTCTGAGCTGTCACTGCAGAGCCTGACGCGGGGCTTGAACTCACAAACTGTAGGCTCATGACCTGAGCCGAAGTGGGACGCTCAACCGACTGAGCCACCCAGGCGCCCCGGCATGGACCACTTCTTAATTCTTGCACCTGACTTGGTTGGCTTTGGACCTGACAAGCCTGAACCAATTCTGTGAAGATAGTGTTGCTTTGGTGCCATCATAAAACAAGAACAAGTGAAATAAAATCTAGGGAGGGTGGAACTTCCCGAGGAAGAAGTGCCCGGTGCATCCCAGTGAGTGTGCTACATGTCTGGGAGGGTGTGCATAGTTTAAACAAATATGAAAAGTCATTTGTTAGAGCAACGTTTTTTTTTTTCCTGAATCTTGGGAAAATCTCACAATGTACCCTGGAATGTACTGACAGCATTGTTACATTTTTCCTTTGGGGAGGAGGGGGCCAACCATTTCCATGTCTTATTTAAAACAATAAAAATAAGTAAAAGCAAAGTTTTATTCTAAAGGCTCAAATGAAATTTATAAGAGGCAAAGTAAGTGCAAGAATAAGTTTTTTTTCCCCCAGCGGCTTAAAAATATCCCTGAAGACCCTCTAGCAAAGGTTCACCAGGCAAATTAAAACAATTAAGAGAGCTTGCTCACCAAATGCAAAGCACATGTCTTGCTCTGTAGTCAAGAAGAAACCTCTCAAAGGCCTGGTGTTGTGGGCTGAGGCAGTCCCACAGAGATCCATGGGCAGAGAGATTTTGTTTCTTAAACCAGGGATTGACAACCTTTATCTGTGAGAGACCAGAGAGTAAATATTTCAGTCTTTGTAGGACATACAGTCTCTATCCCAACTACTTAACCCTCCCACTGTAGCATGAAAGCAGCCATAGACCCTACATCAACAAATGGATGCAGCTGTGTTCCAATAAAACTTTATTTATAAAAACAGGCTGCGGTGAGGATTGGCCCTGGCTGTAGCTAAGTGACTTCTGCCTTAAACCAAAGGCCTGGGGATAATTTGCTGTAAACAGGCAAGGATACACTCAGCATATAACACAGTTACACATTTTTCTTTTCTTCAATTTTTTTTTGATGTTTATTTATTTTTGAGGGAGAGAGAGAGAGACAGAGCATAAGTGGGGAAGGGGCAGAGAGAGAGGGAGACACAGAATCCGAAGCAGGCTTCAGGCTCCGAGCTGTCAGCACAGAGCCGGACGCGGGGCTCCAACTCATGAGCAGTGAGATCACGACCTGAGCTGAAGTCAGAAGCTTAACCCACTGAGCCACGCAGGCGACCCCACCCAGTTACACCTTCTTACATGAGCAAATAAGCCTTTCCTTGGCTCCCTCTTCCTCTGTAGCCCCATACTTGATTCACAGCCCAAAGGAAATTTTAGAAAGCTGTGTGTGCAGTGCTGAATTGTAATCAGAGCTCCGCAGCTGTTCAGAAAGAAGGCGCCATTTTTTAGTTTTCCCGGGGTGTGCCAATTTACATGAATGATAAAAGACATCCTAGTTGTCTTGTGGGAGAAACAAACTCATTCCTTTATACGTGACTCGGAGTAGCAGTCCACTGAACCTCAGTTGAACTTCAGAGGTTTTCATGAGTCTCTACAAAAAGCTTTGGATTCAGAAAGACTTCTGAAGGCCTTTGACCTATCCTCATTTGCTCGCTTCAGGCCCAGCTGACCTTGAATTGCGATGTGTATGTTTGGAGCATGAGCCCAGATCTCAGCTTTAAAGCATAGTAGCTGTGAAAGGGGAGAATGGTCATGACCATTTCACAGGATTACTATGAAGGTTAAATAATAAAAAATAAGCGAAACACAAAGAGCCCAGTGTGTGTATATGTGTGTGTGTGTGTGTGCATGTGTGTGTGTGCATATAAACTATTAAATCAGAGGCCTGCTTTATTCAATTCTTGCTTTTCTTCGTGGCCATGACAACACCTCTGAGAAACTACTGGAATATTTACAAAGTTGCTATGTAATATTATCTATCCTCATGAAGCAGTGGGTCAAGACGAACCAGTTGTCAGCATTTTGTTTTAAATTTTTTTTTAACGTTTATTTATTTTTGAGACAGAGAGAGACAGAGCATGAACAGGGGAGGGTCAGAGAGAGGGAGACGCAGAATCTGAAATGGGCTCCAAGCTCTGAGCTGTCAGCACAGACCCCGACGCGGGGCTTGAACTCACGGACCGTGAGATCATGACCTGAGCCGAAGTCGGACACTTAACCGACTGAGCCACCCAGGCGCCCCGTTGTCAGCATTTTAAAATTAAACATGGAGTTTCATGATGGGTACCTGGTGGGGTCCACATCATGGCTGGCCACATGACAGTTATGTGCCTTCATGAACAGTTCTCTTTAAGAACTTTGAATTCTAAGACTCAAGTGGACTTCCTGGGCAAGGAGAATTCCCACATGTCCCTGAACTTTACAGTTGGAGAAGGGGAAAAAAAAGCATCTGTGTAATCCCCTTAGGGGGAGAACAAGAAACTTGGTTTTGACCCCCTACCTTTGCCTATGGACATCTTTTTCCTGCTGTTACTGTATCCTTTGCTGTAATAAATCTTAACCATGGGTATAACTTTATTTGAGTCATGTGGGTCTAAGTGGGTGATTGTGGAACCCCTGAGATGTGAGATCTGATCGAATATTTCTATCTACCTACCTACCTACCTACCTACGTACACATACATGTATATTTTTCTCTTTTATGCCCCGAAAACCCAGAATGTGGTGATATGGTAACCATTTTGCTTACAGAACATCAGTAGATTGAAAATCCAGAGGAAAGGACTGAAATTTAAGTATAACTCTGCTTTGCCAAGTGCATTATAATGATAATAGTAATGAACTGAGGTTTGGAAATCTGGATTCTAGAACTGTGTAACTGATAGAAACTGGGCATAAAGGGACCTAAATACAAAGCAAAAGACATATAGGTCATGTTCAGATATTGCCTATCAAAGCAATATTCAGAAAGCTTCAAAAAAATGTAAGTATAATCTCATGGCCAGAAACTGAAAACAAAAGATGGTTCAAAAAGATGGTTATATTCTGAAAATTATAAATTTTGTGAAGGAGAGAGAAGAGGAAACCAGAATTGTTAGCTTAGATTAAAAGAATCTGAAAGGAACAGACAGGGTGAAGTTGATAGTAGTAACACATAATCAAGGATGCGTTCAATGAGTTTGTGGATTTTTCATGGGAGTTAAAGTCCAGAATAGGTTCAAGATGATATAAATTGCCAAAGACAAAGTCAAAAACCATGATATCACCTATGCTTACAGATGTAAGATGGTAAGGGCTAGGTCTTCTGTTTGTGGCAGACGGTATGACTTTAGCAGATAACAGAGAAGGAATCTCTAATGGTCAGCTCTCTTGTTCTCATCTTCTTCTTTAAGGCAAATGTTCTTCCAACTGTAAAATGTATGAGAGACATCAGAGAAAAGGAGTGATTAATACATGGGGAAAAACTGATATAAGAGAATTTAGAGCTAAAATTGATGGCAACATTAGCTGTGCCAGGGAACATACATTAGGGAAATGTTGTAAACAGATTATATATTGCTGCACAGAAAGCAATTGACAAGGTGTCTCACTCGTCCTTGGACAATGACCTTGGCTCATCTTCAAATAATAATTGTATCAGCCTCCTATCTCCAAACCTGTCTGTACCCTTACTAACTTCTGTTTCTTCTGTCTCGGATGATATATTTTTCTTCCTATTCTGCTGATGATACGTTTTTGGTTTTCTCAACTGACTTGTCTTATTCACTTATTCACCTATTCACAGATTCATTCAGTAGATATTTATATGTGCTGGGTACCATTCTAGGAGCTGAAAATACATTAGCAAACAAGACAGGCAAGAATCTGTCTCTTGTGGAACTTACATCTAATTGAGGGAGAAAGACAGTAAATAAAGGAGCAAAGAGATATATGATATGATTTCAGAGTGTGGTAAAATTCATAAAGGAAATTAAAAAAAGGGGATACACAAGAGAGTGATTTGAGTTTGGTTGACTATTTTAGATGTGGTGATCCAGAAAGGCCTGTCTGAGGAAATGACATTTGAGCTGAGACCCAAGGAGCTAAATATGTGAAGAGTTGGAAGAAATCACAAATGTACAAGTCAGGGGTTGGCATGAGCTTAACAGTAATGGAACGGAAAGATCAGTGTGTTCAAGTCTAGTGAATACTTGTTGGGAGAATGGGAGCAAATGAGATTGAAGAGGTGAGTAGAAATCAGATGGACCTCTGCAGACCATGAAATATGATTTCTATTATAGGGCTTTAGGAAGACATCAAAGTCATAATATTTTAAAAAGAGAATTTTAGTACCCACATAGAGAATGAATGGTAAGATAATACAAAAGCAAAAACAGGTAGCTCAATCAGGAGGGTATTACAATTTAGGTGTGAGATGTGGGTATCCTGGGCACAAGTGAGTAGCTATATAGAATGGTTGGATTTGGATTTTACTTTATGGATGGAGTTGACAGGATTTGCTAATGGCTTCTATGTTTTCTAGATTTTTGACTTGAGAAACTTGGGGGGAGGGTGCAGAATTTTATGAGATGGGAAAGATTATAGCATAAAAGTGGTGTGGGGAAAGAGGCATCATGTGGAAGAATAAAATAAGTGTGAAGTCTTAGACATTATCAACTTCTGTCTCTCTTTTGTACTTTTCGCTTCTCTGATCTCTCCATTCTTAGCCTCTAAGCATGCTAAGTCTTTCCCTCCCTAACTCTCCTAATCTTCCCTTAGCTCAGCTTCTCCTTTGGAATATTGCTCTCCTCTTCTTTTCATCAGTAAGTTTCTTGAAATAAATAATCAACACTTCTTACTACTTCCTCTCACATGATCTCTTCATCTACCATTTGCAATCTGAAGTGTGATACAAAAGCACAAAGAATTGACTCTGTTTTCCTACTTCTGTACTGACATAATGATGACCATGGGTCTATAATATGTAGGCACAAGCGCAAGATGCTGAGAAGGTCAAGCTCATACCGGCGTTCCACTCAGTCGGCTTCTTCTTGTGCTACTGTCATAGGTGACACTCCAGCCTCCAGCCACGGTGGTCGTGCAGACATCTGTGACTGTCCCAGAGGAGGCTGAGTGTAAGTGTACTGCTGGACCATCACAGACAAACTAGAAGAGGCATATATATGCTCAAAGTATTAATAAGTGATCATCCATGGGATTCATTGACCGTTTGAGTCCCCATCAACTCTTAGTCGTTCAGTTCTGTTAAACATTTTGGATTGATTTCCACTGCCTTTGCTCAAGAAAACTCCCCCCTTTTTCTTCTTTAATGTGACAGTTCACCATCCTGCCTAGGTAACAAGATAATTCTCAAGAATGGCATTACAATTGCATGCCATTTACAAACAGTCAGAATGTGTGTTTCCTCAAATGTAAGGATAAAGTTAAGTAGAGATGTTTATCGTGGTGCAAGAAATTTCATCAAGTAGAACTAGGAGAGTCAGGCTTTTGAAAAGAAACCACCCAGTTAATTCAGGTCATTCAGATCGTACAAAAGTTGTGGAAGTAATAAATTGCGGTATTAAAATGTCCACTCACAAATGTTTCAGATTCAAGTGGTTTTTACATCAGCTTTTTCTTTGACATCAAATTTTAATGTATCTTTTCTCAGTAGCAATATCACAGCTCATGAAGTTTATCTGAGGCACAATTATTGCCGATTGAAACTTTTAAAGTAACGATTTTTTCCCCACATAATGTTAATTATTTCCATAATATAATTATGCATTTTGCTTTAAGAATTTTAATGAGTATTGGAAGCAGATATGTGACTTGGAAGTTCATTAGCTATCTAGTTTTCAAGGCGTGTTCAGAGGAAGCAGAGACTAAACTTGAAGTTGAAAGAACACTGGCGTAGAAGACAGGACACGTGGGCTCTACCCTAGGGTCTTTGTCCTAGGCTTCCTCTCCTAAATCTTTCTAGGCTTCCATTTCCTCATTTGACAAATGGAAAAAATAATACCCATCTTATATTCCTCATGTTGTTGGATTTTTCAGAGACAGTTACAATTTCAAATATTCCAACTTCTTGACAGGACATTTGTCTTAATTTCTGGCTCACAAAGCACAGTTACATCAAATATATGTTGTATAACTAAGGTCATAGGGAACTAGAAGCTACAATTCAGCCTAGCTTTTATGTCTCTCGTTTTATGTGCAATTATTGTTCTCTTTGTCTTTATGGCTTTTAGGCTCAAGATAAAAGTTCCAAGGCATGAGAGTCGAAAAAGGAGCCATTCACATCTCCTAGCAACCTTCATTTTGTCATTTCTTTTGCAGTCTTCCAGAGAGATATGACAGTTGTCAACTCTCACAGAGACTGAAAGTATGGTTGAGAGAATCACAGACTTAATAGATTTTAGAGTTGGAAAGACCACCTTGCTTTTGAGTGAGGGAAAAGAAATCCTGACACATTCACTCACAGCTGCCCTTCCTGTGTCCTTTGCAAAGGAAGAACAATCAGTAGAAGAAAATGGAGTAGGGGATTATTGGCAGGATAGGAAAAGCTGGGCAGTTGTTAGGGTTTGCACACATACATTACACAGAAAAACAAGAGTTGTGTCTCCTGTGGATCCACAGAATCTGGAAGCAGGAACCAAAGGAATTAGGGTTCACATGAAGAATTAAGGGGAACAACGTAAAGGCCTATTTGGAAAGACAGTGATGCAACTACTACCAATTAATTGAAGAAAAAGATGGAGGCACCTGGGTGGCTCAGTCGGTTAAGCGTCTCACTTTGGCTCAGGTCGACCTCGCGGTTCATTGGTTCGAGATCTGCGTTGGGCTCTGGGCTGACAACTCAGAGCCTGGAGACTGCTTCGGATACTGCGTGTCCCTCTCTCTCTGCCCCTCCCTTGCTCTCTCTCTCTCTCAAAAATAAATAAACGTTAAAAAAGAAAAAGAAAACCCGTCTGAAATATCATACAACACACTTCAGTCTCTAGGAAATGCACTTCTGAAAAATAGCCTGACATCAAGATCATGCTTAGTTCAACAAAACTTCATCAGGTTCAGTGGCTGCAAAACTTCACAGGCTCTGATAGTTGCAGGATTACGATGACCATGTTAGAATGACGTGGAGAAGGACAATCAAAAGGTGGAGACAAGTGGACTCAAGTGCAGGCCGAAAGAAATATATTAAGGGTCACTCAGGAGTAGTCTTAGAAAATTGAAATTAATTATGAATGCAAGGAAACTATAGTGGTGATGTACAGAGATAAGTGGACGTTTCTCAGCTGAACAAAGGTATTCTTCTGACTGGGACAAATTCTTGGTTGTGGTAACATTATCAACTAATGTTTTGCTATCCCCCAGGATGCCTAGGGCCATGAAGATATGGTAGTTCATTAATAGCTAGAGAGAGTTTTTCTTTTTTTTTTTATCAGTCGGATGATCATTTATTTATTCAACAGACATATTTATTGACTTGTATATTTGATATAACATAAAAACAGAGATGAATATGACACAGTCACTTGCCCTTAAACTTTTCAGCCATAACCGCATGTAAAATTGTAATTCACTTGCAAGAAGTTTTATCGTTGAAGATAGGCCAATTAACCTCAAGATGACGGAGTTAAAAATAATCAGGGTGTTTGCCAGAGGGGTGGTGGTTGGGGGGGGGGTGAGGATGGGTCAAAGCGACAAGAAGGATTAAGAGGTGCAAACTTCCCGTTATAAAATAAACAAATGAGTCCCAGAGATGAAAAGTACAGCATAGGGCGTATAGTCAATGAGATTGTAATAATGTTGTATCGTGACAGATGGTGACTGCACCCATGGTGATGAGCGTTGAGTAACGTACAGAATTTTGAATCGCTATGCTGCACACCTGGGGCTAATAGTATGTTGTATATTAATTATGCTTCAATCAAAAATAGTAAGTAAATAAGATGAAAAAATAATCAGCAAGTTGTCTTCTGACACTTATTGCCAGATAGTTATCTTGGAGACTCTGCATTTTCAAACATCCCCTTATTTTCCTATCTACTTGGAAGAGAGGGACAGTGCCTCATGTGATTTTCCATAAAAATCCAAAGTTTCGCTATGTTTTGTTGCAGGACTCTCTTGGGTACAAGTACTTTGTTCTTTGTAATAATGGTTGTTTACTTTGCTACAAGCAGAAGATCTGCTTGAATGTGTTTTCATTGATTTTGTTTTTCTACGCACCTTCAATTTGTGATGAGAAATGAATTATAATGCTGATGCTGTGCCAGAGTGGACAGCAAAGACAATCTGATTTATATATACCAGACTATTTCCATTGACAAAAGAAATAAAAGAATAGAACCAAAACACTAGACGGAAATTTGGAATGTTATCAATTCATTCTTGCTACAGTCCGTACCTGTTCAAGAGATGGATGAATCTTTAACCATTTTAAGGACGTTCAAGGAGGAATTTCTTACTATTTCCTTTTGTTACCTGTGCCTAACATCTGTTGCTGACTCCATAATATAGCTAAGCAAGACGTGCAAACTCAAATGGTTTTCTTTCTTTTAAAAACTTTTGGGAATGTTTACTTACTTTTGAAGGGGAGAGAGACAGAGCATGAGCAGGGGAGAAGCAGAGAGAAAGCGAGACACAGACTCCAAAGTGGGCTGCAGGCTCTGAGCGGGGCTCAAACTCACAAACCGCGAGATCATGACCTGAGCTGAAGTCAGCCGCTTAACTAACTGACTGAGCCACCCAGGCGCCTCGGTTTTTCTCTCCCATTACAACCATATGTGTTTAAGTAAATGGGACAAAGTAAAACCCACAGGCAGCAATCCCTTATTGTTGGAATATGATTTTACAGTTTGCAACCCTAAAGAGATCCGACCTTCTCCCTGAACAAGCAGGGGTGAATGTACTTTTTAATTACTAACCATCCGTTAGCTTCAAGAGGTCATGCTGATAGTGTTGTATGGTGACAGTTGCTATGGTTGTGGTGAGCGTAGCATGATGTATGGAGTTGTGCAATCATTATGTTGTGGACCTGACAGCATTGTAGCATTGCGTGTCCGCTCCACTCTCATAGAAGAAAGTTTTAAAAATTTTAAAAAGAGGGGCGCCTGGGTGGCTCAGCCGGTGGAACGTCCGACTTCGGCTCGGGTCACGATCTCGCGGTCCGCGAGTTCGGGCCCCGCCTCGGGCTCTGTGCCCACAGCTAGGGCCCCGCCTCGGGCTCTGTGCCCACAGCTAGGAGCCTGGAGCCCGTTTCAGAGTCTGTGTCTCCCTCTCTCGCTGCCCCTCCCCTGCTCATGCTCGCTCGCTCTCTCTCTCTCTCTCTCTCTGTCAAAAATAAATAAAAATACTAAAAAAAAAAAAAAAAAAAAAAGAATAAACAAATGCTAGGCTCATGTAATTCTGAGGGGGAAAGAGTTCTATTGCAGTCAACTTATCCCAAAATAGAACTTACTGTTGATTTTACCTTTCCTTCCCTATTAGTTAGGGTTCTCTAGAGAGAAATTATTTTAGGGGATCAGCTCACATGATTGCAGAAGCAAGTCCAAAATCTTCAGAGTAAGATGGCAGACAGGAGAACCAGGGAGGAGTTGCATTCTGAGTGCAAGGGCAGTCTGCTGGCCGAATTCCTTCTCACTGAAGGAAGTCAGTCTTCGTTCTATGAAGACATTCAACTGATTAGATGAGGCCCACTCACATTATGGAAGGTAATCGGTTTTATCAGAGTCTACAAATTCAAAGGTTCATCTCATCTGAAAAACATTTTCTCAGAAACATCCAGAATAATGTTTGACCAAATAACTGGGTAGTGTGGTGCAGCCAAGTTGACTCATAAAAATTACTCTCACGCCTTTTCTGTTTTGAAGTCCTAAAGCTCTTATGCTGAAATCCTTGAGTCTGCTACTTAAACAAGCCACACAAAATCACTTGACGGATAGGACTTGAACTGAAGGCATGACATGGAAGAAGAATTCATGATATCCCCTTTAGGACACACTGTAAAACCTCAAATTCAGACAGCGGTTTGTCAGTTCATTCAATAAAATAGTTTTGAGCACCTAAAACATGCCATTACAGGATTATGCTATATGCTGAAGATACTATGGAAAGCCACGCAGGTGTGGCCCCTGTCCTTAGGGAGTTGTAGTCTGGTGAACTAAGACAACCTGATATTGACTGAAGGTCACACAGATAAATGTAGCCCTTTGAAATAGTTTGATGAAAGCTCATGTAGTCTGAGTGGTTCAGAAATGATATTGGAGCTGAAATATGATGGATGATTAGAAGCAAACTAGGCAGGGGCACCTGGGTGGCTCAGTCACTTGAGCGTCCAACTTCAGCTCAGGTCTTGATCTCACAGTTCCTGGTCGTGATCTCCCATTCTCACTGACAGTACAGAGCCTACTTGGGATTCTGTCTGCCTCTGCCTCCTCTCTCTCTCTCTCTCTCTCTCTCTCTCTCTCTCTCTCTCTGTCCCCTTCTCTCTCTCTCTTTCTCAAAATAAACAAATAAACTAAAAAACACCCAGAAGTTAACTAGGCAAAAGGAGAACCAGCTTGTGGTATCACTGAGATGAGGAAGGGAGCATGGTGACTATGGGCGTCTGAGACGTCAGTGTGGTTAGGAAAGAGTGAATAAGAGAGAACATGATTTGAACGAGAATGTAGATGTACTTAGGGGTGAGGTCATAGGAAGTCTTGAGCATATTGAGGAATTTTGCCTTTACCCCAAGTGTTAAAGGAAGGCACTGAAGATTTTTTTTAGCAAAGGGAAGACGTAATCAGATTTTCTTTGAACACCTCATTCTGAGTGTGGAGAACGGTCTGGAGGGAGAGAAGAACGGATGAGGAATAGACCAATTAATAAGTTATTGATTTTTAGGGCAGGAGAAGATGAAGGCATAAACTACAGAGGTAGTGGTAGACATAGAAAGAAGTAGATGGATTGTAGAGACACTTAAGTGGACTCGGTGATGGATTGGGTATATGGGGTAAGGGAGAGATTGCTGAACTGAATGGATGGTGATATCACTTGGAAGTTTAAGCAGCACATGAATAGGACTAGGTTGGGGAGGCAAAAGAGAAGTATCAGGTATTTGTTTACATTTTTTAAATATGATATTTATTGTCAAATTGGTTTCCATACAACACCCAGTGCTCATCCCAACAGGTGCCCTCCTCAATGCCCATCACCCACCCTCCCCTCCCTCCCACCCCCCCATCAACCCTCAGTTTGTTCTCAGTTTTTAAGAGTCTCTTATGTTTTGGCTCCTTCCCTCTCTAACCTTTTTTTTTTCCCTTCCCCTCCCCCATGGTCTTTTGTTAAGTTTCTCAGGATCCACATAAGAGTGAAAACATATGGTATCAGTCTTTCCCTGTATGACCTATTTCACTTAGCATAACACTCTCCAGTTCCATCCACGTTGCTACAAAAGGCCATATTTCATTCTTCCTCATTGCCACGTAGTACTCCATTGTGTATATAAACCACAATTTCTTTATCCATTCATCAGTTGATGGACATTTAGGCTCTTTCCATAATTTGGCTATTGTTGAAAGTGCTGCTATAAACATTGGGGTACAAGTGCCCCTATGCATCGGCACTCCTGTATCCCTTGGGTAAATTCCTAGCAGTGCTATTGCTGGGTCATAGGGTAGATCTACTTTGTTTACATTTTTGAGGTGCCATGGAGACATCTAAAAAAAAGGTATAAAGTAAACAGTAGAACACACTGGCTTGGAACACAAAGAGATTTGTTCTAGAGACAACATTTTGAATAATTTCCCTACAGGTGGAAAATATTTCAGCAGTTTTGCTCTCTTCATTTTCTTAATCAGAAAAGTCAAGAAATAGGTAGATTGACTTGTCCATAGCTACACAGCTTAAATAGCCTACATTGAGATTCTTTTGTCTTTTGAATCCATACTTGGTAATTAAATACCTACACATATATTTTTCTTATTTTAGGACTCTTGATCATACTTCAGGTGTAGATAAAGTTTAAAATAATCTTTCAATGTACAAAATATGTGGGAGAATGCCTCTTTTTATAATGTAACATATTGATTCTATACTAAGTTATATAATAAATGAGAACCTTCTATTATGAAAACCATAGGGCCTTTTTTTATGTCACTAAAATAATCATGTCACTAGCTTTGGAATTAGGCTCTTTAAATGAAAACACAAATCATTTCACCATGATTTGACATAAATTAACCTCAGGAGAAATCTCTTCAAATGGCAATTTTCAGGTTTCTTTGAACTGACTCTTGTAATTTCCCAGGAGACAACAAATGAATAGTGAGATCAGATCTACCTATGGAAGAATTATTTAATTATACATCCATCTGCTCAATGTCTTGACTTAGGCAATTTGTTTTGAGAGGCGACTGCTTGTTTTTCTCCTTAGCCTGAGAACGTAATCACATTATAAATTCCACCCTTTTAATATCAATAAACTTATTAGCTATTTGCTGAGTACCCAACATAAGGTTAGTTATTATGAATAATTATAAAATCAAATGAAAACAAAACAAAAACTGATGACGTGGCTCTTGTACTTAATGTCTGTTTAAATTATAGGTTATATGAGGCTAGACTTTGGTTAAAAATCAAGGCTAGACTTTGGTTAAAAATTGGGATGCCTGGGTGGCTCAGTCGGTTAAGTGTCTGACTCTTGGTTTTGGCTCCAGTCATGATCTCACGGTCGTGAGATGGAACCCCCGCGTTGGGCTCTGTGCTGGGTGCGGAGCCTGCTTAAGATTCTTTCCCTTTCCCTCTGCCCCTCCCCCCTCTCAAAAATAATAAAAATGATTTAAGAATAATCTGTAAATATATATTCTAAAACCTAAGTAGTGGTATTGGCTATCCATTGTATTGGAATTCCCAGAAGGGAGACTACCCTCTCATCTCTACAAGTTGTAGATGGCTTCATAGAGGAAGAGGGATTTGAGCTAGGTAGTAAAGGAAAGAGAGTTGGCAGTTTTAGTCTCATTGTCTGCTTGCCCTCATACCCTGTAAGAGAAACTAGCCCATCCATATCGTGTTCTATGCGTCCCCTCTGTCCTTCACCCTACCCAGCCACTTGGTTGGTTATCTGATCCATGTTGCATCCAAGGCTATTTAGTGACTTGTTTTCTTGTAGCCTGATGCAAACAGGTCAGCTGTGTCAACCAGATTCCTGGACTCTGAATTTTCCCTTAAGAAATATTGCGAGATTGATACAATGAGTAGTAAAGGTCTTAATATATGGGATAGTAAAGGAGGCCATAATGGCAATTTGCAATGCAGACATATAAGGAGTGGAAAATGTCAGGAGGCAGAAATTTTGAGGAAGCAGAAAAGCCTATTTGGTAGAAAAAAGAAAAGAGAATAAATGCAGAGTGACATTGAAAGTAGAAGATGAGAAGTAGAAAGCCCATTATAACCCATGAGAGATAAATGGAAAGAACTAATTTCAATTTCAATTCCAGTTTCTAGAACTTCCTCAGTTACTGGAGGCTTCCAAGTTACAACTTTAATTTTAGTTTACATATTTCCTTACAATGAATTCCCCATTGCTTTATTTGTATTAATTGGACAAGCTACATTTCTTGCAACATAAAGAATCTAATTAGAATAGAAAGTTTGGATTAAGATGAACAGAGAGGAGGGGCATTTCTAGTGGGAGGGACTAAAACTTGCCAAAGGAGGGAATAATGAGCAGAGTATGCTAGAAGGCCTGATGATCATGCTGGCAAATGTTAGAGGTACTCGTTGGAGGAGTGAAAAATATAAGATTAGATACATAGGATGGGCTTAAATTCTGGTGGCATCACAAAATCAGTTGAATAATTTGGTTGAGATCTTATAGGCTATATAATAGCCAGCTCAAGTGATGTGATCAATGCAGTGCTAGAAGATGGCTCTTTTAGAAGAGGAATTGGTCGGAGCAAAAGTACCAGCTCAGAAACTACTGCAGCCATTCAGGCACAAGGTAAGATATGGCCCACAAATGGCAAATATGTGGTAAGCATTCCACTGTTCCCTATTCCTAGGCCCATGATACATTGCTAATTCATTATCGCACTCTTCACCTGTTGAGCATGGGTGGTACCTTAGCATTTTCTGAATGGTACTCCGAGCAATGAACGGCCTTTGGTTAGTTACCAAGTAAAATGAAATTTATTCGCACCCCCTGCACTGGCACATTCTACTATTTTGTCAAAGAGAGTTTTGATAGGTTTTAACACTCGTGATGCAAATCCAAGCCTACAGAATATCTATGGATGTCCTGGGTGCTATGTTTCTCTGCATCTGGGGCTCAAATCTTGCCATATCAAACAATAAAGAATGGATTGATGGTTTGTACTGGAGTTTACTTGTTTGAAATACCATTCTGGTAAGTAGAGCATTAATGGAGTGTGGGAAATTTTAGTTGTTAGGTCTTAGTTGTGATGACAGAGATCATTTAAAATAGGTAATCCCGGGACGCCTGGGTGGTTCAGTGGGTGAAACGTCCAAGTTCACTTCAGGTCGCGAGCTCACAGTTTGTGAGTTTGAGCCCCGCATTGGGCTCTGTGCTGACAGCTCAGAGCCTGGAGCCTGCTTTGGATTGTCTCTTTCTCTCTCTGCCCCTCCCCCACTTGTGCACTCTTGCTCTCTCTCGCTCTCTCTCTCTCTCTCTCTCTCTCTCAAAAATAAGTAAATGTAAAACATTTTTAAAAAATAAAATAGGCAATCCCTACTGTTTTCCACTTCCTGGGATACCTTTTACTCTAAACATAAAGTCGTAGTAGTAATTGTGCTTTTAGTATATGTTAATTGAAAAAATACATAAGGATAAATAACCATAGTGACCTTAGTTAGCCTTTTATAGAAACTTATACTTTATTCATTACAAAAGCATGCATTTTTCAATTTAGAATTAATACACAGAAATGGCTTACATATTTATTCAGTTCACTAACACTGCCGGGTGCATGTGGTCTCAGGGCCACAGCAGAGAAACATTGAATAAAAGTATGTTCCCCAGAGAGCTTAGAGATCAAATCTGAGTGGTGAACAAATGAGGAGGCAGGGCTCCTGGAACTCCAGGTTGTGGAGAAGAAGCCAACAGAAAGACCACGAAGAGTGTAACATATCTGCCTTTAAGTGGGTTCCTAACTTTCCTCTGCTTGTCCTGGAAAATATCACTTCTGGCTAATTGAAATGTATGGGCATGACTATTACCTAATAGCTTAATCCTGTAGATCTTTTCACTCATAAATCTGTTTTTCATGACTTAGCAGGAATGTGTTTGCAGGAAGTCCGGGCAGACATGAGATGGGGAGACAGAATGAGGAAACCAGCCACGTCATGTCATGTATTCCATCTATAGACAATGCTTGGTCTTTTTAGGCATTTGCAAGCTCTGTTTAAAACTGTACACTCTTTCCATCTCCTTTATCCACTCGCTGCTGCCGATGAATATACAACTCATATTCAGAATCTTTGACCTAAAGTGTCTTAGAATTGGCCTTGGGCCACCTGGGTGGCTCAGTCTGGGCATCTGACTGCATCGTTTGGGCATCGGACTTTGGCTCAGGTCATGATCTCACGGTTTGTGGGTTCGTGAGTTCGAGCCCCGCGTCAGGCTCTGTGCTGAATGCTCGGAGCCTGGAGCCTGCTTTGGATTGTGTATCTCCCTCTCTCTTTGCCCCTCCCTGCTCATGCTCTGTCTCTCTTTCTCTCAAAAATACATAAACATTAAAAAATTGTCTGGGGCTTTTTAATTTCTGATTCTGCTGTGCAAACATTTGAATTAAGTAAAAATTGCCGATAATTTAAAGGTAGCAAAGTTCACCACTGCATGTTATAGTAGATGTTCGATTTAAAAAAACAAAAAACAAAAAACATTTTCTGGAGTCCCACAGCTAGGTAGGTCAAGGATCAGAGGTCTAATTCAGCAAAGGCCAGAGCACAACCAGACAAATAATAAAAGCAAATTGTGACTTAGGTACCTTAGGAAAGAAAACAATGTGTAACTGGAAAAAAAGACAAAGTGGGAATGTGTTTAGCTGAAAAATAAGTCGGAATCATATAAATGTGAGTTCAAAGTATTACCTTGTGTAAAAGTCAGAGATTCACATAAACCTGGGATCAGGGCCCTCATAGAACCAGAATGTTTTTGCATAAACTGAGGCAAAGAACAAACAAACAAAACCATAGATTTTGGATGAAGGTATTTATTACTTTAAAGACCAAAGAAATGTAAAGCTCTAGCATATAAGACTGCATATGAAAACAGATATAGATATAGATATAGATATAGATAGATATATATAATACTCCATTGTGTGTGTGTATATATATACACACACACACACACATATATATATGTATACACACACACACACACACACAATGGAGTATTACTCGGCGGTCAAAAAGAAAGAAATCTTGCCATTTGCAATAACATGGATGGAACTGGAGGGTATTATGCTAAGTGAAGTAAGTCAGGCAGAGAAAGACAGATATAATATGACTTCACTCATGTGTGGAATTTAAGAAACAAAAGAGATGAATATAGGGGAAGGGAAGGAAAAATAAGATAAAAACAGAGAGGGAGACAAACCGTAAGAGACTCTTAAACATAAAGAACAAACTGAGGGCTGCTGGAGGGGAGGTGGGTGGGGGGATGGGCTAGATGGGTGATGGGCATTAAGGAGGGCAGTTGGGAGGAGCACTGGGTGTCCTATGGAAGTGATGAATCACTGGGTTCTACTCCTGAAACCAACACTACACTGAATGTTAACTAACTTGAATTTGAATAAATGCATTTAAATTAGAAAAACAATGCTTTGATACCTATTGTTCATTGTGATTATGTTTATTCTACTCTGGAGTAGATACAAGGGATATGTGATTAAAATCCGTTTGCTCATTGATCGGGCAAAAATAAGCAGAGTGCCCAACACTCTGGAGGGGTTCTCAGACTATAGACATTGTCCTTGGGTTCAAAGAGTCTAGAAAGAGAAATGAACATGTCAGGAAAATAATTATAATATATCTCAGTTTCCCCATTAAAGAAATATTTATTGAACACCTACTATATGCCAGATACCATGTTATTCCATAGGGTTAAGGTATAAGGATAAGCAAGACAGGCATGATTCTCAGCCTTATAGAGCTTGGAATATAGCATGCTATCATAGAAAGCTCCTGTGTATTGAGGAAGGTTCTAGAATCAAGATGATATACATAAAACTTAACTACTAAGCAGTAAGTGGCTTGCCTATTCAGCTCCTATGTGTGTGTCGCTTTTCCCTCACCACCAAAAATAAAAATCAGTTTACATATGCATCCGTCCTTTCCTTCTTATTTCCTATTATAACAGATGTACCTCTGAAACTACCTTGCCATTTACTTTAGCCTATTCTTTGGAGAAAAATTAGACTCTGTTGCCATCCATGCCTTATTGCCAAGGGATAGAAGGTACCCGTGAGAAATGGTCTGTGTTCATTAGGCTGTCATCACCTTGTAAAGAAACTCTAATCCTGAGTTTTTAGGGGTGATTGTTGATGTGCTTCAGAGAATAGACAACTTAAGAACTGTCAGTAAAAGGAGGCGATAATATCTACTAAGCTAAAAGCATGACTATTATTAGTATGTATGTGTTTTGGCTCCTCCTGGGCTTTGGCTCTATTTAGAGTATGATTATTTGCAGAATGCAAAGCATAATGATCAAAACAGTAGAGTGGGGTCTCTTAAACAATCTGCTAATGCATGTTTGAGTTGTTAACTTTGGAACAAAAAGAGTTCCAGATGAGATGTGGATGTATAGTATTGAGGGCAAAAGCACAGGTTTAGTAGACCTATGGTATTAGTTAAAATGGCACTTTGTAAAGATGAGATTGTGGTTGAACCCACTCCTCTCTTATTAACTCGGTGACGCTACAGACCTATTTGAAGACCAGAGAAAGCCAGAGGCTTGAAGCTGTGACAGCTCAAGACTAATGAGACGTAAATGGATAGATGCTATGAATCCGTTCTTAATTTCATTATCAAGGCTTTGATCACAGCAGCAGGCCTTTGTGAGGTGATACGATTTGAATTCAGATCGCCACCAAAAGGCCTTCCATATACTTTTGACTTCCCCAAATCCTGCAAGGTCAGCTTTTAAAATGAACTAACGCAACGGAACGTTTTCCCCTTCATTATTAGATGGGCTCCAAGCCTGGGAACGTGGAGAATTAAATGGGATGGGATAGGGGAATGAGAAGGAATTTTTGAGTGAGAAGCATTGTCAAGGAAGATAAAGCAGTTTACAGGGCTACAGTGGGGGTGCTTTGAACAGTATTGTCACATAGTAGAGTACTAATGTGGGATGGTTAAAAGATATCATGGAATGAACTGGGATCTGAGAAGGGTGGCAGCTAGGGTAACACTGCAGAAATGATTGCATCAAAAACAGATACCTGTGGCTTTGCAATAAGCACATGATTCAAAATTTATCTTTCTGTGTTTGAAGGAAAACGTCCTTGCCAAATGGTATCAAACCATTGGTATGTACATTAGTATGTAATTTTATCAAAGATATGTACACAGCATCTTCTCTCTCCTGACCTTAGGATAGGAGACAACAAATTGTTGATGACTGCTGTTTATTAGGATAAAGGGGAAACATATATCTTGCTGAACACCCTCTTGAAAGGATCTTTCAAGAACATCATTGGGTCGCCCCCAAGTGGCCTCTTCGCCCTGGACTTTGGGGCAGAACTGAGACAATCAAATATTTTATTCAGGATAGTTGTTTGGGCATCATGCCTGACTTTCTCTTGTAAGAATATAAGGACATAGCCATGGAATACACAAAAGTTTACTCCTATAATACTTCTATCAAATTGCTTTGGCTGGCAAATAATATACTTTAGATTTGGTGAAATTTCATTTGTATATCCCTTTCCTGGAATATGTAGTGCATTTTTCAAGAATGCCTGGGTTGAAAATTCACTCATTGATAAGAGACAGTGAGCAATATATTATAGGGTGCAGCAATTCTATAATGTGCTCACTGTGGCGAATGTAATAAAGGAGGACTTTATAGGACTATTGCTATCTAATTATGTTTCATCAGAGCCTACAAAGTATCTGCACAGCTCTGGCACTTATCCTGAAAAGGCAGCTAAACAGTAACAAGTGCCAAAAAAATTAAAGCCTTCTGTCTTAGGAATGCGCACGTGGAGCCCATATGTTAGAAAACTGGAGTGAGTTTTGTTTACCATAATCAATTACCTTGCAACACTTAAACATGGGATTTGGGAAGAATTCTGAAGCAACTAAACCAAGTGTTTCTCATAAAATGAATTCGTTAATATCTTTATGAAATCTTGAAGAAAAAAATGAATTTTACTTAAGAGTTTACAAGACTAATGTTGACAGCAGTGTCTCTTTTTTTTGTGGATATCACAAAAGATTTTATTTCTTTAGAACTTTTTTTCCTTGCATAACTGAGACCCACTGAACAGCAATTTTCCATTTCCCTGTTCTCACAGCCCCTGACAACCATCAACCTACTTTCCGTGTCTATGAGTTTGATCATGAGCTATCTCTTGTAAGTTGAATCATGCTCTATTTGTGTTTTTGTGTTTGGCTTTTTTTTTACTTAGCAATAAGGTCTTCCTGTTTCATCAATGTTGTAGCATAGGACAGAATTCCCTCCTTTTCTTAATGTTGAGTAACATTCCATTGTATACATGTACCATATTTTCTTTATAGATTCATCCATTGATGGACATTTAGATTTTTCCCACATATTGGCTATTATGAATAATTCTCTGCAAATGATTATGGTTGTGCAAAAAAAAAATACTGTTTGAGATCCTGATTTCAATTCCTTTGAATACATACGTAGAAGTGGGTCATTTGGTAGTTCTATTTTTAATTTTATGAGGAAACTCCATACTGTTTTCCATAGAGGCTGAAGTACTTTAAAATCCAACTAACAGTTTGCAAAGTTTCCAAATGTTAAATGTACTCCCAACACTTATTCTTTCTTCCTTTTTTTAAAGAAAGTGATCATCCTATGGGGGAAAAAATGAGAGCCTTTCCCCTAAGGTCAGGAACAAGACAAGGGTGTCCACTATCACCACTTTTATTCAACATAGTACTGGAAGTCCTAGCCACAACAATTAGACAAGAAAAAGGAATAAAAGCCACCCAAATTGGCAAAGAAGAAGTCAAACTTTCACTATTCCCTGTCAAATTACCACCAGCATTTTTCACAGAGCTGGAACAAACAATCCACAAATTTGTATGGAGCTACAAAAGACTGATTAGCTGAAGCAATCTTAAAAAAGCAAAGCAAAGTTGGAGGCATCACAATTCTGAACTTCAAGTTATATTGCAAAGCTGTAGTGATCAAGACAGTATGGTACTGGCACAAAAATAGACACATAGATCAGTGGAATAGAATAGAAAACTCAGATATGAACCCACAAGTATATGGTCAATTAATCTCAAAAAAAAAAAACAGGAAAGAACATGCAATAGGAAAAAGTCTCTTCAACAAATGGTGTGGAGAAAACCGGACAGCAGCATGCAAAAGAATGAAACTGGACCACCTTCTTATACACGCAAATAAATTAAAAATGGATGAAAGACCTAAATTTGACACAGGAAACCGTCAAAATCCTAGAAGATAACACAGGCAGTTAGTTACTTCTTTAACATCAGCCGTAGCAACTTTTTTCCTAGCTGTGTCTCCTGAGGCAAGGGAAACAAGAGCAAAAATAAACTATTGGGACTTCATCAAAATAAATAGATTCTTCACAGTGAAGGAAACAATCAACAAAACTAACAGGCAACCTGTGGAATGGGGGAAGATATCTGCAAATGACACATCCAATAAACAGTATTCAAAACATATTAAAGAGCTGATGCAACTCAACACCCAAAAAACAAATAATCCAATTAAAAATGAGCAGAAATGATGAATAGACATTTCTCCAAAGAAGACGTACAGATGGCCAACAGGCACATAAAAACATGCTCAACATCACTTAGCATCAGGGAAATGCAAATCAAAACCACAATGAGACATCACCTTACACCTGTCAGAATGGATAAAATCGACAACACAAGAAACAACAAGTGTTGGCAAGGATGTGGAGAAAGGGGAACCCTCTTGCACTGTTGGTGGGAATGCAAAGTGGTGCAGCCACTGTAGAAAACATTATGGAGGTTCCTCAAACAATTAAAAATATAACTACCCTACGATTTAGTAATCACACTACTGGGTATTTACGCAAAGAATACAAAAACACTAATTCAAAGAAACACATGCACCCCCATGTTTATAGCAGCATTATTTATAATAGCCAAGATATGGAAGCAGCCCAAGTGTCCATCCATTTATGAATGGATAAAGAAATGGTGTATACACACACACACACACACACACACACACACACACACACACACACACACACACTGGAATATTATTCAGTGATAAAAAAGAATGAAATCTTGCCATCTGTATGACGTAGATGGTGCTAGAGAGTATAATTCTAAACAAAGTAAGTCAATCAGAGAAAGATAAATACCATATGATTTCACTCATATGTGGAATTTAAGAAACAAACAAGCCAAGGGAAAAACAAGACAGACAAAGCAATAAGCAGACTTGATTATAGAGAACAAACTGATGGTTACCAGAGGGGAGGGCAGTGGGAGATTGATGAAATAGGTGATGGGGATTAAGGAGTCTACTTGTTATAAGCACCAGGTGATAAATGGAATTATTGAACACTATATTGTACACCTGAAATTAATATAACTAAAATTAAATTAAATTAAAATAAAAACTTTAAAAAAAGTGGTCATTCTTGGCATTATACTCTCTAGCTACATCCATGTCATTGCAAATGCCAAGATTTCATTCTTTTTTATTGCTGAATAATAATACTAAGTGAAATAAGTCACAGAAAGAGATACCATATGATTTCACTCATATGTGCAATTTAAAAAGCAAAGCAAAGCAAAGGAGAAAAAAGAGAGAGAGACAAACCAAGAAACAGACTCCTAACTATAGAGAGCAAACTGGTGGTTGCCAGAAGGGAGATCGCTGGGGGTTGGATAAAGTAGCTGAAGGGGATTAAGGAGTGCATTTGTTGGGATGAGCAGTGGGTGATGTATGGAATTGTTGAAACAAGGTATTGTACACTTGAAGGTAATATAACACTGTATGTTAACTATACTGGAATTAAAATAAAAACTTAAAAAAAAGTGGTCATCTTAATAGGTATGAAGTCTGCACTTCCCTGATGGTTAGTAACATTGAGCATTATTTCATATGCTTGTTGGCCATCTGTGTATCTTTGGAGAAGTGTTTATTCAAGTCCTTTGCTCATTTTTTAATTGGGTTATTTGTGTTTTTTTGCTCGTTATTTAGTTATAGAAGTTCTTATGTATCTGGAGATCTACCTCTCATCTGATATGTTTTGCAAATATTTCCTCTCATTCTGTAGGTTGCTTTTCATTCTGTTAGTTATTTCTTTGCTGTGCAAAAGTGCTTAGGTTTGACGTAGTCTTTGATTTTTGCTTTTGTTGCCCCTTGCAACATCCCAAGAAATCACACCCAAGAAATCATTGCCAAATCCAGTGTCATGAAGCTTTTTCCCTATGTTTTCTTCTAGGAGTTTCATAGTCTCAGGTCTTATATTTCAGACTTTCATTCATTTTGAGTTAATTTCTAGCATGGTGTAAAATAAGGATCCATCTTCATTTTTTGTATGGAGATATTCAGTATCCCAACACTATTGTTGAAGACTAAGTCCTTTCCCCGTCGTACATTCTTGGCACCCTTGTCAAAGATTATTTGACCATATACATGAGGATTTATTTCTGGAATCTCTATTCTGTTTTACTGATCTATATGTCTGTCTTTATGCCAATACCATACTGGTTTTTTTTTTTACTTGTTTTATTGAGATAAAATTGACATATACCACTCTATAAGTTTAAGTTACAATGAGCTGACTTACATATATTGTGAAATGATTATCACTAAGATTAGTTAACATCCATCATCTCATAAATACAAAATAAAAGAAAAAGAAAAAAAATATATTTTCCTTGTGATGAAAACATTTAGGATTTATTTCTTAATAACTTTCATATATATCATACAGCAGTGTTAATATGATCATCATGTTGAACATTACATTCCTAGTACTTATTTATCTCATAACTGGAAGTTAGTCCCTTTTAGCTGCCTGCATCCTATTCTCCCTTCCCCCACCTTCACCTCTGGTAACCACAAATACTATATCTTCTTCCTATTATTTTGATTCTTTTGTTTTTTAAACTGCCATTTATAAAGTGAGATCATCCAATATTTGTTTTTGACTTATTTCACTTAGCATAATGCCTTCAAGATCCAGCCACGATGTTGCAAGGGGCAGGATCTCCTCATTTTTACAGCTGAATAATACTCCATTTGTACCATACTGTTTTGATTACCGTAGCTTCATAATATGTTTTGAATCATGATAGGTACAATCTCCAACTTTGTACTCTCTCAAGATTGCTTTGAATATTCGGGGTCTTTTGAGGTTCAATATGAATTTTAGGATTTTTTTTTCTCTTTGTACAAAATATGTCATTGGGATTTTGATAAGGATTGTGAAAATCTGTAGGTCACTTTGAATAGTGTGGGCATTTTAACAATATTAAGTCTTCTAATCCATGAACACAGATAACTTTCCATTTGTTTGTATCTTCTTTAATATCTTTCAGCAATAGCTTGATTTTTCGGTGTATAAGTCTTTTGCCTCATTGGTTAAGTTTATTTAAAGGTGATTTATTCTCATTAATACTACTGTAAATGGGATTATCTTCTTAATTTACTTTTTGGCTTGTTCATTGTTAATGTATAGAAATGCAACTGATTTTTTGTGTGTTGATTTTTGCTGAATTCGTTTGTTAGTTCTAACAGGGTTTTTTGGACAATCTTTAGGTTTTCTACATACAAAATTATGTTATCTGCAAAAACAAATAATTTACATTCTTTGCAGTTTGGATTCTTTTTATTTCTTTTTCTTGACTAATTGCTCTGGCTAAGACTTCCAGTACTGAATTGAATTAGAAGTGGCTAGGGGCGCCTGGGTGGCTCAGTTGGTTGAGCGTCCGACTTCGGCTCAGGTCATGATCTCACCACACGTGAGTTTGAGCCCCACATCGGGCTCTGTGCTGACAGCTCAGAGCCTGGAGCCTGTTTCAGATTCTGTGTCTCCCTCTCTCTCTGCCCCTCCCCTGTTCATGATCTGTCTCTCTCTGTCTCAAAAATAAATAAACGTTAAAAAAAATTAAAAAAAAGAAGTGGCAAGAGTGAGCATCTTTGTTTTACTCCTAATTTTAGTAGAAAAGATTTCCGTCTTTATTAAATATAAGGTATGAGCTTTTTATGCATGGTCTTTATTATGTTGAATTTCCTTCTATTCTTAGTTTGGTGAGTGTTTTAATTATGAAAGGGTATTAAATTTTTTCAATTGTATATTTTTTATCAATTGAAATGATCGTGAGATTTTTATCCTTCATTACACTGATGTGGTGTATTACATTGCTTGATTTGCATATGTTGAAGTATTCTGTTTCCCAGAGATAAATCCCAATGGTCATGTTGTAGAATCCTTTTAATATGCTGTTAGATTTGGTTTGTTAGTATTCTCTTTAGGGTTTTTGCATTGATATTCACCAGAGATATGGATTTCTAGTTTTCCGTTCCTATAATATCTTTGTCTTGCTTTGGTATCAGAGTAATGTTGGCCTTATACAATGAGTCTGGGGGGAAGCCTGGGTAGCTCAGTCGGTTGAGTGCCCGGCTCAGGTCATGATGCCAGCATTGTGGGATTGAGCCCCACATTGGGCTCCGTACTGAGTGTGGAGATCGCTTAAGATTCTTTCTCTCTCTCCCCTGCTCACGCTCTCTCTTTCTCTAAAAAAATTAAAAAAAACACAATAAAATGAGTTTGGAAGTATTCTCTTATATTTCTGAGAAAAGTTTGAGAAGGTTTGGTGCTAATTCTTTCTTAAATACAAAGAACAAACTGAGGGTTGATGGGGGGTGGGGGAGAGGAGAAAGTGGGTGATGGGCATTGAGGAGGGCACTTGGGATGAGCACTGGGAGTTGCATGGAAGCCAATTTGACAATAAATTATATTTAAAAAAAGTAATAAGCATTAGTCCTCTCAAACTCCCATTTTCCTTCATAAGGCTGTGGTATCCCATGTGTTAATGTTCCTGAGGAGATCAGGGATTGGTTCTTTCTTGTTCTTATAAATAAGTAACAAGGAAGACTGGCATACAGTAACCTGGCTTGGATCTAATTTTTTTTTTAAATCAGACTTGATTTTGGTGACACAAGCCAAGTCACCAAGTTCTCAGATTTAAAATGGAAAAAAGATTGTTTTCCCAGATATCTTCTCTACACCAGAAGAGACAGTTCCTCAAAAGTATTGTCATTCTGAATGAGTTCAGTAGCAGCTGTCACATTTTAGCCAGTTTCCTATAGTCACATGAAGGAACAATGATACCAAAATATTAAAAAAAAGCCACTAATTATTTCTGGAATTGACACAGGCCACTTGTAATATTTTCATTAAAATTTTTTTATTCCCTAAAGCCTGTGTTATTTAAAATAAAATAGATGGCCAGTCTGAGGCATTAGTAAGAAGGCTTTGTTTAGGCAAAGGTAACAAAAGCAAAATGTGTAATTCCTCAGATAAAACATTGTGTCTCATGTTTAACAACAAATGAATTTTTCTTTTTAAGTGATGAATGAATGGATGGATGAATGAATGAATGAATGAATGTTTGGTAGAATTCTCCAGTGAACCACCCGATCCTGAGTTTTCTTTGTTGGGAAGTTTCTGATTACTGATTTAATCTCTTTGCCAGTTATAGGTCTATTCAGAATTTCTGTTTCTTTGCTATTCAGTCTTGGTAACTTGCATAATGCCCGGAATTTATCCATTACTCTAGGTTATCTAGTTTGTTGGCATTTGATTATTCATCATAGTCTTCTATAGTCCTTTTTATTTCTGTGACATATATCGTAATGTCTTCCTTTTCATTTCTTGTCCTATTTTTTGAGCCTTCTCTCTCTCTCTCTCTTTTTTAAGTTAGTCTAGCTACGTGTTTGTCACTTCTGTTTATCTTTTCAGAAAGCCAACTCTTAGTTTTATTGACTTGTTTCTTCTGTGGTGTTTCTATTCTAACGTGATCTATCTTGGAGAACGTTTCGTGTTCACATTAGAAAATTTGTATTAGCTGATGTTAGGTGCAATAATCAATATATGTCTTTTGAGTTCCATTGGTCTATAGTGTTTTTCAACTTCCTTGTTTTCTTATTGATCTTTTCAGTTGTGCTCTCCATTATTGAAAGTGAGGTATTGAAGTCTCCTACTATTATTGTGTTTCAATCTATTTCTCCCTTCAGTTCTGTCAATGTTTGCTCTATTTGGGTGCTCTGCTGTTAGGTGCATATGTATTTACAATTATTATGCCTTCCTGGTGAATTGACCCTTTATTATTATATAATGTCCTTCTTTGTCTCTTGTGACAATTTCTGACTGAACATCTACTTTATCTGATGTAAGTATGGCCACTCCTGCTTGCTTGTAGTTACTATTTGCATGGGATACCTTTTTACATAATTTCATTTTCAGCCTGTGTGTATCTTCACATCTGAAGTGAATTTCTTGTAGACAGAATATTCTTCCATCTTTTCTTTAAATCCATCCAGCCATTCTCCATCTTTAGATCGTGGAGTTTTATCCATTTATATTTAAAGTGATTCCTGATAGGGAAGGGGGGTTGCTACTGCATTTTGCTTATTTTTTTCTGTTTCCCTTATAGCAATTTCGTCTCTCTTTTCTTTTGTTGCTTCTTTCCTTTGTGTTGTGTTGACTTTTTTTGTATTGACATGCTTTGATTCCTTTCTCATTTTCTTTTATGTATCTTTGATAGGTATTCTCTTTGTAGCTACCGTGGGGCTTACATAAAGCTACCTAGTGTTATAATGATCTCTTTTAAATTAATAACAAATTAACTTCAATTGTATTAAAAAAAAACTCTGTTCTTGGGGTGCCTGAGTGGCTCAGTTGGTTGAGCATCCAACTCTTGATTTGGGCCCAGGTCACGATCCCAGGGTCATAGGACCAGGCCTCATGTTGGGCTCCATGCTCTCTCTCTCTCTCCCTCTGCCCCTTTCTCCCCTTATATGCACTCTCTCTCCTTAAAAAAAAAATTAAAAAATACATAAAAAACCCTCTGTTCTTCTTATATCTCCATTCTCCTTTATTATCAATAGCATAAGCTATATCTTCATATATTCTATATCCATTAACACAATTATATTTTTATGCTTTGTTTTATGCTATATTTTATGCTTTTAACATCTATATCATAATTATTTTTATGCCTTGTTATATTGTATGCTTTTAACTTCTATCCCCAAATTAAAAGCTCTTTATATTCCACTATTACAGTATTCTATACTTGAGTATATATTTACCTTTACCATTGAGCTTTAGATTTTCATAGGTGTTCATGTGCCTTGAAAGTATCCTTTCATTTCAATTTGTAGGACTCCCTTTAGCATTTCTTATAAAGCAGGTCTAGTGGTAATGAATACATTCAGCTTTTGTTTTTCTGGGAAAGTCTCTATTTTCTCTTTTGAAGGACAGTTTTGTGGACATAATATTCTTGTTTAGTTTTTTTTTTTTCTTTCAGCACTTTGTATATATCATCCCACTTTCTTTTGGCCTGCAAGGTTTCTGCTGAAAAATTCACTGGCAATCTAATGGGAGCTCCCTTGAATGTGATGAGTTGCTTTTTTCTTGCTGCTTTCAAGATGATGTCTTCTTCTTTGACTTTTGAAGTTTGAATATAACATGTCTTGGTGTGGGCCTCTTTGAATACATTCTGGTTCGAAACCTTCGAGCTTCTTATATTGGGAATTTCATTTCCTTCCTCAGATTTGGAAAGTTTGTGATCATTATTTCTTCAAATAAACTCACATGCTTCCTTGCTTTCATTCTTCTTCTAGAACTTCCTGCCTGACAGTTTCCCATGGATCTCTTAGTTTTATTTACTTTCCTTTATTCTTTTTTTTTTCGTTTGCTTCTCTGACATAATGATTTCAAATGATCTGTCCTCAAGTTCCCTGAGTCTTCTGATTGATCAACTCTGCTCTTGGATCTACCTAGTGAATTTTTCAACTCAGTTATTGGATATCCTTCAGCCCCAGAGGTTTGGTTTTTTTTTTTTTTTTTTCAAATTGGTTTCTTTCTCTTTGTTGATATTCTTTTGTTCATGCATTATTTTTGTTTTGTTGTCTATCTGTATTTTCTTATAGGTCATTGTTTTTCTTTAAGACAATTATTTGGAATTCTTTGCCAGATAACTCATAGATTTCTTTTTCTTTAAAGTCGGTGTGTGGAGATTTGTTTTGTTCTTTTGACTGGGCCATGTTCGTTTCCCTGTTTCTTCATGTGCCTTGTGTTTGTTTGTTTGTTTTTGTTTTTCTGAGTTTTATATATTTGAAACAAACAGCCACCTCTCCCAGTCTTTATAGACTGGCTTCATACAGAGGAAGACTTTCACCCCCATCAGTCCTGCTAGAGATTCTGGGACCTCTCAAAACTTTTTACAGGGATGCAGCTTTTCTGGGTTTATGTGTGTAATTTCACAATTGGCAAGGTTTGCTGTTTTTGTTTGTTTTGTTTTTTTTTTAGGAGTTTATAATCCCTTGCTCTCTCTTGTCTGTCTGTGGTACTGAAGGCTTTTGGGTACTACAGAAGCAAGCCACCTGGCTCTCCTTTGTTTTCAGTGGCCGCCAGGAATCCAAAGTATGCTGACTTCCTATTAATTTCTTAAATTAGGAAATACAGATATCACTCCCTGCGGTGTCTCCCTGAAAAGCTGGAATGCCCGACTCAAGCTCCCCTTTTCTCACTCCCACCTAAAGGAGAAGCCATGAGTTGGCTATATCTCCTGGTTGTGTCAAATTGTGCCAGCGTCTGTCTAGGGCACTGTAGGCCGCTGGTTTTGCCACAGGCTACCTCACCTCTACTTTGTTTTCAGTGGTCCTTAGGCATTTAAATTGTGCTGATCCTGTTAGCACCCTGAGTCACGCAAGAAAGAAATCAGTCTCTTAGACAGCCCTCTGAAAAGCCGGAACAATGGATACACACACCATTCTTCTCTTGTCCCCACCCTTCAAGGGAGAAGCTCTATGCCAAGATCAGCTGTGCCAGCTTGGAGGTGGGGCTATCATGGATCAAGCAAAACACCCCTTCTTTTCAGCTTTAATGTGGCTGCTCTCAGTTTTGCACTTGCTGGGGGTTCTGCAACTTAACTGGTTTCTGGAGTTGTCATGAAAGTATTTTACTCTATATATTTTGAATTCAGTATGTCTCAGGGAGAATGAGAGATGGGGCTTCCTATGCTCCCATTTTGCTCTATTGAAACTGCTTTAGAATTTTTTTTCAGAAGAAATATCTCTGAGAAAGGTTTATTATGAAATCTTTAATTCTGATGAAAGCTCTTTCTTCATTTTGCCAAAGCCATTATGTAAAAAGTAAACATCACAGACCATCACCCGACTGGTTTTCTCAGGTTACCAAAATTCTTCTGTTAGGCCAGGTCAGATTTACTTTTTTTTTTTTAAATTATTGGAACAGATAACTGGGCCTTTCCCTCATGCTATTTACTCCATGATTCTTCTCCTTCCCATTGCCACACATTTTTTTTTTCCTCCACATAGCTCTTTGTCCTTTGTACGATTATGTAAACCACCCTCCCACACAAATATACCCCTGTGTTTCCTCATTCCAAATGTCTCACCTAATCCCAGCACTCTCCAAGATAAGCTCAAGAGAAAAAGATAGCAAAGTTAAATCCTAGCTAGTCAGGCCTCTCAATACCCAATTTATGGCCTCCCTCACCACCACATATCCAATGCCCACTGCTGCCCACTCAGTATTTGCTTCTAGGCTGATTGCGGGGGCGGGGGGGGGGGGAACAGTGTTCAGAATGAACAAAGACAGTAAAAACACTTGCCCTCTGCAAAATAGGGTAATTTTATTCAGTCGTCTGTATCCCTCCAAATTTCCCTCTATGTCCTACTTGGAAATCTTATGAAAGGCTTGTAATTATGGAATGCTTACTATATGCCAAGTTCTCTTTTCAATACTGCACATGGATCATGTTATTCAAGCATGTAAGTTAACCGCTTTCGGTATTCTTATTTTACTGGTTAGAAAACTGAAATTAGAAGAGGTTGTGTGTTGCCTCACAACACACAACTAGTGTGGGGCACAGTAAGATTTAGAAAAAAGAGATTCATCCATGAACCAATAAACCAAGAATTTCTAAGCCATGAAACATGGATTCTTATTGATCGTATTCTTGCATCTAAAGGTAAAAAATAAAAAGCCTAGAATAAACCATTTCGTCAGGGAGTCCTGGTTCATTTGTTTAGAGAATAGGATTAGAAAAAAATACCTGGGCAATAGATGTGCTTATTGCTACTGGAGTTTCAGTGCTTTGAGGCCATTTTAGCTGGTGGAAAATGTACACGTATAAACTAATCCATGTATATACACATATTTACAAACTTTTATATGTAACCATTTGTATCTATATTAAGCTAAACGTGAGTTCATACTGATATCTTCTACTCTACTCAATTACCACAATTAATCATTCTAACTTTCCTCCCTTTGTTTATCTGTAACCTCCTATATCAACACTGGGAAATGTAACTCCAACTAACTTCCATCCATCTATTTAATGTTTCAACTCCAGTACACATGTATAGCAATATCAGAATTGCTACCCTATGCCCTCGTGTGGGGAAAAACACCTTATCAACTATAGTTCAGTATTTACAGGCAGTTTCTTTTGCCATTAGCGTCACAATCTCTACTCATTTTCAAAGTTCCTTTAATCAGCAACTGTACCCCCAGCTCCCTTTAATGAGATTATTTCATGCACTTATAATACAGTTAGACTGATGTGTCACTTTCTGAATTTCATCCTAGAATCCTCTGGTCTCCTGGATAATGTTTTAAATTTTGCACATACTAAGTTTTACTCTTTGTGCTATAAAGATCTGTGGGTTTTCACAAATGTATACTGTCATGAATCCACCACTATGTTTTCATGCAGATGATTTTCATTAACTTAAAAAATCCCCCGTGCTTCACCTATTCCATACTTGCTTTCTCCCATTGAACCCCGGACAACTATTGATATTTTTATCATCACAGTAGTTGTTTGTTTCAGAATTCCATATCATTGTGATCATATAGTATGTAGCTTTTTTAGACTGGCTTCACTTACTTAGCAATATGCATTTAAGATTCATCCATGCCATCTCAGATATCTCAGATATCTCATTTCTTTTACTGATGGATAATATTCCATTATAGGGATATGCAACTATTTATCTTTTTTACCTATTAAGGAGCTTCTTGGCTACTTCCATTTTTTTTTTATTAAGAATAATGTTGCTATAAAGTTTTGCATGCAGGTTTTGTGTGGACATAGTTTTTAAATAAGTTAGGCAAACACACAGGACTGAAGCAGGAAATATACAAGATGGGCCTAGAGTATCTTGTAATACCAGCAAATAAGGACTTCCTCAAAAGAGAAACCAAACCCCACAGTGATGGGGGTATGTCAGAGGGACACAGGAGCCAACTGAAAGAGATCCCAATGACCAAAGCTAGAATAATTTGAGTAAGAAAATAAATAGTAATATATTATAGGTCAAAGTAAAAAAAATATTCATGAGTCAATATTGACATAAAGAATTTATTGCATACATAACCAAACATGGAAGAGATAAATCTTCCATGCAGAAAAATTTCAAATATTTATATAGATATTCCTCCATCAAGGAGTTAGAGCATGACTCTCCACTCCTTAAGAGGGACCTGCGCATAGTGTAATGCTTTCCAAAGAGTACAGTTGGAAAGAGAGAAAGAGTAATTTCGCAGTGGAGAAACCTGACAAACAGCATCTCAGCCACATGATCAAGTCAACATCGATAGTGGTAAATCATGTTGATAATACGGACTTTTGGTATGAGGTGACAAAAATAGCACTTTACTTTTGTGGGTTTTTTTCTTCCCATTCTTATAATCATGGACCGATCGTCAGAAAATTATCCTATATGACTCATGCTCATATCATGAGCATATCATATATGCTCATTAAGGGACACCCTTACAAAATGCCTTGCTGATAATCTTCAAACCTTTCAAGGTCGTCAAAACAAGGAAAGTGTATGAAACGTTCTGTTTCTGTTACAGCCAGGAGGACCATAAGGAGACACGGTGAGTAAATATAATGCTTTAACCTGGATGGGATCCTGAAATAGGGAAAGGACATTGGGTAAAAAGTCAGGGAATCTGAAGCAAGTGTAGACTGGAGTTAATAACGTTCATTGATATTGGCTCATTAATTGTGACAAATGTACCATACTAACATGTTAACAATAAGGGAACTGGATGTAGGTTGTCAAGAAATTATTTGTACGGCTTCCACCATTTTTCTGTAAATCTGAAACTGTTTTAAAATTTTAAAGTTATTTTTTATTTTTTTAATGTTTGTTTTTCAGAGAGACAGACAATGAGACGGAGTATGAGCGGGGGAGATGCAGAGAGAGAGGGAGACACAGACTCTGAAGGAGGCTCCAGGCTCTGAGCTGTCAGCACAGAGCCCGACACGGGGCTCGAACTCACAGACTGTGAGATCGGCCCTTGAGCTGAAGTCAGCCGCTTAACTGACTAAGCCACCCAGGTGCCCCTTAAAAAGCTATTTTAAAAAAATGCCTCAACTTGGAGATACTATATACTGATCATTGAAAGGAATTGGTTAGGTATCTCAGAAAGACAGGGGAAAAAAAGTGACTTGGTATCTGAACTGTCATTAATATTATTGGAAGGCACCGACCATCAGTAATCTTTGACTTTGGGCTCTTAGTATGCTTTTTCCTTTTTTCTCCTTGCAATGTAGCCTGTCATCCCCATAAAGGAGCTACCTGTGACTAGGAAATAGATGAGCTTCTTTATTTCCTGTCTAGATTAGAGAATTAATTGTGCGATAGGACCACTTTCTAATTTCGTTGCCAATACCCTAAAGCTTAATCCCAATTTGGGGAGAGGTCTGGTGTTCATGTGGTTTGAATAGTGGAATATGGTTTCCAGTTGTTTCTGCCATTGCCAGGGGGGATTGGCTTTCAGTTTGTAATTGTTTTTAGCCACCTTCAATCGCTGTTCTGTTAGTAAAACATTATCAAAGATTGGCAATTGCATTTTATTCATCCTAATATAATGTCAAGAATAAAAGAGAATCGGCATTTACTGAGCACTATATTAAGGCTTTACGTAGATTATATAATTTAAACCCCATAACAACACTATAAGATTAGTGCTATTAATACCTCTATAGATGAGGGGCTCCTGGGTGGCTCAGTTGGTTAAGCATCCGACTCTTGATTTTGGCTCAGGTCATGATCTGATGGTTTGTGACTTTGAGCCCTGTGCCGGGTGCTGTGCTGACAGTGCAGAGCCTGCTTGGGATTCTCTCTCCCTCTCTGTGTGCCCCTCCCTCTCTCTCTCTTTCTCAAAATAAATAAAATCACTTAAAAAATATCTCTATCGATGAGGTAAATAAGTCTTAATGTAGTTGTCCTATGTCATTCATATGGACATAAGAAACATGATTCAGATCCCCTTCTTTTTTTAATGTTTATTTTTGAGAGAGAGAGAGAGAGAGAGCACGAGTTGGGGAGGGGCAGAGAGAGAGGGAGACACAGAATCCGAAGCAGGCTCCAGGCTCCGAGCTGTCAGCACAGAGCCCGACGCGGGGCTGGAACTCGTGAACTGCGAGATCATGACCTGAGCTGAAGTCAGATGCTCAACCGACTGAGCCACCCAGGCGCCCCGATTCAGATCCACTTCTGATGCCCAAACTGATTTTCTGTTGACTGTAGCATGCCGCAAGAGGAAAGCCATCTATGTCTGTCTTATGTACATATACTTCCAAAGGTCTGTTACATTGGAGAGCCACCTATCGGCAACAGGTGTACTAGCCTTTTTTTTTTTTTTTTTTTTTAAATTTTTGTAATGTCCAGCTCTGGATTCGCCTACACAAGTGTAGAAAACTATTGATGCTGAAAGCCATACTTCCTCTTCGTTGGCGTGCTCTAGGCAGTGACATGAACTATAACGTTGTAAAAGCATTTCATGGTGGTATGTGGGACATCCCATCACCCCTCTGGTACATGGAATAACATAAGGGATGTCAGGCTAACAGTCTTGTCACCTTTTATCTGGCCCGTTGGTCTGAGGGTACATGGGGAGGATAGGTGCATCTATCTGTAAGGTTATTGAAAAAGGTTGAACTCTGGAGTCCTGTATGCAGCTGCTGGCTTGACGTCTTCATTAGGATCTTGAATAAGCACCTTAAGCTTAACACATCCCAAAACGTTTCCATCATCTCCCTACTTCCCCTCCTACCACCTCCCAGGCTGCCGTCTCCTCCTCGGTCTTCCTCATCTAACTTAATGGAAATAGCATTTCCTCAATTTCTCAAGCCTCAAATTTAAGAATCTTGATGGATCTTTTTATCCCATTCACTACATCTAATCTATCAGCAACTTTTATTAGCGCTACGTTGAAAATACTTTCCAAAGCCAACTGGAGTTGACCAGTTGTACAGTTACTTACACTGCGCCAGGCCACCATCACCTCTCATCTACATGAGTGTCTTCCAACTGTTTTCCCTGCTTCCACAGCTGCCCTCTTCCAGTCTATTCTCCACATGAAATCCAGAAGAATTTTAACTTTTTAGTGTGAATTAAGTCGTAACGCTTCCATGCTTAAAGTCCTCCCGTGATTTCACAGCACAGTATAAAATCCAAATTCCTTCCCCTCGTTCACAGGACCCAGTATAATATGTCTTTATCTCTTGTCACTCTTTTCCATTGGCTGGTCCCTTTACTAACCAAATAGTGCCATCGTTGCTAGTGCTCAAAAGTGGTGAGAGTAACCTTCCTCAGGATATCTGTCTTTGCTTTCTCCTCAATCGTCCCTTTGTTGACTCCTCCTCATGGTTCATTTTTGTTCAGAGGTTACTTCCTCAGAGAGGTTGTCTTCATTTGATAACCCTCATCTCCGTCCTGCAGTCACTATCCCAGTGTTCTATTTCATTTTCTTCGCGAAAGTTGTATTATCTAAAATTATAGTAGGGGCGCCTGGGTGGCTCAGTTGGTTAAGTGGCCGACTTCGGCTCAGGTCATGATCTTGCGGTCTGTGAGTTCGAGCCCCGCGTCGGGCTCTGTGCTGACCGCTCAGAGCCTGGAGCCTGTTTCGGATTCTGTGTGTCCCTCTCTCTCTGACCCTCCCCCGTTCATGCTCTGTCTCTCTCTGTCTCAAAAATAAATAAACGTTAAAAAAAATTAAAAACAAATAAATAAAATAAAATTATAGTATATATTTATAACACCCCAAATGAGATTAGGAGTTGGCAACAGCTGGTACCAAACATCACTGCAAACTTCCACAGAGGGAACGTAGCGTAATGGAAAGATCACGGGATTTAGAATGAAACAGGTAATTTTAAATACATTTTGTCACCATTTCTCTTTCTGACTTTGGACCCGTTTCTCATTTTGTTGGCTTTTAGTTTCCTCGTCAGTAAAATAGAAATTAAAATGACACTTCAAAATGTCAGTATGAGGATCAAATCAGATAAGGCTAGTGTCTCAGTAGAGGTGCTAATCCATAGTAGATGATCGACTTTTTTTCCCCTAGGGTTCTGATACCTTACATATCTACATATCTACTCTTTGTTCTCATGTGCTGGCCTAATCTCATTTTCTCATGCTAGATTTAAGGCCACTGGAAAATGTTGTCCTGGTGGGGATGTCCCTTGAAATGCCTTCCATTTTCCCTTTTACATATTCAATTCTTACACTGTGTTTGAAACCATAGACATAGCATAGACTCTCCCAAGTGAGCTAGTTTTCAGTGAAGTCTTCTTTTTCATAATTTCTATAAAAATAACTTTTGCAGCCACAAGACATGGATTATAAGACCTTTAAGATAATCCTTAAGTTCTTTTTTTTAAATGTTTTTAAATGTTTATTTACTTTTAGGAGAGAGAGAGTGGGCAAGAGGCAGAGAGAGGGAGACAGAGAGTCCAAAGCAGGCTCCAGGCCCTGAGCGGTCAGCACAGAGCCCGACACAGGGCTCGAACTCACAAGCCACGAGATCATGACCTGAGTCGAAGTCTGACACTTAACCAACTGAGCCACCAAGGTGGCCCGGGTTCCTTAAATTCTTGAATGCTTCCAAGTGTGGTATGGATCCCTGGCTGTTGGTTAAATTCACTCACTAACTATGTGATTTGCTCCCACATGCATGCCTCCCAGTAAACCATACTTTATATACATTACTATTTAATATTCACAACCCTATGATAATGTATCATGATCGTCACTGCAAATGAATACATGCCACGGACCTGCCTGCCTGTAAAGAGACAAAAATGCAAATGTTAAATCCGTGTATATGACAGGCCTACTGTGCTTTAACGGACACCTGTCAGCCCCTGCCTTGTCAGTCCTCTCAGCAAAATCTTGAGTACATTTTTTCTAAGATAGGTATATTTTTGTTAGTGCACATGAACTAGTTGTCATTGCCTTAGCTCCTGTCACCTAGCTACTGAACGAGATTCTATTTCAGATCATATAAAGCATCTAAGCATTACAACTTACTTAATAGTTCCTTTCAACATTTTATTTTTTTTAAGATTGAAATTCTGCTTTTCTTTCTGTTTATTTTTTTTTCAATATATGAAATTTATTGTCAAATTGGCTTCCATACAACACCCAGTGCTCATCCCGAAAGGTGCCCTCCTCAATACCCATCACCCACCCTCCCCTCCCTCCCACCCCCCATCAACCCTCAGTTTGTTCTCAGTTTTTAACAGTCTCTTATGCTTTGGCTCTCTCCCACTCTAACCTCTTTTTTTTTCTTCCCCTCCCCCATGGGTTTCTGTTAAGTTTCTCAGGATCCACATAAGAGCGAAACCATATGGTATCTGTCTTTCTCTGTATGGCTTATTTCACTTAGCATCACACTCTCCAGTTCCATCCACGTTGCTACAAAAGGCCATATTTCATTCTTTCTCATTGCCACGTAGTACTCCATGGTGTATATAAACCACAATTTCTTGATCCATTCATCAGTTGATGGACATTTAGGCTCTTTCCATAATTTGGCTATTGTTGAGAGTGCTGCTATAAACATTGGGGTACAAGTGCCCCTATGCATCGGCACTCCTGTATCCCTTGGGTAAATTCCTAGCAGTGCTATTGCTGGGTCATAGGGTAGGTCTATTTTTAATTTTCTGAGGAACCTCCACACTGTTTTCCAGAGCGGCTGCACCAATTTGCATTCCCACCAACAGTACAAGAGGGTTCCCGTTTCTCCACATCCTCTCCAGCATCTATAGTCTCCTGATTTGCTCATTTTGGCCACTCTGACTGGCGTGAGGTGATATCTGAGTGTGGTTTTGATTTGTATTTCCCTGATAAGGAGCGACGTTGAACATCTCCTTTCAACATTTTAAATTTGGCATATCTTCCTGTCCTGGAGATTCCTACATTCGCGTCTCTTTCAACTATTTGGATATTTGGAAGCAAGCTAAATTGTGGTAGAGTAGTGGGCTCAATCAGCCAGCTATGTCCAAACGTTATCTCTACTTCTGGGAAATGGACTTAAATTACTGGATCCATAGTTTCATCACTGAACAAGGAGGTTACCATTACTCCTTGCCGTCGTTTTGGGGATTAAATGAGGTAATTCATATAGAGATCATAAAACAGTGCCTGGCATGCAGGAAGGACTCAGTAAGTTGTAATTCTATTTACCACTGAACATACTCCTTTTGAGAGTGGGGCTAGGAAGAAAACTGTTTTTCTACATCACACAGTGGTCTCTTCTAAGGGTTTCTTGTGTTAATTCTCAAACTTTAGTGCGTGAGATTCTTCTAGGGGAGCTTTGTACAAATACGAACCCCATGGCCTCACCCCTAGACCCATTCCGAAGCTCTGGGATGTGGCTTATTTATCAAGCACTTGAGTCGATTCTACTGTTGATAGTCCGGAAGTCACGTTTTGAAAAAAGCAATGCAAATTGACATTCCTGATTTTAATCGTCCTTGAGAATTAAGAATTTAAGTGTTTTGTCACCATTAAAGACGAGAGGTATTTTAAGTCTTTTGGGCATTCTGAAAAAGTCATAGAGTCCCATTTTATTTTCTGCTCTGCAAATTTGAAAGAGTGCTATTGCTATTACATATCATCAGTGAAGAAAAAGCTACTGACGTAGAATTGAAAAGCCTAAAGGGACATTTCGGCAATATGAGTGATGGCATGGTTTGTCTCTGTGTACTTATATCTGATGTCTCTTTGGCAAATAAAAAGCAACAGCGACTCCTAATGCATCATATGTATTTTGAGTCTAATAATTGATGTTGAGTTGCCTCTTTACAGGCAAAAACATTCAAACGTTCGGAAATGAAAGGAGACTGGTTGAAAAGTGAAACAATCAGTAAAATTGGTAGAAGAGCAGTTGTGTTCTAAATTACCCTTATGATTTCTGGGGCTTTAAAATTGATCCATTTCACATTCTTCCTCTTCAAACAGACTTGCAAGGTGAAAACATCAATTTCAGCTTTATGGCATTTTTTCCCACCACAGGCTTCCAGACATACTATCTGATTGGCTCCCTGGTGGACTCCTTTATTGACAAAGATTTTCTATTTGGAAGCTGCCTTCCATAGTTTCTTAACGTGACTTTTGTTTCTGCTTTTGTTTGGGGCAGTTCATGTTAGGCTAGGCGGGAAGTCATCACAGTCTTTCTCTTTCTCGAGAACAATCTTATCTTGTGGCAGCTCTCGTTATTGAGAACATATGAAATGGACAAACTCTGTGTGTGTGTGTGTTTGTGCGTGTGTGTGTGTAGCTTCCCATTGCAAACAAATTGTGGAGTATTTTGAAAATCTTGTGGCCATTCCTTAGGATAGAAAGCAAATGGAGGAAGGAAGGAGGATGTAATACACATCCCATCAATGTATATTACAGTATCTGTAGTGGTTAAGATCAGGAATTTCGTCAACTCTGGTAGATCCCAATTCAAGTCTTGGCTCCAAACTCTTTGTGACTTTGGGCAATTATGCATATTATTTAAAGCCCAGTTTTTCTTGATCTGTTAAAGTTCATAATAAGACAACCTATCTCATATACTTGGAGTGCACAATAAATGGGATTATGCATATACGTAATCGTATTATAAGTATGCATATACATGAACATATTTAAAACCCAGTAAATATGAACTATCATTACCTTATACATATGTGTGTACTAAGGTATTGTTATTTCTGTTTTATAGAAGAGAAGCCCGTTTCAGACACAGACAATGATGACAGCAAGAGGGCAGACTATAAGGTTTCCCAAGAAACATCAAGTAAACAACAGCAGACTGACTGAGACAGTTTTATTGGTGCTCAGAAAACCAGCCAAGGATCGGCAACAACCAAGCAAATAATCAATCAAGAAAAAGCACACGTAAAACAGGAAAATTTGTGGCAGTTTTGCTTGCCCTTGTCCTGCTTCCTCCCCACACGGCATGACCAGGAGGAAGTCATTCAGCTTTGGTTCTCTCTCTTAGAATAGAAGGAAAAGAGCAAAACTTGTCTGCAACATTCTGGCCTATCTGCACACTGCTTAAGGCACTGGTTTCCGAATCACCTGACTGAAGGCCCAGACAGGAATGATGGTGGCATGATTTGGATCTCAAGTTGGAAGCTGCAGAAGGTGTGTCCCATGAAGATTGTAGGGAGTCTGGATGCCTGTGGATACCTGGGGGTAAGTGATTAAGAACACAGGAATATAGGATAACATTCTAGATGCCAAGAAGAAACAGAGGTGAGACTCGTAGAGAAATGAAATCGTTTAGAGGCAGCTTTGTACATGGGAGAAATGGAAAAACACACCCTTATACCCCCAGCACTAGATAAGACAGAGGGCCATAGAAGGCCTAAGAATTCTTTAAGCCTTCATTCTAAGGCCAATTAGTGACGTTCTTCCCCAACGCAGAGCCAGTCTGCAAAGGCTGGCAGAAAAGACTCCCTTTTCAAATGCCAAATTTTCTTTTTTAAGTTTTTTTTTTTTATTTGGACAGAGAGAAAGAGAGAGAGAGAGAGAGAGAGAGAGAGAGAGAGAGAGAATCCTAAGCAGGCTCCGTGTTGTCAGCACAGAGTTCAACATGGGGCTCAATCTCATGACTGTGAGATCATGGCCTGAGTTGAAATCAAAAGTTGGGCACTTGACCACCTGAACCACCCTGGCACCCCTCAAATGTCTGGTTTCAGCCAAAGACCACAATGCATACAAAATAAATAGGGAAATGTGAGAATCCAGAAAATTATATATGAAAAAAAATGATGTCAACAAAGGGAGAGAAATTAAGAAAAATAACCAAACAAATTTTGGAGCTGAAAAATGCAATAATTGAATTGAAAAATTTATTAGAGGCGTTCAACAGATGATTAAACAGAGTAAAATTGATGACCATTGATTTGAAATTATAAAGTTTGGAAGACCAAACGGAAAAAGGAATGAAGCAAGGTGAACAGAGGCTCAAGTGGTTTATGTAACATCATCAAATGGACCATTATCTACATCATGGAAATCCCAGAAGGAGAAGAGAGAAAGGGCGCAATGAGCTTATTTGGAGAAATTTTGGACAACCATGTTCTAAATTTGAGGAGAGAGATAGATATGCAAATCCGAGCTGCTCAACAGATCCTAATTCAATAAACAGAAAAAGACCCACAATAAGACACATTGGTTTTTTTAAAGATTTTATTTTTAAGTAATCTCTACACCCAGTGTCAGGCTTGAATTTACAACCCCAAGATCAAGAGTCACGTGCTCTACCAACTGAGCCAACCAGGCGCCCCAGTAAGACACATTGTAGTGAAACTGTCTAAAGCAGAGAAACAAAGAACCATGAAAGCAATAAGAGAAGAGTTGTCATATACAGGGAATTCTCAATAAGATTATAGACTGATTTCTCAGCAGACACTCTGGAGGGCAGGAGGCAGTGGAATGATATATTTAAAGTGCTGAAAGAAATAAAAAACTGTCAACTGAGAATTCTAAATATTTAAAATTTTTAATGTTTTATTCATCTTTGAGTGAGAGAGAGACAGAGCATGAGTGGGGTAAGGGTAGAGAGAGAAGGAGTCACAGAATCGGAAGCAGGCTCCAGGCTCTGAGCTGTCAGCTCAGAGCCCGACGTGGGCTCGAACTCACAGACCGTGAGATCATGACCTGAGCCGAAGTTGGACGTTTAACCAACTGAGCCACCCAGGCGCCCCTAGAGAATTCTATATCCTGCAAGACCGTCCTTTCAAAATGAGGGGGAAATTAAGACATTCCAATATAAGTAAAAACTGGAGGAGTTCATTACCATTAGACCTGCCCTACAAAAAGATGCTAAAGGGAGTCCTTCAAGACAGTAACTGGAAGCCATATGAAAAGTTCTCTAGGAAAGGTCCATACATGGATAAATAGAAGAACTTTATTGTAATTTTGGTTTGCAACCTTACTTTTTGTGTGTCTATAGAAATTAAAGTACAAAAGCATAAAATAAGTATAAATCTGTGGTAATGAGTCCACAAGATACACAGTGTAAGCGGTGACATCAATAACAAAAGAGGGGAGGTTGTGAAGGATTAGAGATGTTTTATGCAATGGAAATTAAGCTGCCATCAATTTAAAATGGTTTTTTATAACTTTCAGCTGTTATGTATAATCCCCATGATAACCACAAACACACACAACAACAACCCCACAATGGGTTAAAAAAAGAAACCAGAAGAGGAATTAGAGAAAACTTCGGAATGAATAAAAATGAAAACAAATTATGTCAACATATATGGGATGTAGGGAAAGCATGTTTCGAGGGAAATTTACAGCTGCAAATGCCTACATTAATAGAGGAGAAAGCACTCAAATCAACAACCTAAATTTAAATTCTAAGGAACTAAAAAAGAACACACTAAACCCAAAGCAAGCAGAATGAAACAAATAACAGAGTGGATATAAACTAGAGAATTGAGAAACAATAGATAGAATCAATAAAACTAAAAACAGGTTATTTGAAAAGATCAACGAAATTGATAAGCCTTTAGCTAGATTGACCAAGAAAAATAGGGAAAGACTAAAATGATGAAATTGATAATTCAGAAGACATCATGACAGAAGACATCTTACAGAAATAAAAAGCATTATAAAGGACTACTATGAATAACTGGATGCAAATAAATTAACATAAATGAAATGCTCAAAACCTAGAGAGACACAAACTGTCATAAGTGACACAAGAAGAAATAAAAATCTGGTTATACGTATAAAAGTAAAGAGATTGAGTTAATATTTTAAAACTTCTCACAGAAAGAGGCATAGGACAAGATGACTATTCTAGTGAATTCTATCAAGTGGTTTTTTTTTTCTTTTTTAACATTTATTCATTTTTGAGAGACAGAGAGAACAGAGTGTGAGCAGGGGAGGGGCAGAGAGAGAGGGAGATAGAATCCAAATCCGTCTCGAGGCTCTGGGCTGTCAGCACAGAGCCCGATGCGGGGCTCAAACTCACTGACCGCGAGATCATGACCTGAGCCAAAGTTGGATACTCAACAGACTAAGCCACCCAGGCGCCCCTATCAAGTGTTTAAGGAAGAATTAATACCAATCCTTCACTAAATGGATGGATGAATGAATGAATGTAGAGAACATTCCCACACTTACTCTATTGCCCTGATTCCCAAACCAGACAAAGACATAAGAAAAGAAGACAAAAAGTCAATATTCCTTATGAATATACATGAAAAAGCTCTAAACAAAATGCTAGCAAACTGAATTTAAAACATATAAAAATATTTTTTATGATTGTGTAATGGGATCAAGTGGCATTTATCCAAGAAAGGCAAGGTTGGTTTACCCAAGAAATTAATCAGTGTAATGCAACATATTCATAGAATAAAGAACTATAACCAACTACTCATTTCAATAAACACAGAAAAAGCAGCTGGCAAAATCCAACAAGCTCTCATGATAACACTCGATAAACTGAGATTAGAAGATTATCTTCCAGGCCTGCCTGGCTGGCTCAGTCAGTAGAGCATGTGACTCTTGATCTCAGGTTTGTGAGTTCGAGCCCCATGTTGGGTGTGGAAGCCTACTTCCAAGAATTAAAAAAAAAAAAAAAAAGATAAATTCCATTGAACTGTTACAGACCATTTATGGAAAACCCACAGCTGACATCAACTTGAGGTTGAGAGAGGTAGTGTTTTCCCCATAAGATCGGGAAAGCAGGAGCAAGACAAAGATGTCCACTCTCACCATTTCTATTGAACATTGTACTGTAGGTTTTGGCTAGGGTAATTAAGTAATAAACAGAAATAAAAGGAAATAAGAAGCAAAATGATACTTACAAATGACATGGACATGTAAATAGAAAATACTATGGAATGCACCACAAATCTACTAGAACTAATAAATGAGTTGAACATGGTTATTGGGAACAAGATCACTATATAAAAAATATATTAGAATTTTATACACTAGCCATACAAAAAAATCCAAAAGTGAACCCAAGAAAAAAAATTCATTTAAAATAGTATCAAGGGGCGCCTGGGTGGTTTAGACAGTTAAGCGTCCATCTTCAGCTCAGGTCATGATCTAGTGGTCGGTGAGTTTGAGCCCTGGGTCGAGCTCTGTGCTGACAGCTCAGAGCCTGGAGCCTGCTTCAGATTCCATGTCTCCTCCTCTCTCTGCCCCTTCCCTGCTCACACTCTGACTCTCTCTTCTCTCAAAAATAAGTAAACATTAAAAAATAAAATAAAATAGTTATCAAAATACTGCAAAATAAACTTAACAAAATAAGTGCAAAACTTGTACTTTGAAAAACCCATATGTTGTTGAAAGAATTTAAAGATCTAAATAAAGACCAAGATAGCCTATGTTCACGGATCAGATTTAATTTTTTTAAGAGGGCAGTACTTCCCAAATCTACAGGTTCTTTTTTTTTAAACTTTATTAATTTTTTAAATGTTTATTTTTTTTGAAAGAGAGAGAGAGAATGCAAGTAGGGGAGGGTAAGGGAGAGGGGAGACAGAATCTGAAGCGGGCTCCAGCCTCTGAGCTGTCAGCACAGAGCCCGACGCGGGGCTTGAACTCACAAATGGTGAGATCAGACCTGAGCCAAAGTTGGACGCTTAACCAAATGAGCCACCCAAGTGCCCCCCCAAATCTACAGATTCAATGCAATTTATTTCCAAATTCCAACTTACATTTTTCAGAACTTAATAGCTTGTTCATAAAATTTTTACAAAGATGTCAGGGATTCAGACTAGACAAAACAATCTTAAAAACAACAAATTTGGGAGACTCACACTTCCTAATTTTGAAACATACTACAAGGTTACAGTAATAAAAACAGTGGTATCGGCATGAGGAGAAATCAGTGGAATAAAAGTCCAGAAATAAACCCAGGTTTTTATGGGCAATTGATTTCTGACAAGGATCTCAGGACAATCCAATGCAGGAAAAGATAGTCTTTTTCTAAAAATACTGCTGATAGCCATATGAAAAAGAGTTAAAGTTGGACTCCTTTCTTAAGCCACACACCAAAATTAACTCCGAATGGATCATAGACCTAATGTATGAGCTAAAATTATAAAAACCCTTAGAATAAACTATGCTAGTAAATCTTTGTGGCCTTTGATTATTAAATATTAAATATATGCATTTAATATATTAAATATTAAATATATATTTATATGTCTATAAATATTTGTGGGAAACTTTCTTCACTGTGTCCTTTGTGAAAAGATAATGCTCTGAATGGGAGAAATTATTTGCCAATCATATATCAGATAAGAAACTTTCATCCAAAATATACGAAGAGCTCTTACAACCCACCAACAAAAAGACCCATGACATAATTAATAAAAGGGTAAAGGATTTCGATAGACATTTCTCCAAAAAGATATACAAATTGCCAGAAAGCACATGAAAAGATGCTCAACATCACTGGTCGCTAGGGAAATGCAAACCAAAGCCACGATGAAATATTCTTTTATATGCACTAGGGTGGCTCCATTAAAAGGCACAGATCATACAAAGTGGGGGCAAGGCGAGCCTTGTTATATATCCATAGGATGAAATATTATTTGGCCATAAAGATAATGAAGTATTGGTACATGTTATGGCACAGATGAACCTTCAAAGCCTTATGCTCAAAGAAAAAAGCCAGATGCAGATAGACACATATTTTATGATTTCAATTATGTGGGACATCCAGAACCACCAATGCTAGATGGAAATTTGATTGATGGTTGCCTGGGTCTGTGGGACTCCTTTTTAGGTGATGAAAACATGTTAAAATTGATTGTGTTGATAGTCACAGAACTCTGAATACACTTGAAAATACTAAATGATACACTTTACGTGGGTGATTTTATAGTACGTGAATTAGATCTCAATAAACTGTTTTTAAAATAGTGGCATATGAGCTGAGCTGGATGCCCCATGACTCTAATGAAACTAAAACCTTGAACAGGAGTCAGTACTCTGTTTTTTTTTTTTTCCGTATCACAGGTAGAAGTACAACCCCTCAGTAGGTACCAAGGGAGAAGAAATTAAAGAGTTAAAAAAATCTATCTCCATGATCACAAAGCAACCCCAAATATATAATGTAATGACAGTTGGATCGACGCTTCCTCCATGTAAACAAAGTATTACACAATTTTGATTTGAAAGAAAGTTCCAGGAACGATTAGTGAGTATAAACCGCCAGAAAGTTGTTTTGCTAGCTTTTTGTTTTGCTTTATTTGTAACAATTCCATTTTTTTGTGCCAAAGGGATCTTCCAAAACTGAATATCTCTATTAATGAAAAGACACTGATGTGTTAAATAAGGAAGGGAAGGAAAGGGAAAGGAGACCAAGAAAATTTATCTTTGTCTTCCAGGAGCTTATACTGTGTTAGAACTCCAGTACGTGTTCAAATATAAGGGCTGTCACACTTTTTTTTCTGTTACATCACTTATAAAACAGGAAGGGTGGGCCAAAGTGCTGATGGAGAAGAATTTTGACTTTGGAGATACCTTTTAATCAGGTTGATTTTGAGTAAGGTCTTTAAAGGCGAGACATTGTGTGAGGGAAAAAAGATGGGAGAGCGTTGTGGATTAGGAGAGATACCATAAGCAAAAGCAAAATTAAGAGGGTAAGTGATGTGTTTGGACAACAGCTCCTTGGGTTGGGTGGCTGGAATTGATAGGGCAGGTCAATATTAGATAAAACCGAGAGTGTGTATGGGGATCATTTTATAGAAGACTGAGAACCATGGGTTTTATAAGTGTTGGAGAGCACATTGAGCATTTCTGAGGAAAGGTGTGATATGAGCAGGTTTATATTTTAAAAATATAATTGTGAGGCGCACCTGGGTGGCTCAGTCAGTTAAACGCCCCACTCTGGGTTTCGACTCAGGTCATGATCTCATGGTTTGTGGGTTTGAGCCCCACATTGGGCTCTGTACTGACAGTGCGGAGCCTGCTTGACATTCTCTCTCTCCCTCTCTCTCTGCCCTTCTCCTGGTCTCTCTGTCTGTCTCTCAAAAATAAGTAAATAAATAAACTTAAAAAAATAAAGAAATATAATTGTGATAACATGTAGGGAGGAACTGGTGGCAGGTAGCCAGATAGTAATCCAGTGCAATATTATAGATGTGAGATAACATGAGCTTGACCTTGAACTATTAGTGAATAAAGGCCAAGGCCTGGGAAATTTACACAGAAAACGTGTGTGGAGAAGTACGATCTCTGTGGTGAAGGTGCAGGAACACTGAGAGAGAATTTCAAGAATGAGAATGTTCCACAATGTCAACATAAGGACCAAGGCAGTACTGTTAAAGTGGTGGACTTGAGGATCAAAAACGATTTTTGACAGCTGTTCAATGAAGGGCTAGGGGCAAACAAAACAGAATTCTAATGATTATCTGTGGAAAACAATTTTAAAGCTCATTTATATATCCTGCTTGTTGTGTTCGCAGAGCCTTCATACGGATGCAGATTATTGTCAAACTCTTACACGAGGGATAATTGCAATGTAAATTACCTGCCTTCAAAAAGCATTTTAATTAGATATGATGAGACATTTATTGTCTTTTAATTAAATAGTAGCTGATTTACAGAGAAGCATTGCTGAAGTATATTCAGTTTAGAAGAGTTAAACATTATTGAGTTTTAATTACGTCCAAGTCACTTAAGCAGTGAACGCCAATGTGGACAAAAAGCTCAGAGGAGGGTGTGCAGTGCTAAGGGGCATAGCATCAACACTTTCAACATCAACACTAGTTGGATTACTCTGGGCAGCGTATTCAGAGCAAGTGAAAACATCAGTGTGGGTAGCAGATGGGCTGATATCTACAATGTCAAGTCCAAACATTAAATGGGCCCTGACTCTCTTCCAGCCCAGTCCTCTGGAAAACGGAGTGCTTGAGAATGGCAATGAGACAAGAGGAATCTCAGGCTGTTGCTTAAGGACATGCTGCTCCCTGCTTAGTAATGGTATGATAACTATTTTTCACAAAGAGCATTTGAGAGTAACTTTTCCTAGTCTGCATGATAAAAACAAAAAGACCTATCTATAGTTCTTCACCTGGTCCCTCTATACATTTATGAGCTCTTTGGGGGAATGAAGGTGAAGATACAGCCGTGACCCAAGAACAGAGTAGACATAACTGACCTTTAACGAAGATTTGTAACTCACAAGTTTGCCATCATTAGAACCAGTTCAGCTCAGGTAGCAATTGACAAATTCATTTCAGAATGGTAGCAGGGCATGAAATGATTTTGTCTACAGTTTATCCTTAGTCTATCAAGAAAGTCAATGCCAACTTCCAGTTAAACATGGCAGAGTGAACCTACATGAATTTCTGCTCCCTTCTAAACTTCACTGATAGGATAAAAAGATATAAATCCTCGGGGGAAAGAGGAGGAGCAGAGCAGATGAAATATTAACACAATTTTGGAAGCTGGAAAGCAGACAAAATGAATGATAAGTGATGGCAGAGGGGAGAAAACAAAAAGTTGCAAAGGAGAAAAAGGTAATTATAGCACCCTGCATCCCTAGCCGTTTAATAGTAATTACATAGTCCTAATAGTTATCTAATTCAAGCACCGAATACTGACTTAACCAAAATTAATTATATAAATCTATGGTGAGGATAGCTCAAGGAGGAATGTGTGTGTGTGTGTGTGTGTGTGTGTGTGTGTGTGTGTGTGTATGAGTCCTTGTCCTCCACAGCAAGAAATGACAGAAAGCATATAAAACTGAAAATTAAAGAAGTGTTATAAGCATGTTATTTGCAATCATGGGGGTAAATACCAAAAGAAACAGCTAGAATAGATAAACATTCCTATGGGGAGAGGAATCTGGGATGTGAAGGGGAGGGGTAGGGGACCACTGTTTTTCATTGTAAGCCTTATAGAACTATTGGGAGTTTCGAATGATGTAAATATACTAATTTAACTAAAAACACAATATTGAAAAATGTAAAAATACAGAAAAAAAGTGAATGCCACGTTTCTTTTGCTTCTCAGGTAGGAGGGTAGGCAGTAGATAATTAATAGATACAGGCTTATATTTTGCCCCTATTACATTATCCTTTCTCCTATACTGCATGGAATTTTTCTTTGTGTGAAGGTGACTTTGAAATCAGTGGGAGATTTGTACTTAAAAGTTCTGCATGGGAGTGTTGTCTGACCTCCAGAATCTGACTCATGAATAGAAAGCAATAAGATGTCAAGCATGCATGCTGTTTCTTCAGAAAGCAAGCACTCTTTTGAAGTTGTTGTAGCAAGTAATGGACCATTAGCCAGAAATTTCATTTATAGAACATCTTAATGTTCAACTGGTCATGTTAACAAATGCCTCTTGATCATGTTGATGGTACTATTATATTTTTTTGTTATTGACATTAAGAAACCAACATAAACTTATTTTCTGACATAAAATAAGCTTGCTCTATTCAAGGAAAACTACTTTTTTTTTCACTGTTTAGGAAAATTAAAGTTGTTTGTAACTAAAATCAAACCTAGTTCTTATTGGTGTTTATCTCCATTCTCTAACAACTTACTCTTAAATAAATGCAGTTTTCAATATTTTATAGAATTGCTTTTAGATCTAAAATAAAACATTTCCTTCTTGGATCCTTTGAATTATTTATTTTTTTTCCTGACCATTTAGTCCCTGTGTCTAGTTACATTTAATAAGACTCAGGAAAATCTTTTTTTTTCTTTTTATGAACAGTATCAAATGTACTAAAACAAATATAAGTTAAGTTAGAATTAGGATAAGTGTTAATGAAATATGGGCGTACCTGTGGACTTCTCATAAATACAAAGACTATAAATTTTTCAATTCTCTCTTGTTCGTTTTCTGTTTGCAAGGAGAGATCATCAAAATCAGCCTTTCAACATTGTGTTGCATTTCTTTCACATATTGAAATTCACGTATATTATTCACTTGTTGACCAATATTGGACCACTTGCAATGCGTGGCTAAGACAGCGCTAAATGGTGGAGATGTGATGGAAAATGAGAACTACCTGATTCCTTCTTCATTAAGCTTACATGCAAGTCAAGGAGACTGGAAAAAAGAAAACTGACAATACAATTTTTAAAATGGCACATTGTATTGAATACAATGAAGGAGAGAGGGAGCTACGATTAAAAAATAAGGAACAGACCTCCTTTAGAGCAGGTCATTAGAAGAGGTCTCTTTGAAGGGGTGATATTTAAACTTAAGAATTAAGGAGCTGCTGGGGTGCTTAGGTGGCTCAGTGGGTTGAGCATCCTATTCTTGATTTCGGCTCAGGTCCTGATCTCATGGTTCCGAGCTTTGAGCCTGCTTGTGATTCTCTCCCTGTCCCTCTCCAGCTTTCACTCTGTCTCTCAAAATAAAGAAATAACCTTTTAAAAAAAGGAAGTTGATAGATAATATCTAAACATGAATCATCAGTGAATAGCAGTATAAGCATGTTTATTTATAAATATGTGGATAAATACTAAAGAAAATGTCACGAAAGTGATGGGATGGAAGGAGCAAGGGGCAAGGGGCAGCAGATGAGGTTGGAAAGTTGGTAGGGGCAACATGCTGCAGAGAATTCTAAGCCTTAGTAAAGAGTTCAACTTTTAGTCTAAGTCCAGTGGGGAGCCACTGAAGGATTTAAATCAAGGGAGTGACTTGAATGGATTTATATTTTGAAATAATTTTTGTTTCCATGAGTAGAATGGATGTGAGGAAAAGTAAGACTAGAAAACAGGGCGACAGGGATGCTGTGGCAGAGAAATGAGAGTGGTCTGGATGAGAGCAGTGTCAATGGAGAAGGAGAGAAATTGATGGTTCAAGATACATTTTGATGGTAGAACCACAGGTCTTATTAATGGATTGGATTTAGAGGTAGGAGGCATGGCGGACCTGATGATAATGGCTAGATTTCTAGCTTGGAGGAATGTGATACCATTTACTTAGATGAAGAAGACCAGTATGAGATAGGGAACAATCAAGAGATTCATACAGAGGGCGTTAAATATTTGATGTCTGTGAAACATCCAAGTGAAAAGGTCAAGCAGGCATTTGATTTTGAAAGATTCAGGCTGTTACTGACGGTTTATTTCTGGGGAACAAAGAACACACTTGACTTTTTAAATTAAGCTCCATACAGTGGTGAATAATGTACAAATACCATTTGTTTGCCTTTTTAAGTACCAATTATTCAACCATCTGCCCCCACATCTATGCTAGACATAAGAATTGTCTGCCTGTCGGTCTGTCTGTCTGTCTATCTATCTATCTATCTATCTATCTATCTATCATCTATATATCTTAAGTCTTTCTAGCTATTTAGTTATCTAATAATTTTACCCACCTGCTACTAAAATTAATTGGAGGTAGCTTATGTTAAAAGACACAGATACAATAGGGTTGCTGAACTGAATCATCAGGGTTCTATGGAGGAGAGGGGAGAAGTTGACAGGGTAACAATTAAGTATGATCCCTCTAATGACTGTATCTTCTGAACCAAAAATCGTTACTTGACACAGAATCCAGCAAAGGCAGTTTTTCTTCCCAAATTTGTAAGTATTTACACTAGAAGTTTTAGAAACGTAGAAGCCCAAGTGTGTATCTTACGCATATACATATATCTCTAGGTATATATATTGCTTATATGTGTATGGAATCTTTATGTTCTTTATGTATAATATATGCATATATTACACGTATATGTATGGAAGTATGTATATATAAAGCACAAACTTACATGAAGTCATGACTGTCTTTGTATATAGCAGCAGATCATTTCTCTATTATGTGGTCATGACTGAAGAAACAGAACATGAAGTTGGGAAGATGCCTAAAGAGAACAAGTAGGTGGGCCCAACACAAGGTAGCTACACTTGTAATGAGCACAGCATAGTATTTAGAGAACTTGAATCACTATTCTATACACCTGAAACTAATGTAACATTGTGTGTCAACTATACTTTAAAATCAAGAAAAGAATAAGAAGTGCAGTAGAATTTCAGATAAGGGAGGGCCTGGGGCAGTGGATAAAATTCTTAATTGGGTCTTGGCTATACTGAAGATGTAAAGGTGAGTAAAGCATTTCCTTTAAAGTATATTTGAATAGCCATAGGGTACAGGAATCCGCAGATCTATTTCATAGCAGAAAAAAAAAAATAAAGGGGCATGATAAATGTCTTAGGACAATTTTAATTCACACTGCTTCCTGAAGCATAAAAAGTTCCCAGAACTGGCTGTCTAGCCATAGAGTGTGATATTTATTGGCCAAACAGAAGCAAAGGAGTGGTGTTTGCTCAGATGAATCTACCTAAATATCCACCTCTCGTATCATCAGGGTGATGGGTGCTCTACCAACAAGACTTCCGCCTGCCTGAGGGAGGACTTGGTGTCCTTTAGTTCATTCATTTCTTTATTCATTCATACATTTAGTCGACATTAATTTGTCACTTACCTTGTACCCAGTACTCAGCTAAGAAGTGGGAATACAGAGATAAATTTACAGCCCTTGCCTTCCTTCAAGGACTTCACAGTCTAGTGAAGACATAATAAAATAAAATGGTTCACATTTATTGGACTCATAATCTGCACTAAGTACTTTCCATAAATCATATCATTTCACCGACACAACAAGCCTATTAGGTAGTAACTAAGTATATTTTTTAAATAGCGGGAAATAAGGGCACAGAGAGGGCCCTGTTCAAGGTCAACATCAGTGATGAATTCGGGCTTCACATCCAGGCAGTGGGTGTTGCTCAGGAGAATGTCTGATTACCCAAAGGTCCTGAAGAAAGAGAAAAGTGTTAATTACATTTTCTTGAGAGAAACTCCACAAACCATTTTGTTTTTCCCCTTTCATGCTGCCAAATCTCATCGCCAAATGAAAAACAAAAAACAAAAAACAAAAAACACAAGCAAATATATAAACAAACATACAAACAGAAAACATGATCAGTCTGCTGTGATCAAAGACAAAACCTGGGACACATTTGCCCTGAAATAATTTCAACCCCTGAAATCATTGAATTCTTATAACAGAAACAAATTTTGACCACTAAATATTAGAACAATCTTCTATAATTAGGTAGCATGTGCTTTTGTGTAGATGTGATTAGAAAGATGGCAGGAAAGCCCCGTATCTCACCCCAAATCACATTCCCCACCTTTTATCAACTCGTCTGAGGTCGCATTTTTAGTATCATCCCTTTGGGAAAAGGCATTGCCATTTCCACATATTAAGCAATTACCATTGCAGCATCTTAAAGTATGTAAAGCTATTAGATGATCCTTCCCTGAGAACAAGGCTCAGAGACTATGGCGGCTATGATGGTGGCAGGTAGAGGGTGGTCAGGTAATTTATAGCTTGCACATTTTGTGTGTTTTCAAATGCTTTCTAGGGTTGATTCCTATAGGAAAACAATAGCCTACATTTATTTCATAAAGATATGTATCAGGTTTCCTGATTCAGTCATATGTTTAATAACCCTTTGCAGCATTATTTGTAATAATAACAGAAGATGGGAATAAGCCATGCCCTTCACAAAGGGCCCAGTGATGTAAGTTATGGTCCATACACACAGCAGCTGTAGGACAGAATGACAAAGCACTCTGTGTACCAATACTGAAAGATCTTCAACGTATAATGTGAAAAAAGGCAAGGGTCAGTACATTGTTCATTGTATTCCATCTTTTTTGTAATGAAGTGAAATGAGAATATGCATTCATATTTTCTTACATTTGCACAATGAAACACCGAACAGATAAATCAGAAAATGATAGGGGCAGTGGCGGGGGGGGGGGGGGGCGGGGGGGGGAATTCACGGACTGGGACAGGGGTGGGAGACAGACTTTTCAAATTTATTTTGAAACTCATGGAAGAATCGCTCTTCAAAATGTAAAAAGCACCAAAACATTAATTGCTTTGTGAAAATCCTACCTAAGAATTGGATTCCATTAGACAAAGCAGTGTGGTCTGGGGGTTAAGGGTCCTCGACTTAGAATCAGAATATCCACGAGGAGATAAAGTTACTAAGAGGTGCTATCATGGAGTGATATCGAGCATGGACTCTGGAAACTGACTACATGGGATGAAATCCTAGCTCTCCCATTAATTAACCATTAATTAAATTAGATATTTATTAAGAAAACACCTGTCCGGGCGCCTGGGTGGCGCAGTCGGTTAAGCGTTCGACTTCAGCCAGGTCACGATCTCGCGGTCCGTGAGTTCGAGCCCCGCGTCAGGCTCTGGGCTGATGGCTCGGAGCCTGGAGCCTGTTTCCGATTCTGTGTCTCCCTCTCTCTCTGCCCCTCCCCCGTTCGTGCTCTGTCTCTCTCTGTCCCAAAAATAAATAAAAAACGTTGAAAAAAAATTAAAAAAAAAAAAAAGAAAACACCTGGTATGGAGTAAATGTACATTATAAAATGAAAATCTAAGAAACCCTGACATTAAAAAAAATAATAATAATGGGGATATTTTAGATCCCATGGTAGAATCAACTCAGGTAGGGCAAACTTACATTCATGCCGTATAATTTAAAATTCAAAAAGTGATTCCCATACACAGGACAAATGCTGGGGTCAGAAGATATATATAGCTGGCTTGTCTTCATCTGCTGAGTTCCTACTTGAAATCCACTTAAGGGTCTTTTCCTACAACCATACAGGTTGCAAAATTATTATCTGCAATGTGGCAGGGAGAACCATTTCCATGGGATCGCTTTGCCAGATAAGTATAGTGCTACCCAATTCCCGCCACAATAAATCTGCTCTGGTGTTTCATGGTGACTAGCTTCTCTGTAGCACCTGTGCTGACAACAGCTGAGGAGAAGAGTATTCATTTCTGATGTTGAGTAAACTCTGCACGATGTTTGCAACTTTTCTATAAATCTAAAATTATTTTGAAATAAAATGTAAAATACGTGCACCTTCACAAAGTAGGGATATACAAATGCTACAAAAGCTATACAACATAAGGAACGATGCCCAAGTTCGTTTAGAATCATGGGAGTGCAATTTAAACAAAAATGAGATGCTATTTATCACTCCTAAAGATAATACCGAGGATTGTCTTGGTAAAAATGTGGAGAAGTAGGAACTCGTGTAATGATGTTGGAGAAGAAATCAGTATATTCGCTTTGGAAAAAATGGTTGGGAATCATTTAGAAAAGTTGAAGTTATGCAGATGCTATGATTTAGCAATTATACCCTTAGGCGTATACTCTGGAGAAATTTCCTATAGAAGAAGGTTTATAGCAGCCTTGTTCATGATAGCCCCCAAGGAGAAACAACCCAAATCCATCCACAGTAGAATAAATAGGTTGTTTTTAGGGATGGCATTAACATCAAGATCTTATTATCTACTCCCTACTGGACCCACTGGACTCCCTATGGGTGGCTATTACTTCCCATCCTATTTCTATCAGGCTTGGCTATGTGATTTGCCAAAGAAATGTGAATGGAAGTGACATTAGCCGCTTCCAAGCAGAAGGACTGAGAGTCGTGTAGACTTCTATCTTTCTCCTTTCCTTTTCTATGAGACCAGTAATGGTTTATATAGGGTCTGCTTTCTCAGCATGAGTCCTAAAAGGAAGAAGGCATAGAGCAGACAGGCCACCAAACTGCAGAGGACATATCATGTGAGTGACAACCAAAACTTTGGTTTTGAAAGGTCCTAAGGTTTGGGGTTCAATTGAATTAAGGGTACCGCCGATCATTTGAGTCAGTTTGACAAATATAACATTGAGGGAAAGAAGTAAGCTCAGAAGAAAACAGAGAATATTCCAACTATAAAGCTCAAACCCAGGCGAAAAATAAGCTATACTGTTTGGGAATGCATACACAGCTCGTAAAAGTAGAAAGACAAAGAAATAATTATCATAAAAGTAAGAATAATGGTTACGCCTAGGGAAGACGCAGGGGAATATGTTTGGGAAAAGAAACAAAAGAGGTTTCTGGCAATGTTCTGTTTCATCATCTGAGTTACTCAGACGTCAGCTTTGCAATTATCTTTGAACTTTGCATATATGTTTCATGAACTCTTTTGTATGCATATATCTCACAATTTAAAAAGTAAAAGAATATGTATATACTTGTACAAATGCTTGTGAGGCACATTCTGCTTTTATTCAGCATGCATATAAGAGATTTTCTGGTATTTTTGAGGTAGATACAATAGATACAATATTTCTCATCTGCAAAATTGCACTGAGACTCTCGACTCAACGTGCTATTCTAGAGGGAGATGTGATTACATTAGCCTATCACTGTCTTGCTTTTCAGACAGTGAAGAAATTAGTCTCCCTCTCTCTCTTAAAGATTTTTTTCAATAAACAAGGATCTTCTTCATTAATAGTAGAATGACTTTTGTCTAAAAGTACGGTTGCTAATTTGACACATTTTAAAAATTAATTTAGCTTTATTTTCCAAAAAAAACAGTAACAGTGTAAATGAGATCAGTTAATCAGTGGTGAGAAAGATAATTGCTATAGTTCTCCAATAATGGTTTCCCTTTGCAAGTGAAGTTTAATTTCAGGTGTACCAGAAGTAATCTAAATACTGTCATTTGCATTATTAGATATGGACAAAACCATGATTTAAACAAATGCAAATCACTGGTATGGAAAAAACTCATTACAATAAAACAGTATCTACCAACTATGTGAACTTTTCCACTTACTCCAAAGAGTTTCTTTCAGAAGGTCTTTTCAAGTTAATAGCTGTTAAAACAACGACAAAATAAACCCACATTTGGGAATAATATTCCTGGGTTTAAGTGCAACTTGAATGTAAATCTTGAATAAGGAGCTTCATCTTTCTGAACCCCAGGACCTCATCATCCTTAAAGAAACCTGCTCTTTCTTTGGTGGGGACAAAGAAAGGTAGTGTGGGGGCACCTGGTCAGCTCAATCGGTTGAGCGTCTGACTTCGACTTAGGTCATGATCTCAACGGTTAGTGAATTCGAGCCCCTCATCGGGCTTGCTGCTGTCAGTGAAGAACCCATTTTGGATCCTCTGTCCTCCTCTCTTTCTGCCCCTCCCCGCTCATGTGCTCTCTCTCTCTCTCTCTCTCTCTCTCCCAAAAATGAATAAACATTTAAAAAGAGAGACAGTGTATATGGGGGGCTGTGATGAGAAGGGCCCACCACCTCGTGATGTCTGCTTGGTGTTAATTTCCTTTCACTCAATAGATATCCACCCAGAGCCTTCCCATTAACCTTTCTGCAGTTTCCTGGTCCTTATGGACAGAGAGTTCTGTGTGTCCTTAATTGACATCCCAGATACCTTGTGGCATCCGAGATTCTTTATGGGTGTTCGGTTGATACATGGCCCTTGTGACATGCTGTGATAAGTTGAGTCATACATTTTCCCTTTCTTTTGGCAGCGTTTGCAAATGGCAGTTAGGGTTCAAACCCAACCAGCTGACTGATGACTCCTTGGAAACGTAGTCTCTCCCTAATTAAGGCATAAATACTTTCCTTCCATAAGCCTGCCTCCTCTCTGATTACCCTGTCACTTATCAACCTCTGGCTGGTCAAGCCCTTAATTTGAACTTCTCTGTTTGATGTTGGTTGCTTAGCCATCTGGTAAATTCCTGATGCTCAGGTTACGGGGCAGGGGAGCACTTTGGAGATGTCCCCCTAGGGTCTATCAAAAGAAGGACTGTGTTCTTCCCCTCCTAACTTCAAGAGCTCTCCTTTATTCTAGAGAGGCAATGGTGGTTAATGCAACTAGGGCAAACTGCCAGCCTGCCATCCTTCCAATCCTGGCTTTGCCATGTGCTAGCATTTTATGAACCTTCTTGTTGGTCTTTTCCTCATCAGTATAGGATGCTGATATAGGATTTCTGTGACGATTAACTGAGTGAGTACACGTGCAGAATTTAGAACAATTTCCGGCGAGTATGCTGCTCAGATGTCAGCTGTTATATAGTCCTTACCATTAACGTCTATTTTACATTTATGGCTTACATGTTAAGTAATGTTTGAGGAAATAATTTCTCTTTTACAGGTCCTTGGAACCCTTTGGACTAGGCGATAGGCAAAGGCTTTTCTTGGCGTAACATTCTGTGGACTTCGCTTACTTTAGGCCACGCTTCTCTTTCATAGTGAGCTGGTTAATTATGTTAAGATGATGTCATTTAGTGTGAGCAGGTTTCAAGCACAAGAATGTGAATATGAAAGAATGAGTACTAAAAGGTTTGCTGCCTTTTAATTAAATTATATAAACCACATCACTACCGAATTGCTCCGATGGCACATTTTAAGCTAGTTTCTTTTTTAAAAAAATTAAGTTTTTTTAATTTTTGAGAGAGAGAGAGAGAGAGAGAGAGAGAGAGAGAGAGAGAGAGAACAAGTGAGCGTGAGTCAGCAAGGGAGGGAGACACAGAATCCGAAGCAGGCTCCAGGCTCCGACCTGTCAGCACAGAGCCCGACGTGGGACTTGAACCCACAAACCGCAAGATCATAACCTGAGCCGAAGTCGGATGCTTAGCCAACCGAGCCACCCAGGCGCCCCTAAGCTACTTTCAATTGGAGAACATATCCTATTCTACCTGTAGCTTCTCCTTTGACTGATCACAGCTCAATCTAATGAAAGTTAGCCAAAGGATATTAAATTAATATGATTCTTAAAATTTGTTACTCAAAAACACTTCCCATCATATCGAGGGCAAAGTGATACCAGGGCTAAAATGTTAATGAAAAACCTAATTAACTTGGCTGGGTAGCTTTCTGTTGTCAATCCAGGGCAAAGGGCTTACAGAGTATCAGATAATGAAAGCGTTGATTTGGATGGCAACAGACACTTAGGCAGCCGATCATTAAACACGTCATAAAGGGACACCTGGCTGGCTCAGTTGGTTAAGCCTCTGACTTGAGCTCAGGTCATGATCTCATGGTCCATGGGTTCAAGCCCCACATTGGGCTCTGTGCTCATAGCTCAGAGCCTGGAGTCTGCTTTGGATTCTGTGTCTCCCTCTCTCTCTGCCCCTCCCCTGCTCATGCTCTCTCTCTCTTTCTCTCTCTCTCTCTCTCTCTCTCTCTCTCTCATAAAATAAATAAACATTAAAAAAATTTTCAAAAAAGTCATAAAATGGGTGCCCCCAAAATCCCCTCTAAAACTCATCTAGGCCAGGCTCCTGCTTCCCAGGCCCTAGATGCCACCGTTGAGCACAGTATCTGTCCTCAGTGTACTTTCTACACTTCTAAGGACTGAGATGCCATTATAAAGCATAAAGAAAATTCTAATTTTTTAATAAAATGTGGCTGTGGATACAAATACAAACCTGTGTGTGCGTGTGCATGCGTGTTTGAATTAGAATGAAGGGTTAACTCAGAGAAAGTACTCGTTATGGAAAACAATTAGACATAAAAAGCAATTTAATAGATAATGCAGGGTGAGCAGGCCATCACAGTATTGATCATTTTTAAGAGTCTCACTGGGAATGACTCCCTCTGTTTTTGATTGGATTATTTACAAGACACACATGCTAAAAGGGCAAAAACACGTATGCAGATAGCTTACCCAGAAAGCCCTCACGAAATTTTTTTTGTGCTGTTCTTATGAGGTTATGAAATGGTCGTGATCTATGTGAAAATTAAAATATTTGAGCCATACCCTCTGATTGAAATGAGAATGCGTTTTCACCCTCAGCTAATTATTTTATGTGTGGGAAATCAATATGCATAATTGCCCCTATTCGTGAAACACATAGTTATTAATACGTATCATGTCGTTACTTCTTCCTTTACTGAATCATTTAACAAATATTTATTGAATGTCTCCTGTGCGTCAGGTGCCATGGTAGTGCTAAGATATGGTGGTGAATAAAACAGTTATGATTCCAGTTCCCATAGACAGTATGTTGTGGTGTAAGAAACCAACAAGAAACAAGTATGTGAATCAGTGTGCAGGTGCTAATATGAAGAACCTACTTTAGATTATAGGGTCGTAGCAGGTGGTTCTGAGGAAATGACATTTAAGCTGAAGCCTGATGAAGTAACTGTGTTTCAGGCAGAGCCCTAGTATGTGCAAAGGCCCCAAGGTGACAAAGGGCTTGGCACGTCTAAGGAATGAAGCCCAGTGTGGCTGGTGCAAAGGGAGTATTGGAACAGAGGCCCAAGGTGAGGCTGAATCGTAGGCAAAGGCTAGATTTTACAGGAACTTGCAGAACCACCTTAAGAAGCCTAGGTTGTATCCACCATGACTTAGAAACCGTTGAAGAGCTTAAAACAAGGTGACACAATCCAATCTATACGATGAGGGTCACCCTGGTTACTCTGTGTAGAATTGAAGAGTCTAGAGAGGAAGTACAGAGAGCAATTCGGAGACTTTTACTGCAGTCCAGGTGGTGACAGTGTCAGTGGGAATGAAGGGAAAGCATAAACGAGATATATTTTGGGAGCAGAATAGACTGGATTTCGTAGCGGAGTGAGTGTGGGGTGGGCAGGGGGAGGAGGAAAGAAGGGTGGTGTGCTTTACTGTCATGTAGACGATCTGGGGGAGGAGTGTGTTTAGGAGGAATGTTAAAGAATTTGTTTAGAACATGTTAAACTTAGGGGAAAGTGGCTGATGGGCATTGAGGAGGGCACTTGTTGGGATGAGCACTGGGTGTTGTATGGAAATCAAATTGTCAATAAATTATATTAAGAAAAGATGCCCATGAGATATCAAAATCACTTGGAATTCTTTTTTTCCTTTTAGATGTTTGTTTTGAAAGAGAGAGAGAGAACGTGTGAGCAGGGAAGGGGCAGAGAGAGAGGAAGAGAGAGACAATCCCAAGCAGGCTCCGCGTTGTTGGCGTAGAGCCCAATGCGGGGTTCGAATTCCTGAACCGTGAGATCGTGACCTGAGCCAAAATCAGGAGTCAGATGCTTAACGGACTGAGCCACCCAGGTGCCCCCCCCCGACCCCAAATCACTTGGAATGCTGATTTCCTGCACGAGACTTGATGATTTCAGCTAGGTCGAATCACTCGGGCTAGGCTCTCATTGCAGTTACATAACAAAAATCCCTCCCACAGAGGATTTGTTCTCACAGCCATCACCGGCAAAGCCACTTTCATTACTAATAGCAACACTGTATTTGCATCTCATGCTCATTGTAAAATATAAAGGGATAAGTACCCTAATCACATACTGTATATTAGTAGGCGTCAGACACGTTAGATTGCAATTGAACTTCAAATCAACCCTGTGGGCTTGGCAGGACGATTCGATCCCCATTTAACAGATGATGACGATGACATGAATGTGACACGTTTGAAAGGGATAAAAGTATTAAAGTATTATTATCCACAGCTGTTCTGCCTTTCCTTTTTCAAGTTTTTATTGTGGCAAAATATACATCATATCAAGTTTTGATTTTAACCCTTTTGAACTGTACAATTCTGTGGCATTAAGTAGGTTCACAATGTCATGCAACCATCACCACACCCATTTTCAGCATTTCTTGATCATCACAAACTAAAACTTTGCACCCAGCAAGCAAGAACTCTTATTCGCTCCCCTCGCTTGACCCTTATTCCTAGTAACCTCTAATCTACTTTCTGTCTCTTAGAATTTAGCTATTTCACATAAGTGGAATCGTACATTGGTCCTTTTGTGTCTGGCTTATTTCGCCCTACTATCATGTTTTCCAAGTTTACCCATGTTGTAGCATGTATCAGAATTCCCTTTTAAATATTTTTTCAACGTTTATTTATTTTTGAGAGACAGAGAGAGACAAAGCACGAGGAGGGGAGGGGCAGAGAGAGAGGGAGGCACAGAATCCGAAGCGGGCTCCAGGCTCTGACCTATCGGCACAGAGCCCGACGCGGGGCTCGGACCCACAAACGATGAGATCATGACCCAGGCCGAAGTCAGACACTTAACTGAGCCACCCAGGCGCCCCCAGAATTCTCTTTTAATGGGTGAATTAATATTCCATTCTGTGTGTGTGTGTGTGTGTGTGTGTGTGTGTGTGTTGTGTTGTGTTTTGTATTCATTCACCTGTTGATAGACACTTGGGTGGTTTCCACCTTTTTGCTATTGCAAATAATTCTGCATGAACGTTGGTGTACATGTATCTGATTCCCTTGCATTTAGTTCTTTTGGGTATATACCCAGGGGTAGAATTGTTGGATCATATAGTAATTCCATAGTAAATTCCATATTTAAGTCTTTGAGCTAACACTAAACTGCTTTCCACAGCAGCTGCATCATTTTACATTCCTACCTGCAATGCACAAGGGTTCCAGTTTCTCCACACCCTTGCCAACACTCGTTAATTAGCTTTTTTAAAACATGGCTTACTTAAAATGTTTTTCTAGCTTTACTGAGATATCATTGACATATGACATTGTATTAACTTAAGGTGTACAACATAATGATTTGATATATGCATGTATTGCAAAATGCTCACCACCATAAGTTAACATCCATCACTTTTTATTTCATTTTTTTTAATGTTTATTTATTTTTGAGACAGAGAGAGACAGGGCATGAATGGGGGAGGGTCAGAGAGAGAGGGAGACACAGAATCCGAAGCAGGCTCCAGGCTCTGAGCTGTCAGCACCGACCCCAACGCGGGGCTCGAACTCACAGACCGTGAGATCATGACCTGAGCCGAAGTCGGACGCTTAACCGGCTGAGCCACCCAGGCGCCCCCAACCATCACTTTTTAAAAAAAATAATAGCCGTCCTCATGCGTAGGTAGAAATATCTCGTTGCATTTCCATAATGACTAATGATACTGAGAATTTTGCCATATGATCTTCGGTCCTTTTTATATCTTCTTTGGGGAAATGTCTGTTCTATATCTGCGATTGTCATTGGAGAACTATCTGCCTATTTTCGATTGGGTTGGTGTTTTGTTTTTTGATGAGTTGTAGGAGTTGTTTATGTTTTTTGGATTTTAATGCCTCATCAATATATGATTTACAGATATTTTCTTCCATCCCTTACCTATTTTTAAAAGGGGAATCTTCTGTAATTTATAGCCATTAGGCCTTTAGGTATGGATCCAGGCAACAGAAGGAGAGGGGAATTGAGAAAACCAAAGCGGATCAATTGGTTTATTAAAAAGCAAAGGGAAATAAGGAAAAAGATAAGAGATCCAGAGGGTGACAGATGAGGACAGGAACAGACCAAGGGAGGGGGAAGAGAGTGACCAATGATGAGAGTAATTTATGTGAGGAGAGAGAAGAGAGATTGAGCATGCGGTTTTGAGGAGACTCATGTATAAAGCAATTTTTTAAAAATATACTTGATTTATTGAAAAAGCTGAACTGTGTAAATTACAGTCAGAAAATTTTATTCTTTCTCCTTGTTGGGATTATGAGGATACCCCAATTTTCCCCACCTGAGTTTGGAAGTCACTAAAATATCTACAGATACAAACAAGAAAGAGATACAAAAACAAATCATCTCTATAACTGGTAAACCTCATATTGGATAATGTGGCTTATATCCTTTGGCAAGAAGCCTTTCTTATACCATAGTGCAGATTTAGACAGAATTATCCTCCCAGCCCCAGGTAATGGTGGAGAATCTCAGGCCACCCTACATCGGGGGGATCTGGTTTTACGTGAAAATTACTGCATCGAGGAGTACTCCCTATGGGAGCACAATCCCAAGTGAAAAAGGAGAGGCAGAATCTGAGTGATACATCTAGTTCCTTATCCCAAATTTACCACTCACATAAGTCACAGCCCTGATCTTCAAAAGTAGAGTACGTGAGGACAGTGGAAAGATTGTAGGAGTGGTTTGCAAAACCAGCGTCCCATTACATGGAATAAAATAGGTGGGGAACTAAACATTTCTCTCCTGTTACGTAGCCCTGCCTACAAGCCATGTCCACTGAAGAGTTCTTTCCCACTTCTTGTATGACCTTCCAGGAAGATTTCACAGGTTTTCTGGTCATTCTTGAATAACAAAAGTCCAGTTTATTAGAAAAATATTTACATATTTTTATATTTAATATATATTTTTATATTTAATATTAAATATTAGAAAATATTTAAATTAAATATAGTTAGGAGCCACAAAGACATAAAGGAATGATATCCATAAAGGAAATATATATATTAATATATATGTTAATGTATATTGATATATATAAATTTATATATTATATTATATTATATTGTATTATATTATGTTTATTATATATAATAAGAACAGAATCAAGAGCCCCAAAATAAACCTGGTATATTTTCAGTTCAACTACCATCCAAACAGCCAAAGGTAAAGACATTTTCAAAAACACAAAGATTAAGATACATAGCCACATAAAGCCTCTTGTTGACAGACCCTCTAAGCGTCTCACTCTTGACTTCAGCTCGGGTCATGATGTCGAGATACATGGGATCGAGCCCCACCTCTGGCTATGTGCTGACAGTGCAGAGCCTTCTTGGGATTCTCTCCCTCCCTCTCTCTCTGCTTCTCCCCTGCTTGCAAGCTCTCTCTCTCTCTCTCTCAAAAATAAATAAACTTTAAAAAAAGAAAATACATTGGCAAATTACGTTCACGATTGATTATAAAACAGCATTTTACAATTAAAATCAAAGATAAAACAAAAATATGAGACGGCAATAACAACACTAGGGTTTCAATCACTGCCCTGGGGATTAAGGAGGACACTTGTGATGAGCTCCAGGTGATGTGTGGAATTGTTGAATTTATATCATAGATTCACTATATCATACACCTGAAACTAATATTACACTGTAGGTTAACTAACTGGAATTTCAATGAAAGCTTAAAAAAAGGAAACAGAAAAGCAAGCGGAAACTATTTTCTGTGGGGGGCAGGGGGGAGGAGGAGAAAAGATGTACTGAATAATGTTAGATACTATTAGAAACACTTTTAGGTAAGGATATGGGGGAAAATGTAAAGTCGTAACTATTTGTAAAATAGAAATGCAAGCCATGGGTTTCAGAGTACCACAGGAAAGAAAAGGGTTTCTGGAGAATTTTATGAATTAAAAAAATCAGTGAAAGGTGGACATAAGTTATTAAGAAGGGAAAGTAAAGGAGAAACACAAGCGAGTGAGTGAAATGCAATCGAATATATTGTAATCAAAATGAAGTAAATAAAAGTATCAGCTTGGACTTGAGAAAAATCAGTTATATTGTAGATATAAGATAGGCCTAAAATAAAACTGACTATAAAGTTGGAAAATAAATACATTAGAAAAGTGATTTTGACAAAACTGTCATTTTGTACTTGAAATGATTACCAACATAAAAACCTGAAAAAAATGTACAGAATTAATTAATCTGCAGAATTAGTAGAATAAGTGAGACAGGTTGGCAACAGCATCGGACACAAAAATCCAAGTACATTAACATTCTCCAGAAACCAAGAGAATGTATAAGAAAAGATACCATATTGGGGCCCCTGGGTGGCTCAGTCGGTTGAGCCTCCGACTTCGGCTCAGGTCATGATCTCACGGTTTGTGGGTTCGAGCCCCGCATCGGGCTCTGCGGTGACAGCTCGGAGCCTGGAGCCTGCTTCGCGTTCTGTGTCTGCGTCTCTCTCTGCCCCTCCCCCACTCTCATTCTGTCTCTCTCTCAAAAATAAATAGATGTGAAAAAAGTTACAAGTAAAAGATACCATATTTAGTAGCATGAAACATTTACAAATATTTTAATGTTACTAGTGAATTGTAAATACATATGGAAGAGCAAAGGCCAAGGAGAGTCAAGACACTGCTAAAGAAAAAACAAAGTGTGGTGCCGTGCCTTACCAGATATCAATAATTGTTATGAAACGATGCTGATTAAGATAGTGTGATATTTGGGGGTGGCTGGGTGGCTCAGTCGCTTCAGTGTCCGAATATTGATTTTGGCCCAGATCTTGATCTCACGGTTAGTGGGATCGACCTCTGCATCGGGCTCTGTGCTGTCAGCGGTGAACCTGCTTGGGATTGTCTCTGTCCTCTCTCTGCCCCTCTTCCCGCTCTCTCTTTCAAAATAAGTAAATAAATCTTTAAAAACAAAAACAAAAACAAAAACAAAGACGGCGTGTTATTTGCGCAGGGATAGATAACCTGGCCAGAGGAACAGAAATAACATAGGAAAAGATGTTCAAGGCAACTGCTTCAGGAAACTGTATTATCATTTCCCATAATTGATCTTTCTGTAAAAGGACTTTAGATGGGCCCACTCTTTGCCTTACAACTTTCAGTGCCTCTCCAGGAGTCGAGTGTATCCTGTGTGTGATGTCAGGCTTGGCCCTATGACTCGCTTTAGCCAATAGAATGGGAGCAGACATATGCCGCACCTGACAAGCTTTAAATATATATAAGCTATATAATGCCAGAAATTTCATCCCAAGATTTGACAATTCTTTTCCTTCTGCCAAAAAAAAAAAAAAATGCCATGTTCCAACTAAGGACTGCTCTTTCAGTTTGAATCTCGAAATAAAAAATAGAAACATAGATGAGACCTGGTGCTGACATGCTGTCGCTAATGTAAGCAAGAAATAAACTGCGTCAGCCACCGAGATTTGGGGGCTGTTTGTTATTGCAGAATTAGTTGTCTGAGAACCTCACGTACAACAGGATCAGTATTCCAGTTCAAGGAAGAAGGAGGAGAATGTCCAAGAGAAAGATACGAAACTGTGCTCCCACATCGCGTCGTGCATGAGAACAGATTCCAAGTGGACTAAAGACTTCTGGCTAATATTGTGAAAATGTTTAGAAGACAATAAAAGGGACAAGAAGTACACACAATTTAAAAAAAAAAAGGTAGATAGATTAAGTTCGGTTTGAAAGTCTCTGTTCAGCCAACAAGCCACAGACTGAGAAAATATGTGCAAGGTGTATCACTCAGGAGGGACTAATATGCAGGACAGAAGACAAAGCAGTCTACTTGAAAAATGAGCCAAAGACCTGAGTAGTCATTGCACAGAAGAGGAAGCCCAAGTGGCCAATAAACATATGAAATGATGTTCGGTCTCATTAAGTTAAAATGACAACAAGATACAATTTCACATTCCCCATGTTGGCAAAAAATATAAAAGTCTGACAGCTGGTTCATCCCTGGCTATTTACTCTGCAGGGGTTAGTAAACTATGAGCCATGGACATGTGTGTCCTACAGCCTGCAAACTGAGATTTTTTTTTTTGTTTACATACTTAAAGAGCGGTAAGGAAAAGAAAGAATATGCAACTAAGACCATATGTATTCCACAAAGCCTAAAATATTTACTAACCTGGCCCTTTACAGAGAGTTTTCCCATCCCTGAGAGAAAGTCTAATGTAGGCATATCAAGAGATATTAATAAAATTGTTCCTAACTGCACTATTAGTGGCCGCCATCCAGAAACAATATAAATTTTTATCTATTGTGGAACAGATAAGCTTTTATATATTCATACAATGGGCTATTGTAAAGCGATGTAAATGAATGAACTAAACTAAGCAATAACACAAAGGAATTTTAGTCATAATGTTGAGTGGTGGAAGGAACTCACAAGAGAATATGATTTCACTTATCTAACGTTAAAAATATACAAAATTAAAGGGGTGCCTGGGTGGCTCAGTCGGTTAAGTGTCCGACTTTGGTGCAGGTCATGATCTCGCAGTCTGTGGGTTCGGGCCCCGCGTCAGGCTCTGTGCTGACAGCTCAGGGCCTGGAGCCTGCTTCGGATTCTTTGTCTCCCTCTCTGCCCCTCCCCTGCTCACGCTCTCGCTCTCTCTCTCTCTCTCTCAAACATAAAGATTAAAAAATATATACAAAATTAAGTATTATTTTAGGATTGAAATATAGTTAAATAAGTTAAAACAAAAATTGAGGATTGGGACTACATGTGACAGCAGAAGGGAGGGATGCGTAAGGCTTCTTTTGATAGAATTTAAAGCATAAAGCGTTAACAAGTATAAGAAGAGGTAGCACATCATAACAGGATCAAGCTAAGAAGATGTAACTAGTATGAGCTTTTTTATAAAAATATTTTAGGGGCGTCTGGGTGGCTCAGTCGGTAGAGCATCTGGCTTCAGCTGAGGTCATGATCTCACAGTTCGTGAGTTCGAGCCCCGCGGGCTCTGTGCTGACAGCTTGGAGCCTGTTTCGGATTCTGTGTCTCCCTCTCTCTCTGCCCTCCCCTGTTCATGCTCTGTCTCCCTCTGTCTCAAAAATAAATAAACGTTAAAAAAAAATAAAAAAAAAATTTTTAATGTTTGTTTATTTCTGAGAGATAGAGAGAGAGAGAGAGAGAGAGAGAGAGAGAGAGAGAGACCGGACATGAGCAGGGGAGGGGCAGAGAGAGAGGAGACACAGAATCTGAAGCAGGCTCCAGGCTCTGAGCTGTCAACACAGAGCCTGATGCGGGGCTTGAACTCAAAAACTGTGAGATCATGACCCGATGCTTAACCGACTGAGCCACCCAGGTGCCCCTGTATGAGCTTTTTTATTTTAATTCTTTTTTATTTGAGAAAGAGAGAGAGAGTGCGAGTAGGAGAGGAGCTAAGGGGGAGAGAGAGACAGAATCCCAAGCAGCCTCCACACTCAGTGCAGAGCTCCTTGTGGGGCCCAATCCCACAACCCTGGGATCATGACCTGAGCCAAAATCGAGAGTTGGACATTCAACAGACTGAGCCACTCAAGCACCCCTTTTTAGGTTTTTTTTGGTATGAACTTTTATGCACTGAAGAAAAGAACAGTATCTTCAAAGATACAATATTAACTGACAGATTTACAAAAAGAAATTGACAAAACTGTATTACATTGGGAGATTTTTACACCTATCTATCTGAAACTGACAGATAAAGCAGACAGAAAACTAGTAACTACGGAAAACACTAAAAAATTTAATAACAAGCTTGATCTTATACATGCACACATATTTCTTCAGAGAAGAAGTATGGAATATGTGTGGTTTTCAAGCTTACATACAACATTTATAAAAATTTATTATGTGCTAGATCCTGAAGGTAACCCAAACACATTTTATTTATTTATTTATTTGTTTGTTTGCTTGTTTATTTGTTTGTTTATTTATTTGTTTATATTTTTAAATGTTTTATTTATTTTTGAGACAGAGAGAGACAGAGCATGAGCAGGGGAGGGGCAGAGAGAGAGGGAGACACAGAATCTGAAGCAGGCTCCAGGCTCTGAGCTGTCAGCACAGAGCCCAATGCGGGGCTTGAACTCGTGACCACGAGATCGTGAGCTGAGCCAAAGTCAAACACCAAACCTCCTGAGCCACCCAGGTGCCCCTGTAACTCTTTTCTGATGGATGTTTTATAATCCCCCTCTCTGGTGAGCTATGTTGGGCAATTTTGCTGGATAGAGCTGAATATGACAAGTAGAATGGAGATACTTCCTTGGCTTAGTTTGTGGATAGCTCAGGGTTTAATCTGATTACAGTAAAATCTAGCCAGAGTGGGTCCCACTGGAAAGAAAGCAGGGAGCTGTGGCCATGGGGAGAAGGCGCTTTCTGTGAGTTCACATTCTCATGCCTCCTCTTATTATCGGCACTCTCGGCAGGTTAAGCTCAGCTCAGTGGGTAGGTAGTCATCAGGAGGTATTGGTTAAGAACTTAGCGAATAATAGAGTGTGTGGATATTCCTGGAGTTTTCTTGGTACTGTGTGTGGGTATGTAGCTTGTAAATATACTATAGGAATAGACAGCTGGTTGAAGAATCAATCAGGAAGGTGGGGTCTGATAAAACCTCTCTTTCATCCCAAAGTATGATGAAGAAAGTTAAGCATCCTTTTCTTTCTGGAACTCTCTCCTCTTGGCTACAGATCTACCGCCCTTTCCAGGTTCTCCTGCAATCGGCCAACATCATTTCAGTCTCTTGCTCCGATTCCTCTTTCTCAAATCCTTTTCCAAATATCTGTGTCCTTTAAGGTTTTTCAATAGTCTTCCTGTATTTTTTCTGTGGACAGTTTTACCCTCCCACCCTTGACTTCTAAATGCTGTATCTCTACTCATATCTCCAGACCTCTATCTCCAGCTGGATGTCACACAAATTGTCCCAAACTGAATTTATCGCCCAATGAACCTGACCCCGTACTCTCTTCTATTTGCATTCATTTTGCTGATTAAAAATACAGTGCTTTCTGCTAAGTAAATCAAACTAGTAACCTACGACTTATAGCTGCTTGATTCTTTGCCTTTAGTCCCAATATAAAATTATTGTCCAAGTGCTGTTTCTATTTTTTTTAACACTTTTGTGTTTTTATTTCTTTTCCATCCACAACTTCTTTCCTAGTTCAATTGCATAACCTCTCCTGCCAGCTTTCTAATTGGTCTCTACATTTCTATTGTTTTCCATCCCCAGTACTTTCTCCACACTTCTGCCAGACTAATCTTTCCAAAACATAACTCTCAGCATGCAATTCCCTTGACTAAACATTCCTGGGGCCTCCTTGTTGTCTAAAATATAAATTGTATGTTCTTTTGTTTGGCATTAAAGACTGTCATAATTTGGCCCCAGTTCACTCTTGATTCTTGGTATTCAGTTTGCTCTTGCTTTCTTATTGTGTAACCTATGTTTATTTTCTTTAATGTTTTTATTATTTTCATTTTTGAGAGAGAGAGACAGACAGACAGAGCATGACAGGGCTCTGACAGAGCATGGGCAGAGAGAAAGGGAGACACCGAATCCGAAGCAGGCTCCAGGCTCTGAGCTATCAGCACAGAGCCCTGTGCGGGGCTCGAACTCACAAACAGTGAGATCATGACCTGAGCTGAATTCAGAAGCTTAAACGACTGAGCCACCCAGGCGCTCCTCATGTAACCTATGTTTAGCCCTACTATGCTAATTCCTATTCTCTGAATCTTTAATAAACTTGGATACCTCTTGGCATTTGCTCATACCATTTTACCTGCCTGCAATTCCCTTCTGGTTCCATTCATAGACCATTCGCCTTGTGAAAATATACTCATCCGACAAGACCCTGTCCCAGTGTTGTTCTTTCTACGACATTGACCTGCCCTGATCATAATTAATTGCTTTGTGCTATTTGGAGCTTTTGGAGCTGGCCTTGTTTTCTTTTGGATCCACCATAATGCTTAGTCCAGCTCCAATAAAGCCCCGTTTTATTAGAGTAAAATGTTAATGCATTTTATTTCCTTTATTTAATCTTAAAATTTTTTTAATGTCTTACTTATTCTTGAGAGAGAGCATGAGCATGAGCGAGGGAGGGGCAGAGAGAGAGAGGGAGACACAGAATCCGAAGCAGGCTCCGGGCTCCGAGCTGTCAGCACAGAGCCCGACGCCGGGCTCGACCTCACAAACCGTGAGATTATGACCCGAGCCAAAGTCAGACGCTCAACCGACTGAGCCACCTAGGGGCCCCAATGCATTTTATTCCTAATGAAATCTTTTAGCTGGGAAAAACGTATCTTCAGATTTTTTTGAAATGCACATTTAGCACTCAAGAAGGCTTATACAAGATGTTTTCTAACATTATACTCATGTAATGAAGAAGTGAATTTGTGTTAAGGGAGTATATGTAAGCAGACTCTGAAACCTATTCTGAGAGGAGCTAAATGGTTCTCATTCTGTTAATTAGGAACACTGAATTCCAAACCAATCATTAAAACTGATCACTAAAATGCAGAAGTACATGAAGTATACAAAAAGATGAATCTAAAATGCAGAACAAGAGTCTGAAAACACTGATCTTAATTAGGCGCCATCAAAACGAAGGTGAGTTAGTCAATAAAGATTCAACTTCAAGCGGTAATGGAGTACAGAATGTCACCACCATCTCCAAGGTCAGAGAAGGAGTGAAGACCAAGCAACGAGAGAGAATGCTTAAGGAATGGGAACCGTGGATGAGACTTCTGACAGAAGATTCAGGGACTCCTCCTCTTCCAATTTTCTGCATTCAACAGCTTTGGACAGTCTGAGCCATATTTGGGCTCCCCTGAGCCTTTATTAAGTACCTCTGGACTTGGTGGCATTTTGGTCTTTTCAGTGCACATGCTCTGTCCGAAGTCTCTGGACTTTGTATTAAAAGATTCACGTATTCGCGTGCTATTTCTTAAACCTCAGAGTTATCGTCCCAAGTGAGATCATCTTTGCATTTCTCTACCAACAGGCAAGAAAAGCGTGTCTACTCAGATTTGATGCACAAGGGCATAGCAGTAGAAATGAAGTAGTTTGTTTTTTTTAAATATATAATTTCCTTTTACAGATGGCACTTTTTCTTGAAACCCCAGCAGATGGAAAGAAAAAGTAACCCTCTGTTACATGGTTTCAATAGGAGGGCTTTATCCTATCCTGTCTGGAATGTGCATTCCCATGAAAATATTAACTCTCTCCTGAGTTCATTCGTTCATAATAAGAGATTTCTCAAAGTAGCCAGTTTGTACTTCTTGTGGCTAGACTTGGATGTTATTAGGCAATATTCTGTTAGTAGTTGCTTAATATGCTACATTTTCACAGAAAAATGAAACTATTTGCTGTATATATACACAGACTTAATCAAGATGTGTTAGAACAGACCAAATAAGTTTTGGTAGATGGAGCATTTGGAAAGAGAGAATTTTGCAACATTTTTGGAAGTAGACTAATTAATATCCTCCATCTCAGTAATTGTAGATAATATTGGGAATAAGACACTCTTCCCTTTTGCAGCAACATGAATATTCTGCTACAGCCAATATCCCCTCGAAATACATTGGTCATTGGCATGTCCTCTCTGCACCTTTTTCTCATTAGTTAATGAATTACTATATTAATTCATTTTCATTAATGTTCATAATTACAACAATTTTATAATAACAATAATTAAAAATTGTAATTTTCATGAAATTAATTAATACACATTGCCTTCGCTGTCTCTAGTTGTCTGAATTTTCCCATCCTTAAAGCGATCTTCTTCTTACTGGGTTGATTCAACCTCTCCATAAATCTTGTATCACAGCCTGGTCTGTTTCTCAAATACCAAATGCCATTTTCATCTGCCCATGGGCTATGGCAGAGCCTCGCAAAGGAACTGGTGCTGATCAGATAATGCAACAGACTCTTGACCGCAGAGAACGAACTGATGGTTACCAGAGAGGAGGTGGATGGGGGAATGGGTGAAATCGATGATGGGGATTAAGGAGGGCACTTGTGATGAGCGCCCGGTGAGGTATGGAAGTGTTGAATCCCTCTATTGTAGGCCTGAAACTAATACGTTAAGTAATTGGAATTAAAATCAAAACTGATCAAAAACCTATTTTTACTATAACCAGCTTCACTGACGGAGTCTATAACTTGATCTACTCTCCTTATGGCTTTCTGAATTAAATTCATCTGCCCTGATCTCCCCTGCCACTTGACTATAGCTTTGAATCATACCTTGGTATTGATATACCAGCATTAGAAACCTGGGACTATGCTCCAAGTTCCTGTCTTCTATCCATTGTAGTCATTTAGCAAGTCCATAAGTCTGTCCACTTGTCTTCATCTCCGCCAAATGTAGTGTCGTTGAGGCCAACACTTCTCTTCCCTGTACTACCAACAAGTCTCTTAACTGGTCTCCTTACTTCCAATGTTTCCCTCATCCAGAGTGTTCTTCACACTGTTGCCATAGTTACCTTTTTTCTAACTAAAGAAAAATATGACCTGTAAGTTCATGAACCATTGGTTCTTCCAGATCACCTTACCTAAAGCCAGCTCTCTAATTCGTTTCTATTACATTATTTAAAAAAAAAAACAACAACAACTCTTCCATCATGGCCCCAACAGAGTCAATCATTTATACTGTTTATCAGATTCAATCTTTAAGAATGTAAAGGTCATGAGGGCAGGATCCTCGTTTGCCTTGTTCTCTGCTGTATTACCAGTGCCCAAACTGGTACCTTTAAGCTTCTATTGAACGAATATGTGAGTGTATATGCATGAATGCCTACCCAATCTTCCAGCCTGACGGTCAACCGTTTCTCCCCCGTCCTTACTTTGCATCAGTCATAAGGAGAAAACAGATTTCTTTGAAGAATTATGGTGTTTCAAATTCTCTACTTTCATAAACACCATTCCCTTACTGGGATTGTACTCTCTCCCTCACCCGCTCGTCGTCTAATGACTCTTTGCATTCACTCATAATAACGTCTCCTGAACCCCTAGTTTTCTACAATGTGTGTGCCCCCATATGACACTTTATGCTTATTTTGATAATGTCATGCTTTTCTTTTCTCACATTACGTTTTCGTTACCCATTTTCTCGTCTGTTTGCCCCATGATACACCAAGCCACTGGAGAGTAGGCATGACGTTTTATGTGCTTCTGTCTTCCTGTTGCTTTGAAACACAGGATACGTGATCAATAAATATACATTGCATGGAGGGGTATTTTTTTCATCTTGGTCTGTGGGGGAGCTAGACATTCTACACTTGTTTGACTAAATAGAGCAGCTGCTGCTTAGTTGCACGTGGTTTTTGGCACCTAGAAATAGAGCCAGGGTGTCCAAATATTCTACTTTTCAAAACAGAAAGCCGGGAATCTCCTTTAGTAGAGTGTCCTGAGACTTAGAAACCCTGTACATGCCAGGGCGCCTGGGTGGCTCAGTCGGTGAAACCTCCAACTTCGGCTCAGGTCTTGACCTCAAGGTTTGTGCGTTCGAGCCCCGCAGCAGGCTCTGCACTGACAGAGCAAAGCCTGCTTTGGAACCTCTGTCTCCCTCTCTTTCTCTCTGTCCCTGCCCCACCTCTCAAAAATAAACAAACATTTAAAAACAACCTCTGTGTATGCCAAAAAAAAGCACATCTGTGAGCTCAGTGCAGCGTGAGGGCCTGCCTCTTTGGGATCTCTGTAATTCGACACTTTTGCAGCTCTGTGGTGGACAATGGCCGAACTAATACACAGAACTGAACCTTTGTGTGCTAGACTTATTTCGTGAGCTTCCTTACACTACATGGCTTGTAATGATGTCATCCGTCTCTGAAATCCTGTGACAATGATGGGGGTTGGAGACGCAGTTTGATGCAGCAAGACCATGGACTTTGGGAATGGACAGGCATGGGTTTGAGCCCCTTCTCTGTGGAGTTTTAGTTATGTGCTTTTATACAGGTCACTGAAAGTCTCTGAAACTCAGTTGCCTGCTCCATAAAAATCGGGACAATGATGCCCTTGTCATTACTGTTGTAAAGATTTATTGCCATAATGGATATAAACTGCCTGGGACTAACCGCACTGCCTTGTCTATGCAACCGCCCTGGATGGGCTCAAAACTATTCTTTCCTCCCTAGATACTTATAATATATTGCTCATACTCTATGTGTCCGATTTCCCCCAAAGATAGTAAATCTTAGTGAACACAGTGCATGTATACTTCTTTTTCTGTTCCCAAGGATCATCTTCAAATACTGCCTTATTAAAATATTAGTTTTTTAACTGAAAAGAAATCTTATGAGGAATCTCAATATATCAAAGGATAAAGGAGGAGCTACTCTAGTGACCAAAACCACATAGTCAACCTGGCTTGAAAAGGCATGACCATGAGCTGTCGGCACAGAGCCTGGGGCTTGAACTCATGGACTGTGAGATCGTGACCTGAGCCAAAGTCAGACGCTCAACCAACTGAGCCACCCAGGTGCCCCCCAATGTGTAAGTGCAGTCATGCTGACTGATGAAGGCTGAAGACATTTCACAAAAACAATGTCTTTTGAATTGCTGTTGAATCACTGATGAATCACTGATGATATTTTAGTATGGTTGGTTGCTAAATTTTAAAATGAGTGTACCAATGCCAAGACTGGATCCCACAGAGAAGTCAAATTAATTTTGAAGCAAGAGCATGGTCATAACTGAAGTACTGAAAAATTATATCTTCCCATTTGAAAGCTGTAACGCTCATCAGGTAAAGTAACTGCCAGAGCACAATGTTGCTTCAGTGCGTTAATGTCTCTGAAAACATTTAAAGAATATTTTAATGCACCATGTCAGGACTGGGGAAGTTTCATTGACATGGTGACAGTTCTACATCTGCTATGTATAAATGACTTGCTGGGGAAGGGAAGGTAGTTAAGGCGAACGCAAAGTTGAGCCAGCAAACGAGGAGGGCCTTCTGAAAAAGGGAGCAGGAAGCCATCGGTGACTTTTGAGATCCTGGGAACACCTCTGCCTGTCCCCCACTCCAAACACAACCCTCATCCATTTGTTGAAGGCTGGAGTTCCTTTAAAAAGAGACAAAACTTTCCCATTTTTGGAGAGGATATATCTCATCTCCTATAGAGGAATTATAGAAACAGAAACTCAACTGCATCTTGAGGGTCAGTGTGGCTTAGTGGTCAAGTACATGGTTTCTGGAGACCCTGCTCGGTGTCTTAACTAGTTCTGTGACCTTAGGCAAATCACTTTGCCTATCTGCCTCGGTTTTCTCTTCTGTTGAATGGTGATGATAGTGGTATCTCTCAAACACTTGGTGAGGATTCATGTTTAATTGCTTAGATGTATATTATCTATTGCTTATATTTTTGAATGCTTGTTCTACACCAGACACTGTGTGGAGAATATATATACATCCCCATGTTTAATTCTCACTGAAGTTCTGTTGGGTGGGTACTATCCATGTCAACCTTTAACAGATGAAGAGATTAAGGAACAGAAATGGTGATGAGCCTGTCTAGTAGGTGATGAAGGCAGGATTCAAGGTCAGAGCTATCTAGCTCCATAGCCTATATACTTAGCTACTCTATCATATTCTCCCCTCATATTTCCTGGAAATGGCTTAGCAGTTGACATTTATGGAAGGAGAAGCTACCTCTTTCCAAAGCCCTGTTACTAGGTTTAAATTTATTTGGTTTTCATTTCTGAAAAATCCACAATTCTGAATAAGCCTTAAAAGGGAACTCCCCAGAGCAAAATTATAATAATCTTTCTCCAAGAACTCCCTGCCCACCTGTAGTGGCAAGGCTAAAGCACACATGAAAATTAAAGAATATTATTTTTAAAAGTCTTACAATATGGAATAACCAATAATTTCCAATTTTCAAGCATAGAGGAGCAAGGCGCCATTTTTTTTCAAACCAGTTTTCTAGACATGGCTGCAGTTTATGTCCTTTTTCCTGATTTCTTGCTTATTGAAGTTAGGGTCTGAGTATGGAGAAAATAAATTGTTAACTGCTTGTCTACAGTAAAGTTTGATTAGGGAAACACTGACAACAATTCAACAGTGTATGTATGATTATCTATTCAACAGGGAATATAGACTCAGTCAGCAATAGGATTTTACTGAAAGTAACTCAATGCCATTTTTAGAACATATGTTCCACATGTCATATCTCTCTTTCTATTCAAAAATTATTATTATTATTGTGTTTTAATGTTTATTTGTTTATTTTGAGAGAGAGAGTGAGTGAAGAAGGGGTAGAAAGAGAGAGAGAGAAGAGAGAGGGAGAGAAAGATTGCCAAGCAGGCTCCATGCTGTCAGAGTGGAACCTGATGTGAGGCTTGATCTCACGAACCATGAGATTATGAACTGAGCTGAAATCAAGAGCCAGATGCTTACCCGACCAAGCCCCATCATAGCTCTTAAAAAAAAAAAAATAGAAGAACAGGGATGTCTGGGTGCCTTGATCGGTTAAGCATCCAGCCTCAGCTCAGGTCATGATCTCACGTTTCGTGAGTTCAAGCCCCACATGGGGCTCTGTGCCGACAGCTCAGAGCCTGAAGCCTGCTTCGGATTCTGTGTCTCCCTCTCTCTCTGCCCCTCCCCTGCTCTCTCTCTCTCTCTCTCTCAAAAATAAATAAAAAAACTTTTACATTTTTTTAAAAACTAGAAGAACAAAGACATTATGGCAATTGTGTTTCAGATACAGAAACAAATAAAGAAACAAATGAAAAACAACAACAACAGCAAGAAAACCCAGATCCTGAAGAATATGGTTGACTACATTTTGGGACATCAATACTAGGGAATATTATGTACCCATTTAATAAAATGGGAAAGTCTTTCCAAGAATTATTGTTAAGTGAGAAAAAGTGAAATAAGATAGAGATGAAGAATTTGATCTATTTTTCCCAACAGAAATAAAAAGATAGAAAGCCTTTATATATGTATTAATTATTATATTAAACAAAAGAAAAACTCATGATTGATGCATATCATGGGGATGAAATGAGAAAGAATATATTATGGATCCATCTTTTTATTTAACATTAATTTGACAGCAAGTGGCCGATAACTTATTTCAAGCTGGCTAAATCCAAAAGGAAACTTATGAATCTGAAGTGTGGAGGGTTTTAGGTACAGCTTGATCCAGATACAAATGTCAATAGGAGTGTGTGTGTGTGTGTGTGTATCTCCTTTGTTGTCTGTGGTTACTTCTGCCTTCATGTGGTTGCACATTTGAAAATATCTATATCCATATCTTTTTTAAAAATATTTTTTTAACGTTTATTTATTTTTGAGACAGAAAGAGAGCATGAACAGGGGAGGGTCAGAGAAAGGGAGACACAGAATCTGAAACAGGCTCCAGGCTCTGAGCTGTCAGCACAGAGCCCGACGCGGGGCTCGAACTCACAGACCATGAGATCATGACCTGAGCCGAAGTCGGACACTTAACCGACCAAGCCACTCAGGCGCCCCTATATCCATATCTATACATAGATATATGTTGTTCTGTATATGATGTTCTATTTGGGCCTCAGCAGATTGCACCGTGCCCACTCACATTAGTAAGGGTGATTGGTTTTGCTCAGTCTGATACACATGCTAATCTCTTCTGGAAACACCTTCAAAAATGTACCCAGAGATAATGTTTTACCAGCTATCTGGACATCCTTTAGCCCAGTCAAGATGACACATAAAATTAACCAGCCCAGTCAAGATGACACATAAGATTAACCACCACACTCCCTCTTTTTGCTATACCATCATCTACACTGGCTGCATTTTAAGCCAGATGTAACAGCTCCAACATTTCTAGCATAGACATTTTTTATCTCGTAAATCAAAGTGAAGGCCTCCATTATTTTTCATTTAGACCTCCCTGTATATTTAAATGGCTACATGTGGCAAACATTCTTTTAAGTAACATGCATATTTTTGGAGTGCCTGGATGGCTTAGTGGATTGAGCATCCGACTCTTGATTTCGACTCGTGTCATGATCGCAGTGTCGCGGAATCGAGCTCCATGTTGGGCTCTGCACCTAGCAGGGAACCTGTTTAAGATTCTCTTTCTCTCACGCGCGCGCTGCCCCTCTCCCCCACTTGTGCACTCTCTCTTTCTCTCTTAAATAAATAACATGCATTTTTTGAAAAAGTATTTAATTGAAACACATCAGAATAATTACCGAGCTGGGCAAGAATAGATACTAAATTTGGTGTCTAATCATATCTCTTTGAAAGGCAATATAGCATGGAGAAGCCTGAATTCAGACTGTTTGGGTTCAAATCCTGGTCCTGTCACGTGTTAGCTGTGCTTGACGTACTGTGTAACCCTAGGCAAGTTATATAACCTCTCCATACCTCAGTTTCTTCATCTATAAAACAGGGATGGTAATAAGAGTGGTTGTGCCACAGTGTCATTTTTGAGGATTAAAAAGCTAAAGCATCGTAACAGTGTCAAAAACACAGCAAGCTCTCAAATAGCATCCGCTATGATGATGGTGATGGCAGTGACCACAAGGGTATTGTTTAAAGATTTCATTTGAAGAAGGTTTTATGGTTGTGATGGTTAATTCTGTGTATCACATTGAAGGGTGTTTGGGCAAGAGAGTAACATTACAACTGGTGACTTTAAGCAAACTGCCCTCCATAATGTGGATGGAGGCCAATCAGTTGAAGGCCTGAACAGAACTGAAAAGACCAGCTTCAGCTTCACAAACAAGAGGGAATTCTCCAGCAGACTGCCTTCAGACTTCATCTGTACCATCAGCTCTCCTGGGTCTCCAGCCTGCTGGCTTACACGGCAGATTTAAACTCATCAGTGTCCATAATTATGTGAGTCAAGTCCTTATAATAAATCTTTTTATATGTATATATCCTTTTAGTTCTTTGCCTCTGGAGAACTCTGACTAATATAATGGCTAATAAAAATTTTAACGCCAATGGGCTAAATGTTCTCTAAGGATTCCTTCTACATTTGCGATTCTATGAGTATAATTGACTGCATTATAAACACTGAATGTACGTAAAGGACCACAAATTGTGATAACCATAGGTCGGTGAAATCGGATTTCTTGGGGAATTAAGGTCAAAGAAGAAATGGATAGAAATTGATAGAAGAGAGGAAGAAAGGTACTCCAGGCAGAGGAAAGTGTAAAATAAGGCATGGAAATGGGAAAAAAAAAAAAAAAAAGAATGATGTATGTGTGTCAGAGGATGGATATATGTGTGGTGTATGTGTAGAATTGGTGTGACTAGAAGCAAGCCTAGCCATTAGAGATGAACTTGATAGGTATGGAGTCAGTGATAGTCATTGTTAACAGCATGCTGAGGTGCAAGCCTTCAGCATGCATGAGACAAATGTCTATTTTCGACCAGTTCCGCAACGGAGTGTTTTTGTTGTTAATTCTGTTCTTAAGAAAATACCACTAGGCTTTCATTTCGTCCAGGAACTACCAATATTGGAAAAATAACAACGCTTACTGTTTTTCAAGTTTTTGTTTACATTCCAGTTAGTTCACAGACAGTCTAATATTAGTTTGGTTGTACAACAGAGCGATTCAGCACTTGCATACAGCACCTAGTGCTCATCACAGGGGCACTCCTCAATTCTCATCACCTGTTTCCCCCATCCCCCCCACCCCATCCACCTCCACTCTGGTGACCATCAGTTTGTTCTCTACAGTGAACGGTCTATTTCTTGGTTTGCATCTCCCTCTTTTTCCCCCCTATGATTGTTTCTTAAATTTCACAAATGAGTGGAACTGTAGGGTACTTGTCTTTCACTGACTGATTTATTTCACTTAGCATAATACTCTCTCACTCCATTCATGCGATTGCAAATGGCAAGATTTCATACCTTTTATGGCTGAGTAATATTTCATTTGTATATGCCACATCTTCTTTATCCATTCGTCAATGGACACTTGGGCTGTTTCCATAATTTGCCTATTGTAGATAATGCTGCTATAAACATCGGATTATAAGTATCTCTTTGAATTCATATTTTTGTAAATCTTGAGTAAATACCTAGTAGTGCAATTGCTGGAGTGTAGGATAGTTCTATTTTCTAATGTGCTTTCTATTTAACAGCATATCTTAGAGATATTTGAATGTCAGTATTTTATAGTGCTACTTTATTCTTCTAAATGCTTCTTAGTGTTTCATAAATTTCAGAGTCTCTTATGGTTTGGCTCCCTCCCTCTTTTTTGTTTCCTTCCCCTCCCCCATGGTCTTCTGTTACATTTCTCAGGATCCACATAAGAGTGAAATCATATGGTATCTGTCTTTCTCTGTATGACTTATTTCACTTAGCATAACACTCTCCAGTTCCATCCACGTTGCTACAAAAGTGAGAACAATCTGAGGGTTGATGGGGGTGGGAGGGAGGGGAGGGTGGGTGATGGGTATTGAGGAGGGCACGTGTTGGGATGAGCACTGGGTGTTGTATGGAAATCAATTTGACAATAAATTTCATATTAATAAATAAATAAACATTAAACAATTTTAAAAAATAGAGGAAGAAGGAAATCTTCAAAAAATGAATAAATTTCATATACTATCCATTTTTCCTTATTGATTTGTAGTAATTCTGTATATTTTGGTTGCTGATCCTTTGTCTATTATCTATGCAGCAGGTATATTCTCCAATTATATTACTTTTCCTCTATTTTATAATAGTTACCTTCCTAATAGAAACTATTTTAATTTTTAGGCCAAAAAATCATTCCATCTTCATACATGGATTTAGAACTTGGTGGGGCGCCTGGGTGGCTCAGTCGGTTGAGCAGCCGACTTCGGCTTGGGTCATGATCTCGCGGTCCGTGAGTTCGAGCCCTGCGTCGGGCTCTGTGCCGACAGCTCAGAGCCTGGAGCCTGTTTCGGATTCTGTGTCTCCCTCTCTCTGACCCTCCCCTGTTCATGCTCTGTCTCTCTCTGTCTCAAAAATAAATAAACGTTAAAAAAAATTAAAAAAAAGAACTTGGTGACTTTTTCTCTTCTAAAATATATATATATATATTTTAACTTACAGTCTTGTAATCATATGTTTAACTCTCTAATCCATCTGCGGGTTTTTTTTTTTTTTGCATATGAGATGAAATAAAGGAAGACCTACATTATTTTCTTTCTAAATGGCTAGTTAATTGTACTGATTCCATGTGTTTCTATGCCAACACTACATTGTTTTAAATACCAGGTGGCTCTAGTGTTAATATGACACCTTCCTCTTCAATATTGTTCTTTTACCAAATGTGATTGACTCCTTGGATGGATTTCTCTCTTCCATATGCATTTACAGTTATCTTGTTATGCTAATATTTTGACTGAGTTTAAGTTCGCAGATTAATTGTTGTACAGTCTCGTTTGATATGTCGCCAACGCGAAGGAGTGGTAACAGATACAGGCAACTAGATACAGTTCCAGTGGTTACCTGAGGGGGCCAGACTGATAGACATTTCCCCTTGGATTGAGCAGATATTTGAATAAATTTACAGGGCAAATCTTATACATAGTAGAAGAAGAACCATGTCATGGAATATTAGGAATGCTTTCTTATCTTGTCTAATATGGTAACCACCAGCCGTATGTGGGTATTTGGCATGAGGTATTAGGCGCCTGTTGGCTCAGTCAGTTAAGTGCCTGGCTCTTGATTTCAGCTCGGGTCATGATTTGTGAGTTTGAGCCCTGTATCAGGCTCTGTGCTGACAACGCAGAGCCTGCTTGGGACTCATTCTCTCTCTCTCTCTCTCCCCCTCCCCCTTCCCCACACATGCATGTGCATGTGCACTCTCTCCCAAAATAAATGACCAAACATGTTTTTATATTTTAAAAAGTAAACTGAAGCATTGTAAACTTTCTTTTCCATTACACACAACTTAATGTCTTGGTAGGACTACAAATCACTATTGCCATTGCCTTGCATAAGATATTCTCATATGGTAATGTGTGTGTTGTGTGTGTGTATGTGTGTGTGTGTTATTCCTAGTATTATACATGATTACATTATCAATGTAAGCAGTGTCAAGAGAATGATTTATGCGAAGCACTGATATAAGATTGTAATGTATTTATTTGCATATTTTATGCAGACAGTTGATTTATAGTGATATCTATGTAAATCAGAATTGGTTATTAAATTGAAATCCTTATTAGTTTTAATGTAACATGATTAAGTCATCTCTCTAGTTTAAAATAGTTGGATAAATTTGAAATTTAAAATGAACACATGCGGGGCGCCTGGGTGGCTCAGTCGGTTGAGCGTCCGACTTCAGCTCAGGTCACGATCTCGTGGTCCGCGAGTTCGAGCCCCGCGTCAGGCTCTGGGCTGATGGCTCAGAGCCTGGAGCCTGCTTCCGATTCTGTGTCTCCCTCTCTCTCTGCCCCTCCCCCGTTCATGCTGTGTCTCTCTCTGTCTCAAAAATAAATAAACGTTAAAAAAAATTAAAAAAAATAAATAAAATGAACGCATGCTAGATTGGAAGAAAGCATGCTGGAAAGTTCACAATAAGTGGTGATTGCCATCTGTCATGACAGGAAAGAAAACACAAGAAGACTATTTATTGTGTAAAAATGATAAAGTGTATCATACGGAGTGACATTTTCAGCAAAAACAAAGTGAATTTGATAAAAAAATGTCTATATTGATGAAAGAATCAATATAATTAATTGCTTGATATCAGAATTAAATATCCAACAAAACTATAGGAATTATTCTTAGTAGAATCTGAGTTTGTAACTTTAGCCAGCTATGAAAGAAGAACTGTGTTTAGATGAAGTCTTTTCACAAAAAAACAAAAACTGTATTTAGATGGAGAAATGGTAAAAAAAAAAAAAATTGAGGTATATAAATTTTGCTGGAAGTGGATCAGAAAAATAATTAAAAGAGATTTTTTTTTCCTCCCTTTACTCTGCATTATTCCTCCTTGCAAACTCTAGCCCCATTTTGCCTATTTGGACCTTCATATTTCTCTCCTTAACTCAGGGAGATCCCTGAGCTTGGCTTGGGGTTGCCTTTCCTGTGCTTCAGGCATGACTGTCTTTATTTGGTGGCTGTTTTCTGAAAGTTCCTATGTTTTCCCCTGGTTTTTGCCTGCAAAAGGGTGGATTTTATCCCTGGTACTTCATCTCAGCTATATTTGAAACCTTCAGATTGTGCTCTTAATTAGAGAGCTATGCTGTATGTATGTATGTATATATAAGAACTATACTGTAGCTAACTATATGTATAGACATGGATGAGATCACAAAGGTGCGTGCATATGTTTTATGTGTATCTAAGTGTGTGTGCTGGTATCTTGTGTATTCCAACAAACACACACATGTGTACTGCTAATCAGAGAGAGACAAGGAGTAAAACTAGTCCTGTGAGGAAGTGAAGCACTCCCAGTCAAAATACCATGGATAGTGTAAATGGAATCCAGCTCCCTTTCTTTTTGGTCCCAAGCTTGGGGACAGATGGTGGTGGGAACTTAATCACATTCCTGAAAAGGGTTTTGGTTATCTGTAACAATGAAAATGGGGCCAAATTCACACAGTGAAAAAATAGATACAGTATATTGAATTTGCACAAGGAAGCACAGAATTCTTTAAAATTATTATATAGCATATGACACTGATCCTAGTTTATCATATATTTTTAATGTTTTTTTAATGTTTATTTATTTTTGAAGGAGAGAGAGACAGAGCATGAGCTGGAGAGGGGCAGAGAGAAAGGGAGACACAGAATCCGAAGCAGGCTCCAGGCTCTGAGCTGGCAGCACAGAGCCCGATGAGGGGCTTGAACTCACAAACCGTGAGATCATGACCTGAGCCAAAGCCAGATGCTCAACCGACTGAGCCACCCAGGCGCCCCAGAGTTTATCATATATTTAGACAGAGGAAACCTTTTTTTTTTTCACTTGCCTACATACATTTAATTTTTATTTTTTTATTTTGAAAAGGCAACTCTTTATTGGATAACTGTAAATGATTGCAATGATAGTGGGGGGTTTTCATGATACAGGGACATAATTTTTAGATGTGGCTTGGAAGGTGTATGCCCATGAGATGAGTTGCTTCTGAGGAGCTTCTGGAGATATTATGGTGATTATTTCACTCACCATACTTTTTTTCTGCAGGACAGTTAGCCTTTAGATAGAGGAAACATTTTTTAAGAAAAAGAACACTGCAGAATCATGCTACTCCAGAAGATATATACTAAGTTATTCTATCAATATTCATTGTTATGCCTTGTGGTTTTGATTTTCATTTCCCTGATGACTAATGATGCTGAGTACTTTTTCATATATCTGTTGGCCATTTATGACTGTTTGGATTGCTATTATAAAAAAAAAAGCAGATAAGTATTGGCAAGGATGTGGAGAAATTGGAACCCTTGTGTGTTTTGTTGGTGGGACTATAAATTTGGTGCAGCCACGATAGAAAACAGTATGGGAGCTCCTCAAAAAACTTAATCCACTTCTGGATTTTTATGCAAAAGAAGTAAAATCAGGACCTTGAAGAGTTATCTGTACTCCCATGTTTATTGCAGCACTATGGACAAGAGCCAAGATATGGAAGCAATCTAAATGTACATCAGTGACAAACGGATAAAGGAAATGTGGCGTATACATACAGTGGAATATTATTCAGCCTCAAAAAAAAGAATGAAATCCTGCCACATGCAATAACATGGAGGAACCTGGAGGACCTCCTACGAAGCGAAATGAGCCAGTTACAGAAAGACAACTACTGTGTAATTCCACCTACAGGAGATATCTAAAACAGTCAAACTCCTAGAAGAGAGTAGAACAGTGCTTTGTCAGAGTCCAGGAGGAGGCTGAAATGAGACATCGTTGCTCAAACTGGTATAAAGTTTCAGTTATGCGTGATGAATGAGTTCTAAAGATCTGGTATGCAATGCAGTGCCTGGAGATAACAATGCTGTATACACTTAAAATTTTAAGAGGGTCGGGACACCTGGATGGCTTAATCTGTTGAGGGTCTGACTCTTGGTCTCAGCTCATGTCATGGTCTTCTGGTTCATGAGTTCGAGCTAGCGCTGAGCTCCGGGCTCGCAGCGCAGAGCTGGCTTGGGATTCTCTCTCTGCCCTCCCCTGCTCTCTCTCTCTCTCTCTCTCTCTCTCTCTCTCTCAAAATAAATAAATGAACTTTAAAAAAAATTAAGAGGGCAGATCCCATGTTACGTGTTTTTACCACAATAAAAAAATATATCGGTGATTACATGTTCTAAGCTGTATAGCAGTATCATAATCCCCCAAGTTTCCCTCTTGTGCCTTTCCATTCCAACCATGCCCTCGCCTTCCGGAGGCAATACTTCCTGAATTGTTTGGTTGTTCACTGTGCATGTGGTGTGCCTTTTCTAAAACTCCACATAAATGGAGTCATACCTTTATACTTTTTTTGTGTACATCCTCCTTCACTCAGCATGTTTTCGGGAATCATGTATGGTTGCACATCTGGTGTCGTTTATCGCTGGCTAGTGTTGTATGAATAAACCGTATCACGGTTACCCAGTTTTCTTTTAACAGAAACCTGACTAATAGTTGTGAAATGAGTGTAGGAAGCACTCTGAAAAGTCTTTTTCACCTTCACACCGTATGTTTTCATCACATTTGAAAATGTGCCATGTAGTGGTTGATTCGCGGGCTTCTCATCACCATAGGGAGGCAAACATGGGAGTTTAACCATGGGAGTTTCTGAGCTGCCTAGTTCAAACGTGTGGGGTAGCCAAGCGCTACGATGGATTGTCCAGCCAAAAATCAATCATTTCAAGTTGTCCTTTTGGCCGAAAAAATGCACATTTCTTTTCTTTTGGAAATAGGAAGTAAGGAGGTAAGAATATAACAATACTTTATTCATTCTATCCCATGACAATAATGCGACGATTTGCTCTTCGCCTTGTGTTTGCGTGAGATCCTGATCTTTGTTATCTACTACTGACAATCATCCTTTATCTTTGCTACCTTATGTAGCCAAACTACCTCTCTATCATGTTTCATCAACACTAAACTAGAAAAAAAAAAGACACACACACACACACACGCACACACACACACAATTCAGAGGATGGAAGAGAAGGTGGAGAGATGAAAATGTGTTTGTAGGGCTTCCTTTATCTTACTGAGTCTAGAGCACTTATCTTGAAACAGCATTAGGTGCTAAGGATATACTAATGAGAATGACAGAGACTGTGGTTCTTGCCTTAAGTCAAGGGGGCTTACACTGCAGTGAGGAGAATTGACCATTTCTGTTACTAAATAGTACCGCTTATGACATGAGTGCATAGAGACAATTTGGGGGAGCATGGGCAATAAACAGTGGATTGCACGGGGCAGGTCAGTAAAGGCTTTATGGGGCAAATGATGTGGGTTTCTTTTCTTTGGGAGTTAGGTAGACTCTGATATGTAGTAAAGTAGCAATAGCGTGCTAAAATGAAAACTTGTTGCTTACTAACTTCCACAAAGCTCATTATAAAAAGTTTTCAACCTCTAATTGCTTGTTGCTTTAAAGGTAGTTACTTTTTCCTCCTCTGACACAGAACTGAACATATGATTTTCCTTAAGGTGCAAGAGATTAATCGTAAACTACTGGGTTATTATCACAGACATTACGCTCTGAAACACTGTCTCAAATAATGAAATTCACGAGGTTTATGTTCTGCTACTTTGTGTCTTTTCTCAGTTCTTTAACTGATGTTTGCATCTTTCACTTCTGTGGTCAAGCACGTCAAATCAGTGCCATAGCAATGGGGTCATTGAAAGAAGCATTTTAGATTAAAGTAGATAATGTGTTGACGGTTGGCATTATTTTCATAATGATAACCCTTGTATAACAAGAAAAATTTTATGTTCTAGCTATCGCTAATATTGTCCAATTTTGGTCATTTAAATGGTGTGAATGTGCTTTGGAGTAATTACTGACGCCTCGTTACATTGTAAAGCATGTTTTATCTCACTGAAGGTTATGACATGCTCTTACCCTGAACAAGCCCTTTATTATGTTTATTCAGTTGACGATATCGTTCCAGTTCTGGAAGATCAAGGCAGCATAAAGTCTTTAAAAGTATTTGAATCACAATTTGAGGACCAAAAAGAAAAAGGACAAGAGGAAAAAATGGCAATAAAGACAGAGCAACGAGGATGATATATTTATTTTAAAAATTAAAATTTCTATTCTTTTTCTTTTTTCTTTTTTCTTTTCTCATTTTTGCGGGGTGATCATGTAACGTGAGATAGAAAACATATGACATTTCTGGAATTTATGAAGGTTAAAACAAGTAGCTGTTACTTTTGACCTCCTCTTTGTACTTTTCATGGACCATTGTTATACATATATAAGAAAAAAATGTTTCTGTTGTGGTTGAGGCCTCAAAACCCCAAACTGTTTTCTGGTTACATTGACCCTGTTGAGAAAAACAGCCACATATTTTTCCTAATGGGGTTTAACCCCATGTGACCCTGACACCTTGGGCATAACGATTAGTAGAGGGATTGAAGCCAACTACCATTGTATGAGTGGTCCAGGCAAGAAAACTATCCAATAGAGGGAGCATCCAATATTGGATAGGGACCAAATGACTTCAACACACCCTTTTCTCTGCAGTGTTCAAATATTGACTGTGTGGCAAAAATCCAGTAGAAGGAAAAGAAAAAGAAAAGTTAGAAGCTGAGTTCCAGAAATGTTCAAGTGTTAGGGATTTTCTTGGGACACTACGATTGCTGTGGTATCCTGAACGATGCTTCAAGACTCACGAGACCAATTATTAATTTGTTGAGGCCATTTCACGTGCAATCTTCGCTCTCTATGTATGTAGCCTTGCAGAAAGCACTCATCACCTAAGATGACATATCAGTGCCTTTGTTCTTCCTTTCAAATCTAGCACGCCAAATAGTGCAAATTTTCAAAGATAACCCATTATTATGGATTTGTTTCTAATTTTTCTGGTTAGCGGTGTTTTATTTTTCTTTCAAGATTTTATTTAAATTCAAGTCAGTTAACATATAGTGTAGTATTGGTTTCAGGAGTAGAATTTAGTGATTTATCACTTACATATGGCACTCAGTGCTCATCCCAACAAGTGTCCTCTTTAATGCACATCACCCATTTAGTCCTTCCCCCACCTACCTCCCCTCCAGCAACCCTCAGTTTGCTCTCTATTGTTAAGAGTCTCTTATGGTTTGTCTCCCTTTCTGTATTTTCTTATTTTATTTTTCCTTCCCTTCTCCTGTTTCATCTGTTTTGTCCCTTAAATTCCAGATAGGAGTGAAATCATATTGAATTTGTCTTTCTCTGACTGACTTATTTCACTTAGCATGATATACTTGAGTTCCATCCATGTCATTGCAAATGACAAGATTTCATTTCTTTTGATGGCTGAGCAATATTCCATCACACACACACACATACACACACGCACACACATGCACACACACCCCCCCACACACACACACCCCACATCTTCTTTGCCCATTCATCAGTTGGTGGGCATTTAGGCTCTCTCCACAATGTGGCTATTGTTGATAGTGCTTTTTAGCAAGATTCTAACATGACTATTTGATAGCTTTATTGGACCATGGAGACAGAGAGCAAAAGGGTGAAGTCCTGATCCCCATGCCCTCCTCTCTAGATTTACGATGATGCTTTCTCTGGCTTACAGGGGTCATTTTCTTGGAGTCTACCTATGAGACCTGAGTTGTCTAGGCAGGCAGAACCATTATATCTAACAGGTCCTGTGGCTATACGTTTTCCTAATTCTATTTCATGACTATGAATTTGCTGGTATATGATTGTTCCTTGAATTGAGAAAAGACTGAAAAGACTGATTTCCCTTCACACTTTTTTCATAAGAAAAGACCATTGATTTTTAACAAAGCCTAGGACGAACATAGGCAATTCTTATCAGAAAATCCATATTGGCTTTTTCAGATTATAAGCGTCTTAAAATGAAGGATTCGCAGTAAGATAGAATTTGATTTTCAATTACACACACACACACACACACACATATACATATACGTATACATATACGTATATGTATATGTATATGTATGAGTGACATCAGCAAGGTGGATAAGTAGGAAGCTCTGGACCCTCCTTCCCACTAACAAAATTACTGATTCAACAATTCATGGACAAACTCCCTTTGTGAGAAATAAGCTACTAATTGAAAGGCTCCTGTGCCCCGGGAGAACATGAAACCAGACTCACCAAAGCTGGTAGGAAGGTTTGGGACAACCTCTCACTGAGGACCCTGCCCCCATTACAGCATCATATGATCCAGAAGAGATCCGTTAGCATCTAGCTTCACGCAAGGGAAGAAAGGGATTGGTGAGTGTGTGCAGTCCCCCCCAATTTTTCTGACAGGGCTCCCCAGGGGGCTGGCTTCTGTCTTGCCAGTCTTGGAGCTTGGACATCACTGGTAGAGTCCAGCCACCCAGAGAAGAACGGAGACATAGCTTGGGCTGGTAGACTCCCCTGGTCCTTCATGGTGCTCAGCACAGAGACAGTAGATGAGAGATCCCAGCTCTTAGCCTCCCCCTGGAGAGGGAAAGAGTTGATCCATTCATCTAGCACCCTAGCTTCACCGGAACTATCCAAAGAACTAGCATCTGTATCACCATTCTTAGAGTCCTGATGGATCTACTGTAGCCTAGCTGCCTGGGGGAAAACAGAAGCAGAGGCTCTTGCAATTAAAACAAACAAAAAAAGGCATCAAAAATAACTATAACCGTTTGAACTATGTTAATGGATACAGAATATATAAAGATGTAATTTCTGACTTCAATAACATAAGGTGAGAACGGAAAGGTATAAAATAGTGGAGTTTTTAGACAGTTGAAGTTAATTCGCTATCAGTTTTCAAAAGATTGTGACAACCATAAGTAGTTTTCCGTAAGCCCCATGGTAACCGCAAGAAAACACCTGTAGAAATTACACAAAACGAAAAGAGAAACTAATAAAATACAACAAAACAAAACAAAACACAAAGACAGCAAGAGAAAAAAGAGCTATAAGACTGACAGAAAACATCTAGCAAAATGAAAATGAGAATCCTTTCCTATCAATAATTACTTCAAACTAAATGGATTAAACTCTCCAAAGATAGAGAGTGGCTGAAGGGATAAAAAACAACCAGGGGCGTCTGGGTGTCTCAGCCGGTTAAGCGTCCAACTTCAGCTCGGGTCATAATCTCACAGTCTGTGAGTTCAAGCCCTGCGTCAGGCTCCGTGCTGACAGCTCAGACCCTGGAGCCTGCTTCCGATTCTGCGTCTCCCTCTCTCTCTGCCCCTCCCCCACTGGAGCACGCGCGCGTGCGCGCTCTCTCTCTCTCTCTCTCTCTCTCATTTCAAAAAATGAATAAACATTCAAAAATTGCAAAAAAAACATCTATAAGAATAAAAATATTAAAATCAAGTATAAAATATGACAAATTCTGCCACCCATCTTATATCTATTTAATGCCTATATTATATTCCTGGTTGATGAAGGAGTTCGGTCTTCTGATGAAGTAAGGGTTGTTTTTGAATATCGTTAAGTCATGGAGGAGACATACCTGTGCCTTTATATAAACCATGCTGGGTGGTTTTAACACAATGTTAACAGCCACCAAGAATTAATTCCAAGGGAAATAAACGTCCTACAGCCCTGAGTACGGTGCCTAAACTTGACTTTCTTCATCCACGTTGCTACCACGTCTGCTTCCTGAGGCCACAGCAGTTATAACATTGAGCTACTGAGTTGAGTGGAGATGCCCTCGAAGGACTTAGGAAAGTTGCTATCCCTAAGGTGCAGTAGATTGAGGGGTTTGCGGCTCAACTATGGCATTAAGGAATTCTCATTGCTTTTGTTCCCTCATCTGTAAAATGAGGAGAGAATTGGCTAACCTGAAAAACATTTTAGGGGGATTAATTTATTAATTAAGGTGACTGAAAAAGGAAGAATTACACAGAAGTTAAATTTGGCAATGAAAATGGCACATTAACGGCCCATAACCAGCTCTACTGATATGAATTATATGCATAAAGAACTGCCACAAGGTTTGATTAGTTATTCCCTTAATCACTGGAACACAGTGTAGCGCTCGCTGATATTTGAGGCTGCGTTGCTGAGATTGTGTTGAGAGAGAGCTAGAAAGAGGGCGAAACACATTGTTTTCTTTATACGTCCCAACGGGATTGGTTCTGCGACCTTCGTTTGTAACGATTCACCAAGATAATTCACATAAAGTGCCAGGCATAGAGCCTGGCGTGGAGTAATTAATTGTTCAGTAATTGCAAGTTCCTCCTCTTGACCATGAAAGCAGTACCTTCTCTTGCGACAGCGTCATCCTGAAAGGATCAGACTCACCCTAAGTGGCATGGCTCCCTTTATCACAGCATCGCCACCGCCGTAAGCACTTTGCATCTTTTAATGTATTAACGAGCCAATCTTACTAGTCATTTCTCACAATCACCTTTTGCAGATGAAGAAACTGCAGCACAGTGAAGTTCAGGGACTTGTCAATGTTCACATGAGCCAATTAGTGGTGTTGATCACTGTCAACAGCCATGTGCCAGGCAGTGCGCTGGAATCTGGAGATACGATGGTAAGCAAATTTGACATTGTTTTTGCCTTTATGACACTTGCAACCTGGTGAGTAGGGAAGGGGTTAACATTAGGCAGGGAGAGATAAGGGACGGGGGGGGGGGGGGGGGGGCGGGGGGGCGGGCAGGGGTGCAGCATGAGTGGAGTCTCACAAACTTCCTGATAAGTTCCCGATAAAATGTCAGGGACAGGGACACCTGGAGGCTCAGTCTGTTAAACTTCTGACTTCGGCTCAGGTCATGATCTCACAGTTATTGAGTTCGAGCCCGGCGTCGGGCTCTGTGCCGGCAGCTCGGAGCCTGGAGCCTGCTTCGGATTCTGTGTCTCCCTCTCTCTCTGCCCCTCCCCTGCTTGTGCTCTGTCTCTTTCTCTCTCAAAAATAAACATTAAAGAAATCTTTTAAAAAGTCAGGGATAAAACCCCCGGCGGCTAC